>NC_058093.1:98434090-98737121 GCF_020171115.1 Neogale vison | reverse complement strand
CTGAGTGTTCCAAGGTCAATGTTAGTTTCAGCTAAGACTGAGTAACACATAAGAAACTATTTTAAAAACAAAGTAGTTCTTTGGGACACTTGGATGGCTCAGTCGGTTAGGCATCTGCCTTCAGCTCAGGTCATTATCCCAGGGTCCTGGGATCAAGCTTCCTGTCAGGCTCCCTGCTCAGTGGGGAGTCCGCCTCTGTCTCCCTCTGCCCCTCCCCACTGCTGATTCTCTGTCTCTTTCTCAAGTAAATAAATAAAATCTTTAAAACAAATAAACATCAACAACAACAAAGAAACCAAAAGTAGTTCCTTGCTGCAGAGGACATGGTCTTGCTTAAGAACTCTAGAGGTCTGCACTGCTGATATTATATTGGACAGCCCAGCATCCTGATCTACTGTGGATCCCTTCTGCACTTCCAGTTTGTTCTGACATATGGTTCAGCTGGCAGGGCAACTTGTACCACAGTCTAAACCTGCTATGGAGGCTTCTCTTCCTCTGGCAGCCTTCTAAGTTGCCAGATAAATAAACCTGAGTTTGTCCCAGTGTGCTAAGTGCTGCATTAAAATGCAAAAAATTCCAACAAATACTGTGCTGCTTTTGTAGTAGTTGTTGTACAAGAGGTACCAATTTCTGCTTTACTTTAGAGCCATCTCCAGGAATGCCCCAAGCCACTGAAAGCTCTTGAAATGTCACTGATTTGGCAGTCCCCAAGTATTTGTGGGGTTTATGTCTCATCTTCCAACATGTGTTACAGTATCCTCTTAAAAAAGTAAGATATTGCTATTTCCTGCTCCCCAGTGCAATTAGTGTGACAGTCATCAAAATAATGGACCAATGTGTTGTTCTATAGAATGTCAAGTTCCCTGAAGACTAGATTATGACAAAAGGATTAATAAGCCCTAAAGCTATTATGGCGAAGAGGTACTAGAGGTCCAAATTACTTGTGATTTTGTCTCTATCGGGTATTGAAAGGAAAAAGGCATTCATCAACTCAGTAGCAATGTACAAAGTACCAGAGTCCATATTGACCAGTTTTAGAGATGCTATTACATCTAACCCACCAGTTGGTATTGGGGCTACTGCTTGGTTAATTTTACTGTAGCCTCTGGTCATCTAACATGATACATCTGGATCCTGCAGAGGGCAGTCAGGTAGATTAGGAGATATGATGTGGACCCCCCTGTCCTTGCCTCTTTCAAGTCGTTCGTTGTGGCATTAATCTCTTCCATTCTTTCAGGAATGTAATATGGCTTCCAGTTTATTGTCTTGGTAGAAAAAGAGGCAATTCTGGTAGATACATTTGGCCCTTATTACCACAATGGCTTCTATTCCATAAGTCAGCGAGCAAATGTGAGGGTCCTGCTAGCTACTAAGTATATCTAACTCAATTACAGATTCAGTAACAGGGGAACCACAGTGTGAGTCACTGGACTCACAGCCCCACTGTGACTCAGGCTGAAACTGTACTTATAAGCATAAAACATGGCTTCAGCAAGTCCTCACTCAAACCGAAAGACCATGGTGGAATGTTTGGGTCCTTCAGTATTAGTGTCAGCTCAGGCCTATAGTTAACAGTTCTTGAAATTTCTGGGTGTTCCCCTTTCTCAAAGGCTAAGTTACCTAGGCACATGGTCACAAGGCTCCTTCAGGGAGGAAGGAAAGGTATATTCTCTGCATACACTTATGCTGATATTGTAGAGTTCTTCCCCAGGGAGAGCTAGCCTCCCTTTCCATCTGCCTCCATTACCCCACATGTCTGCCAGACCAACAGCCATTGCCAGGACCTACTACAGTGTCAGTAAGGCTGACCAGGCCCTGTTCTAGGAAGTAATAGACTATACAGCAAAGGGATCCTAAGGCTTGGCTAATATACACTTTGGGTATGGAGCTTTGGGTCTGTGGACTGGCTTAAATCTGGAAAATAAACCAGAGGACTGTTTCTAAGTCTTCATTGTGGTTGATGTCAGCCTTCTGCTGTTTACCAGCTCTTCTCTCTCTCTCTCTCATTCTGTGTGTGTGTGTGGGGGGGGGATTTTTAAAAAAATTAAACAATACCCTAGTCAAGCTGTCTAGCTTGCCCCTTGGAACACCATGATCTACTACCTATCACCATAGATTGCTGTTGTTCAAGGCAACTAAATGTTAATCTGGCCTTGCTGCACATTATGGTAATTACATCAAAATTGCCTCTCCTTTTAAAGTTCTGCTTTCTGGCCTTTGCCATTCTGGGATCCTAAAATTGTCTTTATATCAGAGATCTTGTTTCCATGGCAGCATATTCATGGCAACTCTTGCCTACAGGTGGCACCACCATAAAACATCTCAACAACTCTTGGGCCCTTTCGTTGGTACATTTCCTACTGCCTGATTGAAGGAAATGCTTTTTGAGCTCTCCCAAAGAACTTAATCACATGGTGGAGTCTCAGGTTTTATGTAGCAAATCCATTCTAACATTCTCTGAGCCTTCTGACCCTTCTTCAGAGCTATGCCAAGGAAGGTCCAGTGTCTTCACCTCTCCTTCTGTAGGCCACCAGGATGCCTGTGTTTCTAGGAGTCATCCCAGCATGGTGTTAGGAATGGCTCCCCATATCCTTGTTATCTCATTGAATCCCCAGTTTGAGATGCATTCCCTCGTGTTAATCACCATCCCTTATCTTCCTTATACTCTGTCCTGTCTATGGTCTGTCAAGCTCAAGATTCACTTCTGTACATGTATGTAGAGTCTGTTGTTATTTCCTAGGGTAGGGAATCCCTTCTTATACTGTGGTAAGTCCTGGCATTGGTTATTGACCTAGAGGTCATGAGTGGTAGTAGGGGGACAGATCTAGAGAAGAATAAATGCCATTTTGCCGTGCATCATGACCTGGCAATGCCAAAGTCTCTGGGCAGGCTGGTAGGAGAAGGAGAAGAGGGAGATTTTTTCCTCTGGCAGTGGCTAGAGGCTTCTTCTACTGGCCCAGAGGGGCCAAGATTCTCAGGCTCAAACACAAAGATGTCCTCATCCCAGGTTTCACCGTCCCACTCTCATCCACGGGGTCCCTGATGTCAACAGAAGAGGTACATTGAGACTGCGCTTTTATTCTCCTTTGCAAATCTGCCACGTGTAGAGTTCATAGCCTGGGCCCGGGTTTCAGTACGTTCTTCCCTGCACTTGCAGTCTCTTTTAAAATGGTGTAGAATCTTAACACTTTTGAAACAGGCCTTAAGTTGGCAATTAGATACCAAATTTAATTATTTAATTTTCTTTTTTGCAAAGCCATAAGAGCCTTCACATAACTATTTCACACTCCCATCTTTTCAGGTATCGTTATCCCCATCTGTCAAGTGGTGCAGCCATTTGACCTTTCAGGGTGACACTTTACCCGAACCTTATCTCAATCAACTGCAGGTGAAAGCTTTACTGATTGTGATGTCACTGTATGCCAGGGATTACTACCATCCTGTTGTCACCAGTGATGGGGGCCTTCTTTTTTCAGACATGTGGGTATGAGAAACTGGATTCAGTTGGAAGCCAGCAACTTAGTCTGACATTTTCACGGATACCAGCAGAAGACAAAATCCTTGATGTTTGGCCCGGCAGGGCCATATTTTCTGTAACAGAGACTCATGGAGAGTTGTCTCCCAGCAGTGGACATTCCAGCTCAAAGTCTTAGACTGAGGGTCTCCCATTCCGATATTTTCTAGCTCAATGTCCCTGGAAGAAAGAAACCTGAGATCAGGTTTATACCTTCATGTTTTAATGAGGAATATAATCCGTAGGGCACTGAGAATGTAGAGTGAAGGGAAGTGAGGTAGGCATGGAGGGCAAGCAGATGCTGCTTTACCATGTTGGCAAATGTGAAGCCGTCATTTTTCCCATTGTGTAGGACAGGCTGTACTAGAACAGTCATTTGTGGGCAGGAAGGGAGGTTGAACCTGCTGATTCCTTTCCATGGGGCACTCTCTATCCTATTCTTCCCTGTTGTTGTTGCCTGCCCCTTGGACAGCGACAGGGCAAGTGAGATTCAATGCCCCACATCTGATTCTGGTCTTGGCGTGAAGAACCACAGCCTCTGTGGTCCCTTCTCCTCCTGTTCATCTGCCTCTGATTTTCAAGACATACTGCTCTGGTTCCTCATTTAGTAGGAATAAGAATACCTACATTTCTTCTTTTGAAAGATTGTTGTAGGAAAGAAAAAAATCTGGAAAAGTATAAGTACTGTAAAAAAACTAGGTACCATCCAAAGATTTCTCAAATTTGAATCAGAAGAGGAAGAGGGAAGACTTGAACAGGGCTTGGGAACATGGATTGAAGGTACCTAGATGAGGGCTTCTCAGAAAGAGCATTTAGCAGAAGCAAGGGATAGAGTTGGAGAGAGTATAAGAGGGGGCTTGGCAAACAGGGCCCAAGGGCAAAATCTGGCTCTCCATATCTTTTTGTAATAAATTTTTACTGGAATATAGCCATACCAATTTGTTATTCATCTTTGGCTGTTTTTATAGTACGATGGCAGAATTAAATAGTGGGGACAGAAATCATATGGCCCATAAATCTTAAAATATTTACCCTCTGGCCCTTTATAAACTGCTGACATAAAAGAAAATACCAAGTGTAATACAGTGTAGGTAATTAATAAATTTGAATTGCCGTTCTCCTTTTACCTTTCATCTTTAATAAATACTTAATAAATAGCAATTCAAAGTTTTTGCTCTTAGGAACCATGATTTTTCCTTTTAGGAACTTAGGTACCATGATTTTTACCAAATGAAGAGTTAATCCTAACGTGTTTACAAATTTAGCATTACGACCACAGCCTGCAAAGAATGGGAGGCAGATAGAATAAATGATCCCTTTTGCACTAACCATATTAATAATGAGACATTGTGATCTCATTTGTTAATTGGATATAGGGCTAACTACTTGAAATCAGACTATTCTAGGAAATCTGGATTAATTTGGGCTCAGCTTTATAATGCATCTTAAAAACTATAAACTATGGGATACAAAGACTATGCTTCCACAGCCACCAAGCACAAGTCTGAAACATTTCCTGGATACCTTGAGGGGAGGAATCATCTCTTATGTGACTTGGAATCTCCAGTGCCTGGCAAAATGCCTGGCAAAGAGAAGGAATTTTGTAGAGGCTTGATGAATAAATGAAGTATCTGGAACAGTGCCTGGCACAGTTCTTAGTAAATGTTCAGTTGAATTATCTGGCAAAATTCTCCATTCATTCAAATGAGAATTTTCAGGCCACAGAACATAGACTGTTGCTAGACCCAGGCTGAAGCTCTCTGTAGAGTGGCACATAAGTAATTTAAAATCTACATCTAATTAATTTGTCAGAGTTTTGTATCACCATTGGTTGGCCCCAAATACTAGATGAGCTACCCAATCCATGCTATCTAACAAGAACAGCTATATGGCAAAGATGGAGAGCTCAATTGAGTGGGACCTCGTGGCTGTGCTGCTTGAAGGCCAATTAACTAGTGCCTGACATCTTCCAGTAAATCTAAATGAAACACATTCTTGCAAATTCTGATTTCAAGTGAGTTTAATTGAACTTGAGAGGGAAGCTCCTATTTAGTTGAGTAAAATGAAAATGAGGCAATTGAATATTTTTCCAGAATGTTACTTGAAATATGCTCCATCATATGTTTCGGAACCCAGATGACCAGCTGCATGTGGTTAATATTTGGAAAGGAGGAAGGAGTATTGAAATGTCAGCCACTAGAAGGGTAAATGAAATAGCCGGCTGTCCAATTACTAGAGGTGGGGTCTACTTGGCATTCAAAAAGTTGGGTTTTTGTTTGTTTGTTTGTCTGTTTTATTGTATTTTTTTAAAGATTTTATTTATTTATTTGACAGTCAGAGATCACAAGTAGGCAGAGAGGCAGGTAGAGAGAGAGGAAGGGAAGCAGGCTCCCTGCTGAGCAGAGAGCCTGACGCTGGGTTCTCTGATCCCAGAACCCTGAGATCATGACCTGAGCTGAAGGCAGAGGCTTTAACCCACTGAGCCACCCAGGCGCCCTTGTTTGTCTGTTTTTAAGTTGGAAGCTAAATAATGTGGGCAGGAGAAATAGGATGCCCATGTCCCAACATGCAAAGAGGGAACACCACTGTTGATCTGAAATTGTAGCTGTTTTGATGGGTTCAGCCAGCCCATTGCACATTAAAATGTTGAGTTCTTTCTTTCTTTCTTTGTAGTCCTTTATTTATTTAGTAACTATTTATTGAGGGCCTACAGTGTTCCAGGCACTTGGGAGACAGATGATTGAACAGGTTCCTGTCTAGGGCCTTCATGAACTTTCTGTTCAGTAAGTGAGAGGAGACCCAGGAATAAATGGATGTGGAAGAGGTGAACGTGACACGTAGGGTAAGACCGAGCACTGAGCGCTGAAAGAATGTAGTGTTCTCATGGAACAAACGCAGGACTCCTCTTAGGGGAGATGCGACCTGAGCTGTAAATATTTGCAGGAGGGAAAGAAAACAGGGGACCTGTTTGGACTATGATGAGGCATTTTGTGGGGCTGATGTGGAAGATTTGTGGAATGAGGTATTATGAAGTAAAACAGATGTGCTGCAATTATGCAAGGCCTTGAATGGATTTGTACCTCATTCATTAGGCAGCCTGTATGAAGGGAAGGGGTTTGACTAGAGAGAGGGAACAAAAATATAGAAGTAATGCTTGATAGCATTTATTGTCCAAGAAATGCAGCTTGAAACCACAATAGATACCACCTTACACCCATTAGGATGGCTATTGTCAGAAAAACCAAAAAGAACAAGTGTTGGTGAGGATGCTGGCAAGGAGATATTTGGAATCCCTGTACTCTGTTAGTGGGAATGTAAAATAGTGCAGTCACGAAGGATAACACTATGGAGCTTCCTCAGGAAATTAAGAACAGAATCATCATACAGTCCAGCGATCCCACTTCTGGGTACATAGCCAAAAGAATTGAAAGCCGGCCCAGAACAGATACATGCAGACCCATGTTCATGGCGCCATGATTCCCAATAGTCACTAAATAGAAGCAACGCAAATTGTCCACTGATGGATGAATGGGTAAACAAACTGTGATATAAACATACAATCGAATATTATTCAGCCTTAAAAGGGAAGGAAATCCTGTCACATGTTTGTATGGATGAACCTTGAGGACGTTATACTAAGCAAAATAAGTCAGTCACAAAAAGACAAACGCTGTCTGATTCCACTTGTAGGACATATCTAAAGTAATCACATTCATAGAAACAGAATGGGGGTAGCCGGGCTTGTAGGGGAGGATAGAAGAGGGTTGTTGTTTAATGGGTACAGTGTTTCAGACTTGCAAGATGAAAAAATTGTGGAAATCTGTTTCACAATAATGTGAGCATACATAACACTACTGAATTGTATACTTACGAATGGTGAAGGTGGTGAATATTATATTATGTAATTTTTACCCCAGTAAAGAGAGAATACAGATGCAGCTGGGAGGAGTGAGTCAGATTTGGAAGGGAGAGGAAATGGGAAGTCAGTCATTGTCTAGTTACCTTACTGAGAAGGAACTAAGGCAGGAATAGGAGAGGGGAGTGGAGTTATCAAAGTAGAGTTAGTGAGAGTTGGCTCCTCCTGGATGCTGGAATGAGGGCGCAGGAGTCAGAGGTGCCTTGGAGGTTCCCAACCTGAGCTAATGAGAGCATGATGGAGTCTTTCAGAAATAGTGACTTATGTGGGGGAGATAAGGAATTTGCTTAGGGATGAATTCCGACTGCAGCCTCTGGTTGGCTGTGCGGAAGCTGGTCTGATTATACTGCATTTTAAGAGCTGTTGGAACTCTTTTTCACTTTACATTTTCTCTCATTTTTCCATGTGCTTGACCTTCTCCTTCATAGTTGGCCTTGCTCTGTGGTTTATTTCTCACTCTTCAGGTTAAGGGCGGGTTGCTTATAGCAGAATCTGGATCTCTGATAAATTCTTTCACTCGATCCATCCATGCGAGGTCAAATGTTCTGTAGGAGTTGTAAAAACTGTGAGACCTCCTTTATTGAAAAAGGCTCTTTTTTTTTTTTCCCTGAAAAAATTTTTCTCCCCATCACTTTCATTCGAAACTTTATTTCCAGGCTGATAGAATGGACACACTATGCTTCCATAACTTTTTTTTCTGTGGTGTCTCATTCATCTAAGCTGGAAGCTGCCTCAGAAGTGTGAACTTTATTTTTTTTATTTTTTATTTTATTTATTTATTTATTTATTTACTGAAAGCATTTTCCAGTGACCAGAAGTGTACAGAGGTTTCATGTTGTGTGTTAGGAGGTCATCACCTCCAGATTCCCGGAGTGGTGGTGGGAGCAGATGTGTAATGCCAAATCTGTGTGTTCGCAGCCATGAGGACTATGGTTGAGAATGGGAAAGGAGAGCCCTGAGAAAGCCTGGTTCAGCCCATGTGGATTGTTCTGCAGAGACAGTCACCTTGAGAGTCCTGCAAATTATCTTCTTAATGCTTGTGAGACCGGGAGGTGAAGGAAACTCTTAGGATGTTTTCAGAGGCCAGGAACTAGGATTACAATGGAATGCACTTTGATGGGCATCATTGTGTCGCCCATGTCAATAAGAATTTTTATTCCTGATATTTGTGGACACAGGTTACAAATGCTGAAGTGAGGCTGAGCTTATGATGTTGAGGTATGTTCCCTCAATCCCTACATTGTGGAGAGTTTTTATCAAAAAAAAGGATGCTGTATTTTGTCAAATGCATTTTCTGTATCTATTGAGAGGATCATATAGTTCTTATCCTCTCTTTTATTAATGTGGTATATCATGTTGATTGATTTGCAGATGTTGAACCACCCCTACCTCCCAGGAATAAATCCCACTTGGTCATGGTGAATAATCCTTTCAGTGTACTGTAGGATCCTATTGGCTAGTATCTTGTGAATTTTGGCCTCTGTGTTCATCAGGGATATTGATCTCTAATTCTTGTTTTTGTTGGGATCTTTGTCTGGTTTTGGGATCAAGGTAATGCTGGCCTCATAGAATGGTTTTGGAAGTTTTCCTGCCATTTTAATTTTTTGGGAACAATTTCAGAAGAATAGGTATTAATTCTTCTTAAATGGTAGAATTCTGCTGAGAGGCATTCAGCCCTGAACTCTGGTATTTGGGGAGATTTTTGATTACTGAGTCAATTTCTTTGCTGGTTATGGGTCTGTTCAGGTTTCTAGTTCTCTTTGTTTCAGTTTTACTAGTTTATAGGTTTCTAGGAATGCATCCATTTCTTCCTGATTGCCTAAATTGTTGACATATAATTTCTCATATATTCTCTTATAATTTTTTGTATTTTCTTAGTGTTGGTTGTGATCGCTCCTCTTTCATTCATGATTTTATTCACTTAGGTCCTTTCTCTTTCTTGATGGGTCTGGCTAAGAGTCTATTGACCTTATTAATTCTTTCAAAGAAACAGCTCCTAGTTTCATTAGTCTGTTCTACTGTTTTTTTTTTTTCTTAACTTCTATATCGTTGATTTCTGCTTTAATCCTTATTATTTCTCTTCATCGACTAGATTTAGGCTTTACTTGCTGTTCTTTTTCTAGCTCCTTTGAGTGTAAGGTTAGGTTGTGTATTTGCAGTTTTTTTTTTTATTTCTTGAGGAAGGCCTGTGTTGCTATATACTTCCCTCTTAGGACTGCCTTTGATGCATCCCAAGAGTTTTTAAACTCTTTCATTTCCATTGTCACTTGCTTCCATGCAATTTTTAATTCTTCTTTAATTTCCTGGTTGACTCATTCATCCTTTGGTGGATGTTCTTTAGCCCCCATGTATTTGTGGTCTTTCTAAATTTTTTCTTGTGTTTGACTTCAAGTTTCATAGTATTGTGGTCTGAAAATGGTATGATCTCAATCTTTTTGTACCAGTTGAGTCCTGATTTTTGACCCAGTATGTGTACTTGAAAGGAATGTATATTTTGTTGCTTTAGAATGAAATGCTCTGCATATATCTATGAAGTCCATCTGATCCAGTGTGTCATTCAAAGCTCTTCTTTCCTTGTTGATCTTCTGCTTAGATGATCTGTCTGTTGCTGTGAGTGCGGTGTTAAAGTCCTCTACTATTACTATTATTATCAGTGAGTTTCTTTAAGTTAATTACTAATTGATTTATATATTTGGCTGCTCCCAAGTTAGGGGCATAAGTATTTACAATTGTTAGATCTTCTTGTTGGATAGATCCCTTTATTATGATATAGTGTCCTTTTTCATCTCTTTTACTACATTCTTTGGTTTAAAATCTAGTTTGTCTGATATATGGATTGCTACTCCAACTTTACTTTAATGTTCATTAGCATGATAAAGTGTTCTCCAACCCCTTACTTTTAATCTGGAGGTGTCTTTGGATCTAAAATTAATCTCTTATATGCACCATATCAGTGGGTCTTGTTTTTTTTTATCCATTCTGATACCCTGTGTTTTTTGACCAGAACATTTAGTCCATTTACATTCAGAATAGTTATTGAAAGATGAATTTAGTGCCATTGTATTATCCATAAAGTCACTGTTCTTGTAGATTGTCTGTTCCTTACTGGTCTTTGTTGCTTTGGGTTCTCTTTCCACTCAGAGGGTCTCCTTTAATATTTCTTGCAGGACTAGTTTAGTGTCCATGAATTCCTTTAGTTTCTGTTTGTCTTGGAAACTCTTTCTCTCTCTTTCTATTCTGAATGACAACCTTACTGGATAAAGTATTCTTGGCTGCATATTTTCCCCATTTAGCATTGTGAATATATTATGTCAGCCTTTTCTGACACGCAGTCCTTTCAGGTCTCTGTGGACAGGTCTGCTGCAACCTTTATGTGTCTACCCTTGAAGGTTAAGGACCTCGTGTCCTGAGCTGCTTCCAGAATTTTCTAATTATCTTTGTAGTTTGCAAGTTTGACTATAATATATCATGGTGTTGATCTATTTTTATTGATTTTGAGGGAAATTCTCTGTACCTCTTGAACATGAATGCTTCTTTCCTTCCCCAGATTAGGGAAGTTTGGGGCTATAATTTGTTCAAATAAACCTTCTGCCTCCTTTTCCTACTCTTCTTCTAGAGATTTCGATAATGTAGGTATTATTTTGTTTACGGAATTGCTCAGTTCCCTAAGTCTGCTTTCATGATCCAGTAGTTGTCTTTCCCCCTTCTTTTCAACTTCATTATTTTACATGATTTTATCTTCTATATCACTGATTCACTCTTCTGCTTCATTCATTCTCATTTTTATGGTCTCCTCTTTATGGCATCTCGGTTATAGCATTTTTAATTTTGGCTTGACAAGATTTTCATTCTTTTATCTCTTTAGTAAGGGATTATTAAAAGTCTTCTATGCTTTTTTCAAGCTCAGCTGGTGTCCTTATCATTGTTGTTTTAAATTCTAGTTCAAACATTTTACTTACATCTGTATTGATTAAATCTCTGGCTGTCATTTTTTCCTGTTTATTCTTTTGGGATGAATTCCTCTATTTTGTCATTTTGGAGGGGAAGAAAAAGAAAGAGAAAAAAGAAATAAGTATAAAAAATAGAAAATAAAAATTTTAAAAATGAAAAGAGAAAAAAATTAAAAATAATAGGTGAAATAAAATATATATAGGAAGCTAGATCCTAAGTGTGCTTTGTTCTACTTGTTATGAGAAGCTTCTGCAGGTTGTTTTTTTGCTTTGTAGATGTGTAGCTTTGTTCTCCAAGACCTTTGATTGATTTCCAAGGTTACATAGTTTTTATTTTACAAATTCTCCTTTTTGGACATTTAGATTGCCTGTATGTTGCACTCTTTGGTTTACACCTGTTATACCATAGCTTATTGATTAGTAGCATTTCCTTTTTATCTCAAAAGTGTCCCAGTTAGTGCAGCAAAGAATATGGCTACCCTAATCATTAAGAAAAATGTTGGAAACTGATGTAATTTAATTTTTGTGCATGTCTATTAATATGTCCTTAGCATAAACCTCTTAAAAATAGAATGTCTATGGTAAATGGCATATGCTTTTAAAGGCATTTGATTCATATCAAGAAATTGCCCTTTAGAAATGTTATAAGGAGCCTGTAACTTTGGCCAGTACTAATCAGCCTGCTAAATATATATGTATTCTAAATATGTACTTGTGTTGACTTAGTTCAAAGTCATTTTGATCTTTAACTAGTAGGAAAATAAGCATAGGTGTTGTACAGTAGCTGGTGTTAGGGAGTGGATGGTGCAAGAAGATAGTTTAGAATATGTTGGAGGTAATTGGAGAGTGGCACAGTTGTAACGCTGCAGCTTCTTGGTGATAATGATGATGTCAGTCATCATTATTATAATAATGGCAGCTCTGTTTAAGGAGAGCTGAATACCAGCAACAAAGTATTTACTTTTTAAAGCCAGTGTACAAATAAATGTTATGTTTCTGAAGAGAGAGTGGAGGTATAGAGATGTTGAATGAGCACATGCATCTAGTAAGCTGCGGAACTGGAGTCTGAACCCACTGCATCCATTTCCAACACCCAGTTTCTTTCTGTTTGGCCATGCTTCCATGGTTCTCTGATCTGCCTTATCTTCTGGATTTCTCCCTTTTTTGGCATTAGATAATAAAGATGGACAAGGAGAGAGGTTGATATAGGGAGCCACTGTCCAAACTCCCCGTGCTAAAAAGTTGCTGCCCACAGTTCTCTCTGGGCAAACTAAGGAAACCCACTTCACTTGAACAGCTACCTGAATTTCCTCATGGATTGCTCATATAGAACAGCTCTCTTGTTAATTCTTCACTTGTGCCACAAAGAGGCAAGATCATGGGGAGAGAAAGTGCTGAGGTCATTGGTTGTCTTCATTAAAGTTGAGTTTTTCACCTGTTAGAGGACAAATTAAGATTCTCTGTTACTTTAAGAATAAGTATATTAGAAAATCGGGGTGCCTGGGTGGCTCAGTGGGTTAAAGCCTCTGCCTTTGGCTCAGGTCATGATCCCAGGGTTCTGGGATTGAGCCCCACATCGGGCTCTCTGCTCAGCAAGGAGCCTGCTTCCTCCTCTCTCTCTGCCTGCTTCTCTGCCTACTTGTGATCTCTGTCTGTCAAATAAATAAATAAAATCTTAAAAAAAGAAAAGAATGTAGCATAGACAAAATAGATGTCATTTAAATTAAAAAAAAAAAAATCAGGGACCCTTGCATGGCTTAGTCAGTTAAAGGTCGTGATCCCCGGATCCCGAGATCAAACTCTGTATTGGGGCTCCGACACATTGGGAAGCCTGCTTCTCCTGCCCCACTACTCCTGCTTGTGCCCCCCCACTCTCTGCGTCAAAAAAATAAAAAATAAAATCTAGAAAAAAAAATCAGATATGTCCTTGACAATCATAAACAAGTGTTTGCTAGACTCACACTTAGCAATAGGTTGAAGATTTTGAAGCAGAGCATCAATTAGGCAATAGAAATGGGTAGCTGCAGAGTAATATAACTTTGACTTATTTCATTGCATTTTGATGGACTATATCCTATGGAAAATTATCCTCCATTTATAGTCATTATCAAGTTAGATATTGTGTTAAAAAGGATCCACTGAGTTATGATGTATAGAAAATGGTTGAAATGGGACCCTGAAATGGGAGAGTTGAAGAGAAACTCTAAAATGAAAGTCAGGTTATCTTTGGATACAGTTCCTAGTCAAATGGCCTTCACGCTGCTGCTCAAGCCTAGATAAGAATATGACACTCACAGCAATGTCCCAGCCATGGCTGCCCTCCCTGGCCCTCTTCATGACCTTGTCAGAAGTACTTCTCCACATTAAATCTGTAATTATAGAATCTGGGCCAAGGGAGACTGTCTTATTTAAAACCCTCTAACTGACAGAGCAAAAGGAAGCTGAACATCTCTATAGACTGGACAATGACTTGTAGATCCTTCTCTCGGTATTGTTGATTTTCCTTATTTGATGGATCTACATTGATCTTGGCCACTGTCCCAAGTGGGAGTCAATACTCAGACCCTTCTCCTGTTCGTATATGCCTCTGTTTGCATCCTCACAATGAACTGACTAAGTCCAGACCTTACTATTTGACCTATGTCCTCTTCTCCCTCTTAGCCTTATGGATTCATGGATATTTTGTTCGCTGAACTGTCCCAATATTTACAGGTCTTTACCCCCGAAGTATCTTTGATTGGTCTCCTGAAACTTAACAAGATGTCCCTGTCATGTCTTTCCTTCTCCAAGATCCAGAATTATGGATCAGTCCTTTCTTAAGAAGTCCTTGGTTTTCCTTGGGTGAGAGAGAGACTGGGACCCAGGCCTGGGGATGCACAGTTACACAGTGGCTATTGAGGGCCAGCAGCTGGCTCCAGTGATGGCAGCGCTTAGTCCCAGAATGGGGCAGGATCTTTTATGCATGGTATTCATGTATTTCTATGCTTTTTATGTAATGATTAGTTTGCTAAGTTACCTGTCTAGATCTCAACCAAGAGCATCTCAATTTTTATTCTCCTTTTATTTGAGCTGTCAACTTTCTCCTATTATTCATGTACAACATCCTTACAGCAGATCTGACAAATTGTATTATATATTATCACATTAATCTATGTATCTTGGTTATCTATTGCTGTGTAATAAATCCCCTTAAAAATTAATACCTTTAAACAACCGTGATTTGTTATTTCTCATGATTCTACAACTTGGGCAGGGTTTGGCTGGCAATGTCTCTCACCCATCGTGGTGCCACTTAGCTGCAGTTAGCTAGCAGCTGGGCTAAGGTGAAGGCCCAAGAAGGTTTCACTCATTTGTCTGGTGTCTCAGGCCTCCTCCATATGTCTCATTCATGTGACTGGCTTGGCCTTTCACATAGCATGGTGGTCTCAGTATTGCTGGGTTTCTTAGAGGATGGCCAGCTTCCAAGAGCACACAAGTAGAAATTGCCAGTCCTTCTTCAGGCTTATGCCTGGAACTGGAACAGCATCACTTTTAGCACATTATGTTAGTCAAGTCAAGTCAAAGACCAGGTCAGATTCAAGGGGAGGGAAGATCGGCTCCCTGTCCGGATGGGAGATGCCCTAAGGATGAGGGATTGTGGCAATCTTTGGAGACAACACCATCTGTTGATTTCTTTGGAAGCACCAATATTTTGATACTCAGCTGTTAACACCTTGGGTGCCAGTGAACTGGTATTTTCAAGGCTTCAGATATCATCAGCAGAGATTCCCTATTAATGGTAATTTGCAAATCAGATCAAGTCTAGTTATAGCAATGCCAGTTTCTCCCACCGTGCTGTATCTTGCTTTAACAGAATTGAAACCCATCCACATGTCCTCTAAAAAGAAATACTTGCAGCCTAAGTGCTTAGTGACTACTGCAACTAATCTACAGAGTTGTCTTACATACAGCATTTAGTTCTGCAAGAATATTCTTACATCGTGTATGGTGTTGTAGTGTTGCAATTGAAAACAAGGATGCAGGAAACAGATTGCCCGAGTTTGAATAGGAACTTTGTCATACATGAACTGCATCACCTTGAGTAATTTTCTTATGCTTTTCATGACTCCATTTCTTTATAAGATAAAGGAAATAATAATACTAGCATATGATGTTGTTTATAAAGATTAAAAGTGGTCAGAGCAGTAGTAGCCTTATGAGTAATATATAGGATATGTCAACTGATGTTACTGACCAGGACTGGAACTTTAGAGCTGGATGTGTGTGGGATAATTGGAACAGCCAAGGTACAAGGTCAGCTCTCATCCATCGGTAGACTCCCATGGATTGTAGCCCTCACCTGTGTTCCATCCCTTTTGCTCCATCCATCTCACTGGTGGGTGCATGGTACCAATATCAGGAGTCTGGGCAGTGCTTTATGTTGGTTTCACATCCACATGATGCTGGAGAGCTGCTGTAGTCCTTCCACGTTTTTTAAAGAAGTCCATGTCTATTGCTCAGGCTGCGATTCACACTTCTAGTCTCGTGGTTATATGACTGATGCCAGTTTTTTGGTGTTACACCAGAGCAGAGTACTGCATAGTACACGTCTCTCAAAAAGATACCTAACCCTCAGCCACCGCTGGCATTATTTGACTCCTTTAGTCACCACCTGTCCCCCCATACCCCACCGCCCTGGAGATCACAAAGGCTCTAAACTGCATCCAAATTTACCACTAAGAATTCTATCTCTGCATTCTCTTCCAAGGCTTATGGCACAAGCCCAGGAAGGCCTTTTCGTGTTTAGAGAGCTGCGTCTTGGAGCAGGAATAACAACCTTCCTGGGTCCTTTGGACAGAGGTTACTATAAAATTTTCACATTGGAGATGGCTGGAAATATGCTGTCCTGGGAATCCCAATGGTGTATCTTATTATGTTGCCCTTTTGTTAGTGGGGGGATCAGATGTGGGAGTTTCTCTTGACCTTGAAGAGAATGTCCCCACTCAGCCTTATACACGTAACCCCAAGGAACTGACTACATAATGCAGGCCCTGGATCCTGTTTGGATTAATGACCCATCTTCAGTCCCTTAGGCAACTCTGTAAAGCTAAAAGTGTACTTTTAGTGCAGTTTCACCTTCACTCATGATCACTGGTGTGTTGCACTAGCTACAGACTTGTGGCCAGCTCCAGAGGCCAATATTCAGTAACATGCCTATGGCCAATTGCAGGATATTAATATATCCCTAGGGTTGCACGGTAAGGAATATTCTGCCTTCCTTATCCAGCTGCTTAGCTGACTAGAAACCTTGACAATAAACTCCCTGCTTAGAAGAAGTAAATACTGCTTGCTAAAGCATTGAAAAATATTTCAAAAAGCACTGGTGAGCTGGCAAAAAGCAAAGACATGTAGAGGCCACAGACTGAAGGGAAGCAGGTATTAGACCACAGATTAGATGAACTTGACCATTGGTTTGTATAGGCATGGGAGACCTCCCCCAAAGCCCCAAATGGGAAGTCCACTTGGTCTGTCCAAAGTGGAAAGTCCAACTGGAGACTGACTATTCTAATGTACATTAAGTCAGGACCCCAAACAGCCATAACCTCAGAGTAAGGATGAATGAACCCCAGAGGACAGTATGAAACCTTGTCTCAACTCTTGATTCTGAACAGAAGGGATATATTCTCCCACAAGTGTTGGTATACCTGAATGTCCTCACATAGGCTTGTAGCCCGAATTCACACTGTATGGGTGGTTTGAAAAACCTCAGGTGGAAAATTGAGGGTTTTTTGTTGTTGTTGTTTTTGTTTTAATTGTGTTATGTTAGTCACCATACAGTACATCATTAGTTTTTGATGTAGTGTTCCAGGATTCATTGTTTACATATAACACCCAGTGCTCCATGCAATACGTGTCCTCCTTAATACCCATCAAGGGGCTAATCCATCCCCTCCCCTGCCCTCCCCTCTAAAACCCCCAGTTTGATTCTCAGAGTCCATAGTCTCTCATGGTTCATCTCCCCCTCTGATTTCTCCAAATTCACTTTTCCTTTCCTTCTGCTAATGTCTTCCATGTTATTTCTTATGCTCCACAAGTAAGTGAAACCATATAATAATTGACTTTCTCTGCTTGACTTATCTCACTCAGCATAATATCCTCCAGTCCTGTCCATGTTGATAT
Source organism: Neogale vison (assembly GCF_020171115.1). NCBI lineage: Eukaryota > Metazoa > Chordata > Mammalia > Carnivora > Mustelidae > Neogale > Neogale vison. Next base: position 98,719,582 of record NC_058093.1, on the reverse strand, counting down.
AAAAGTTGGGTATTCATGTTTCTGTTGGCTGGGTAATATTCCATTGAAGTCCATGTTGGTTGTACCTCAGGCACCTACCTGGCAGAAGGAAACAAATCTTTTATTGTTACTGCTTTTTAAGATTTTATTTATTTAATTCAGACAGAGAGAGAGCGAGATAGAGAGAGAATATGAGCAGGGGTGCGGGGTGGGGGAGAGCAGAAGAAACAGACTCCCTGCTGAGCAGGGAGCTGGATTGCTGAGCAGGGACTCAATCCCTGGACGTGGACCCTGAGATCATGTCCTCAGTGGAAGGTAGACATTTAATCAGTTGAGCCATCCAGGTGTCCCAGAAACAAATCTTCTTTGGAGGAACTCACCTATAACCCAGGCTTCAAGGAATTCTCACAGATAACATTCTGGGGGGAAAATGAGCTAATACTATGCGAAGAAAATTACAAAACCACATATGGAATCAAAGCACCAAGAGTGAGAGCCTAAATATCCAAGATAGCTGAAGCATATCGATAGTGGTTTCAGACATTGGCACTAGGGACACAAATCGTAAGATAATAAGGTTAAGATGATAAACCAAGTGACTTAGAAAATGAGAAAGGAACATGAGATTTTAAATAATCATGCTGATTTGACAAAGAACCAAATACAAAATTTCAAGGTGAAAATTATAATAGTTAAAATTTACTTAAGAATTCTATTTAACAGATTTAATAACTGATTAGATGTAGCTGAAAAGAAGATTAGTCATCTGGAATACATTTAAAGAAATTATTCATTAATGCAGTCCAGAGAGGCAAGGAGATGGGAACATGAGAATAAGCAATCATGAAGGATAGAGCTGGAATAGCAGAAGGAGAAAAGAGAATACTGGAAAGAGACAATATTGAAAGAGATAATGGCTAAGATTTTTCCAAAACTGATGAAATTAAACAGATTTGGGAAACCCATTATATCATGAGAAGATCAAATTAAAACACCCATGCCTAGATGTACCCCAGGACCAATGTATTATCAGAGACAAATGTAATTAAAGTATCTAGGGAAAAAATGTACATAACTTTCTAAAAATCAGCCCATTTCTAGGTCCTATTTGCTGTCCATATTGGCCAGGAGGGAAACTGAATGGTAAATAGGCAAATTACTCTCCTCTTCTGGGCTTCATTGATTGTGTCATTATAGTCTCAATTATACCAGAGGAACTTCCAGTGAACATTCTACAAAGCTCTGTGGACTACACTTTGGCTTATGAAAGTCAGTTGCATGTCCTGGATGAGGGAACAGTCCTGTGTGTGAGAGGGTGGCTAGGGGAAAAAGGGGTTGGTGGACAGGAAGGAGGGAGTGGGACATCTTTATTTGATCAAAAGCCATTGAATAAGAGTGTTATTACTGGGTGGATCCAATCTTGGTTCTAATTCTTTTCCTATCCTCTTCTGGTATATGTGCACTACAACATAAGAAATTTTGCTGTGTTAGAGGAGTGCTATGTATTTTGTCCATTTTTAACACATTGTAAACCTAATCTGTAACTGGAAGCAGAAAAGCCACTTCAGAGGGTAGAAGAGGCTCAGACCCCAGTTTCTTGGGACACCGACCCAGGAGCTGGGAGTTGGTTAGCTCTGGTGAGATCTCCGTGAGAGTCTGAGGGGAGCTGTGTGTCTCAGCAGGGAGCCTCTGGGCAGCTGGCTTGTAGCTGCCTGTTTGGACTCGCTCTTGCTTCCCCTCCTGCCTAGTCAGCGAGCCACACAGTTCTGCTGAAGCCCAGCTCTTTGAGGGAGGGTGGGGTTGGGCAAAGACCTTCCTTTCTGCTGAGAAGAGCTGAAAGAACTCCTGCTCTTTCTAAGAAAGGAGAGAGAGAGAGAGAGAGAGATTGAAGGCTGGGAGGTGAAGCCCGAAGACTCTGCTTCACCCTGGCCTTGGAGACAGCCAGAAGCTGGAAAGGAAGGAGGGGAAGAGGATATTCCAAAGAAAAACCTACTAAGACGGAGATATTCTTCATCATGTAAAGAAGAGCAGTGTTCAGGTCAAATCCTGCTTCTCCTCAGAAATCTCTCATCAGATGAACCATGAGAGACTATGGACTCTGAATAACAGTCTGAGGGGTTTGAAGTGGTGGGGGGGTGGGAGGTTGGGGTACCAGGTGGTGGGTATTATAGAGGGCACAGCTTGCATGGAGCACTGGGTGTGGTGAAAAAATAATGAATACTGTTTTTCTGAAAATAAATAAATTGGAAAAAAAAAGAAATCTCTCATCATAAACTCTGGATTTAGACTAAGGGGACTTAGTCATATTTATCATATATTTAATGGGCTTCTACAATATTCCAGGCACTAGTCTAGATAGTGCGGCGAGGAGGGGGGATCATAGTGAAAAAAGTAGACAAAAATCCTGACCTCGCCCAGCTGACAGCCTAGTGGGGGAGCCAGAGCACAAGCCAGTAGTGGCTGGGGGCCTGGTGAAGGCTGTAGAGAGGAAAAAAGAGGGGGAGAGAGGAGGGTCTGGGGAGTGAAGGGGGCTCTTTTCAGGATGTTCAGGGAAAGCCGCAGAAGCAAGGTGACAGGAGCAGTGCCCTGCAAGCGGTGGGGAGGGCTGGTCCCAAGGTGGTGGGCAGGGTTGCTTCGCACTGGCCACAAGCCCACACAGCCCTCCTCAGTGTGGAGACTCTACCCTGAAGGGGCAGATGGGGGGTTAGGAGAGGGTGGGTGGCAAATGCAGGCAGGCGCTGCCGAGCTGGGGAGTTCCCAAATATCCCCCCAGGGGGGAGAGAGTGGAGAGGCACTTGTGAAGCTGGGGGCCTGGGGGCAGGGCACAACCAGGAGAAGCAGGCCCTCGAGCTGAAGCTGAATCCGTAACTGGGTGCCAGCTCAAGTGTGAACCACGGCAAAAGGAACTGCTATCATTTGCGAACCTTGAACCAAGCTGAGCCCCAAATTAATCTTTTTTTCCCCACTGAGCTGAGCATTCGACCAAGGATTTTTCAAAACAGCAACACCTAGTAAGCCAGTCTGAACCAGAACCAAGCCTATTCATTTTCTAAAAGTACTGAACTGGAACAATATGGGAATATTAAAGTATCTTTCAAACTAACCCAGAATTGAACAGATCATTCACAAGTGCCCGGCTTGAGATGGAAAAAATCTCTTTTTTGGGAGAGACAATTCTGTGTGTATTAAATGTCTGGCTGGAGAGTGTGTCCCCCTCACCACTGCCTTGTGACCTCTTTGAAATTGTAATCCTGGGCTTAATTCTTACCTTTAACTTTTCATTTGTACATGTTGCTCGCCTGCCTTTTCACCATAGTCTTGATAGTAGGAGCCCCATTTTGTATTGCCCAGAGATTTTAGCCCAGTTCTGGTGCAGAATGGGTGTGTGGGTGTGGATGTGGGTGTGGATGTGGAGGAGGGGCGGGCTGGTGGTATGAATCCACCAACAGCTTGTAATTTGTTTTGGAAGACAGAGGAAGCCAGGCGAGGGCTTTAAACAGCGGGTAGTAGGCTCAGATGTGAGTTTCTGGAAAGATGACCCTGTGGGACAGCCATGTGGGAAGGGGCGGGAGTCGGACAACTTCTTCGTGCCTCAGTCCCCTCCCCCGTGGAAGGTGGAGGCTAACCCTGTTCGCTCCATCATTCAAGTGTGCCTTACGTGAACATTATGTGTAAAGTGTGGACCGCTTAAAAATCGTGCCTAGTGTCAGCTAGGCACTCAGGTCATTTTCATTAGTGGCATGGAGAGAAAGTAATGAGCAGGAACTGTATGGAAATAGTAGAATCAGTAGAATCGTATATGGGGAAGAGTGAGGAGGAGTTAAGGACGCGTCACGTTTCTGATTTAGGCCGTTGAGTAGATGTGAGCCACATGAGTGTAGGGAGTTTGGGAAAGGAACCAGTTTGAAAGGGCGACATTTGAACGTGTTAGGTGGGAGGTGCCTTGACCTGATAGGTCTGAGTTAGAGCAGAACAGTAGAGGCTCTAGATACAGACTTGGGAGGCATTTGCAGAGCCCTGCCTACGCTGAATTCACCAGAGGGGATGCAGAGTGAGAAGACTACACTTAGACACAGGTTGATATTTCAGAAACAAATTAAAAAAGACAAGCCTGTAAGAGAGCAGCTGAAGAGGCAGGAAAGAGAACTAGGAACAGACAGGAGTCACAGAAGCCCAAGGAGGGAATTCCAAGTAGGGCGTGATCACCAGTAACAAACACAGTGCCAGGGGTGACATGGCTTCCTCGGCTCCCTCGAGTCTGGTTTCTCTGGACAGAGTCAGCAGACTCCAAGGGGCTGAGGAGCAGCTGGGAGGAGAGGGGTGGAGAGAGCATGGGTAGCCAACTCTTTCAAGAATCTTGGTCATAAAGAGGAAGGGGGCAAGATACAGGCCCTCACAGAGTCACTTTCCCTGAATCAGGGTTTGGATTTTCTGGCCAAACCAAGGGTCGTTATAGAAGTGGTCCAAATCTTTACCTGAACTGATGCCTTTGCATCTCCCTCTCAGGTAGACCCACGCCTCTCCCAATCGCTGTTGAACCAGTATGGCAGGAGCATGTATATTGTCTCCTTTTCCTAGTAAAAGGAAAAAGCAGACACCTTTCCCGTCTGTTCCCTTCTGTTTCCCTCTCACTAAGTAATGCCTGGCATTATGTTGGCTTTCATTCCTATTATTCGCTCTCACTCAGGGATCCCATTGTGGGATCCGGGATAGAAATATCGCTCAGGCCTTTATTCCAGGCATGATTTTGCCTGAGCAGTGGGATTGTTTCCATCACATGGATGCTGTGCCTTGTTTCATGTTTTCCTCTGATTATGCTCCTCTCTTCGAGGAACCGAGTCAAATTTGCATCCTATTTTAGCAGATGATAGAACATTCAGGCCTATGTTGTGGTGTGAATTCGTTCAACCCCTCCCTAGCTTCGGCTTTGTTTTTCCTCACTTTATTTTTCATTTCCCTGGTTCCCTCATTTCCTAATATTTATTTTCTTACCCTGAATGCATTTTTCCAAGTTTCTTCAAATACTTTCTGAAACAAAGTGAGTTTATACATCGTTGATGGGAAAGATAGCATGATAACCAGAAGAAACTGTGAGGAATTCATTTTTGAGACTGAAGTGAAATGGGGAAGAGGCTGAGATCACAGGTAATGGGAAGGGATGCGATCCACAGCTCTGTTGTTCCAAGGGATTTCCAAGGGATTTCAGTCTTGTTGGAGACAAAGCAGAGACACTAGGAAGAGAATAATAATAGAACAAGGCCATGTAAGAGTATGTCACCGGAAATGGTTCCAGTGAGGAGATATGGGGGTATCAGAAAGGAGAGGTCATCTTCATGGATTAGCATGTTCTAGAAGGCTTCAGGGGAGACTTGGGAGAAGTCTTCAGCCTTGAAGAAGAAATGGGATCTAAACAATGTACATGAACCTTATGTTCATTGTGAAAGAATTGAGAATGGCATCAGTCACTGTGCCAGGTGGCTGGACATCTGGATCAACCCATGTTGGGAAGGAGGCACCAGCTGGAAATAAGACTGTGACCTCTAGGGGTCAACTTGTGGACCTCTATTTGGATATCCTGTGTGGGGTTCCCTGCCAAGGTCAGAACACGACAGGACCTCTTCTCCCTTGTTTGGCTGCTTGACCTACCTTTCCTGGCCAAGGTTTTTGGATAAGCATGCCCCTTCCTACCCATTCTGATCTGCTTTGTTTGCTGACCTCGGTGTCGGTAGAGAGGGCAGGCTGGCTTGAAACTCTACTTCAGTCGGCACCTTCCTTGCCGACTCATCAGTCAGCAATAAATGGAACTTCTTGACAGTTTTAAATTTCGTGCCAGGAGCAGCTGGTGAGTGTTCCTCCTTAGAAGCGGTCTTGGAGAAGTTTTATCAGCATCTAGCTACAGAACTAGTTTTCTCTCTCTCCTCCCCCTTCCACCATCCCTCCCCACCTCACTACTCCCCTTCCCTCCCCTTCCCTCCCTTTGTCCCTTTTACCTTTAAAGACTCTGCTCCTTTTGGGTCCCTAGTCACTGAGAATTAATTTAGGAGACAAGGGAAGGCTTTCTCTGCACAGCCGGCTGAGTTACTCATTACCATCTTTAAGATTCAAAAAGCAACCCTTTTTTTTGTTCTTTTAATGAGCCATTTCGGCATCGGACTTGCAATTTTCACCCCTGCCAGACAGCAGCCGCTGGGAAGGCCCACGAAACCAGTCTCGCTGCCAGACACTTGCGGCTCCTGGGCCACAGGAGTGATATAATTATTCCCCATTAGTGCTCTATGAAAGTGCAGATGGTGTGCGGAGGCCTGATGCTGTTTGCCTTGCCTTTTTCCCTCACCGAACCATTTTGGTTTATGCCCCTTCATTTCTGAAAACAAGGGTAAGGCCTGGCTCGGGGTGTTTACCAGTCTTTCCTGCTGGACAGGTTAATATCTGAATCCAGCATCGTAAATTTCCTATATGGACCCTATAATTACTCATTTACCCAGACCGATGAAGACACACGTTAGCCTCCAGCAGGAAAATGTGTTCATCAGAATTCCCTTTGCTGCTGCGGGAAGCACGCGGGCCAAAGCCGCCTGTTACCTGAACCCGAAGGCAGAAGCCTGAAAAACAATCTGGTGGTCCTTGTAACAGTGATCGCCAACAAGACCATCACAACAGAAATGGAGATGTCATCTGGGACAGAGATTTCAGGACTTCCCCAAGCTCGGTCAAGCCCTCCACCAAACCCTTTTTGCTTTCTCTCCGCTCGTCCCTGGCTCCGCGTCTGTTCCAGATTAGAAGTACTTCTGACATGCTGTGCAAATATATGCAAATTCGATGTGAGTTCTTGTCAGCTCCACTTTGCCCGGTATGGCTGGGCTGCTTGTGCTGCATTGGGCGGCTGGCCTCCCGGAATCACAGCAATATGGCCCGCATGCCCCTTGCCAGGAGCCATTAGCAGCCTTGATGAAGAGGATTAAGGAGCTGGGTGAGTAGTTCCCCAGGGCTCTGAGGGTGTGGAAGAGCATGAAGGGATGTCAAGGGCAGGAGGGGAGGAGCCGACTTTCACTGATTTTTAAAAAATACCCATTTGGTTTCTGAGTTTTACTTTCATGTCTGCGCAGCCATGGTGGAAATTTGCTGTTCCAACAGGAACAATGATTTGATGGCATCCTTATTCATATGTTGCTTTCGGAGCTGCTCTTCCGAGCCAGTGATGGCTGCGGAGGGGGTCCAGAGGCAGGCAACCTCATGTCCATGAGGCTGGAGGTAGAGAGTGTGTACTGATAGACATTTCTTAATGTGCCGTCCTCATAGAGTTGACATCTCATTTGCATATGAGTTTCAAATAACCAGCCTGTGGCTCCTAAAAGGGACATCCACAAGCAGCTGGAAGTGTTTCTCCATTTTCTGAGGGGTCCTCAGGTGTCACGGTCCTCTCCTTTCTCTGAGGTCTTTCCCTCCCTCTTCACTCACCTCGGTTGTCCGTTCTTTGTAGGCTGAACGTGAGAAGAGTGGGTTCTGGTTTGATGGGGGAGGCCAGAAGAAAAGGTTCCGGGAACTAGTGGAGAATTCTATGTATTCATGTGACTCCCGCCACTTTCACACGTAGATCTTCATAAACCAGCCCTGCTAGGGAGCAGAGGATCCTTTGTGGGATCTGTGATCTTACCTTTCTGGTCCACACATGACTGTGCAAATGGTAAAAAGATGAATGTTGGACTCCTTGAGGACTTTGAGGTAATTTTCAAAACTAAGGAAGAGTCATAATTATTTCCCACTTTGAAACCGATTCTTTCCTACACTCTAGTTAGTATGCCACGTCTGGAATGCACATGAATAAATTCCTGTTGTTCCTCACTCTGGAGCTGTCCAAGTAAGAAATAGCTCAAACATACCTTAGCCCCCGCATTTGGAGTGTGTGCGCTAATGACTTACTAATGGTTCTTCAGAAACAGATCATCTCTGCAAATGTTGGAAACAGAAGTGAGTGGTTTGAAATGCCCAGCAGATTCCAGGGGAATATGTTAATAAAGGTTTCTCTAGTCCATGCCCTGTTGAATCGCATAGCTGTTAGCTGGAAAGGGATCAGTATCCTGGGTTCCTGAAATAGACTCCCACCTGCCATTATTAGAGCCGCATCACTGAGGCTCAGTCTTCAATTACAGGTGACAATTGTGTCCAGTTTTTAACATTAACTTGGTGCACGAGTCTTTAGCTATGAAGAGCCTAAAACCATCATTCGTGTCCTTTTGCACAGCATCTAAATATGCATTTCATGTGTCTCTTGATTGGCAACAAAACGTCCCTCAGTGGAACTTTGGTTTCCATTAACTATGAAAGAAAGAGCAAGCCATGAGGGTGCCTGGGTGGTTCAGTGGGTTGGGCCTCTGCCTTCAGCTCAGGTCATGGTCTCGGGGTCCTGGGATGGAGCCCCGTGTTAGGCTCTCTGCTCAGTGGGGAGCCTCCCCCCGCCCACCTACTTGTGATCTCTCTCTCTCTGTCAAATAAATAAATAAAATCTTTAAAAAAAAAAGAAAGAAAGAAAGAAAGAAAGAGCAAGCCACTTCCAGCTGGTGTCAATTGATTCTGGGTTCTGGTTCCAGAAACTCTGGTGCTGGCCTATTTTTTGGATACTGAATGCTCCTTGGGCTTGCAGTCCTCAAGAGAGACCATCTATCTCTACTGGCTTTCACTCTGCTCTTCCTGCACAGGTCCCCTACTCACTCTTAGAAGAGCCTGCCTTTCCTGACAGGCCCTTACACAAGTTTCCTTTCCCCTCCGATGTCTTTAGGACTCTCATCCTTTTCAATCTTAGATCTTATAATGGCATTTTGTGTGGCATATTTTCCCTGTGTTTCCATACAAACTAGAATTAAAGCCATCACTTAAAAGGATTAACAGACGTTTGGTGACTCCCTGTCACACCCATAAAATTCTAGCACAATAAAAAATACATATTTAATTGTTGAACTCATTTTTTAAAACTGTTTAAAATAATGTGTGTTTTTTTGGTATAAAAGAAAAAAAAAAAAACAATTGAAGTAACTTCACAGGTTCCCACAAGTGAACTTTTTGTATACTGCTTAGCCTGGATTTATGGCGACATCACCTCAACATACCTCACCAGATTTGCTGTGATACTGTCCATCTTTTTCTCTGTTATATGCTAATCAATAGATATGTAAGAAAGGACATGATTTTATTTATATGTAGATATGAGATACAAATTAATAACTAGAATTATTGTATGCGGTGCTCAGCAAATTTAAAAAGGGGTAGGGCAGCCCAGAATATTCTATATTGGGTTGGACCTTGAGAATTCCAACCCATTAATCATGGTTGGTTCCCTGGCAACTAGCCCCCACCCTTGGGGTACTTAGGGGCATTCCAAAAAACACCTCATTAATATAAACTCAGGTGTGATGAAAAGGGCTTCTTAAGGTGAAAAACACTCCTATCACTCAGAAAATTCCAAGGGTGTTGGGAGCTTTTTGCTAGGATCCAGAGCCTAGGATCCAAGACCAAATATATTTTCTCTTATATCACAGGGGGTGATGGCTAAAGAGGGTAGAAGGTTTGTACTTGGGGTGACGGAACTTGTAAAATTTATTGTGTTGGTGGTGGCACGATGCTGTGAATATACTGAAAACCACTGACTGGTACACTTAAAAAACAAAAAGAGAAGACATTAGTGATATACATAACAATCTGAACAAATGCAGCCCCAGTGAGAGAATCCAATCCCAGAATGTTCCATCCTGTATGATTCTCTTTATAGCACATTCTTGGAATGACAGAATTATAGAAAGGGAGAGATTAGTGGTTGCCAGGGGTTCAGGAGGCAGTGGCGAGAGGGTAGTAGATGCCTTCGAAAAGGTCAGCAAGACTGAACCTTGCCCTGATGGAATTTTCCTGTGTCTTGAGTATGTCTCAGTATTAATATCCAGGTTGGAATACTGTGTTAGAGTTTTACAAGATGTTACCATCAGGTGAACTAGGTAAAAGATACACAGCATCTCTGTATTTTTTCTTAAAATTTGTATGTGAATCCCCAATTATCTCAAAATAAAAAGTTTAATAATAATGTTTAATTAAAATGGCAATGAGAGAGAGAGACTGTGAGGTCTTTAGCATCTGGGAGTTTAAAGATAAGGAAAGATAAGGACAGAAGTCTCAGTCACGGAGCTTGGCAAGATGTAGGTCTCAGTAAGGATGGGTAACTTTTATGAGTGCTTAAGGATTATTAGGGCTCCTCTGAGCATTTTACATGTTTTCTCCCTGAAGTGATTTTGATGTAGGGACTGAGCATTGGAAAAGATAAAAACTTGCCCCATAAATGGCACAGCTAGAAAGTGCCAGGGTCAAGGTTTGAACCCCAGCAGTCTGCAGTATCATCCTGACATTATCTATCAGGAGTGAGGTCAAATTTCACAGGTTGAAGACACAGTCCCAGCAAGTCTGCTCTTACTGTAGACACACCTTACAAGCTCCTGGGTCACTCCTATCTCTGACTAATTAGCTACAAATTCTGGTGTTCCATGGAATTCCTCAGGTTTGATAATTCACAAGAGTAACTCTTAGAACTCAGGAAACCCCTATACTATGCTTATAGTTTTATGATAAAGGATACAAATCAGTACCAGACAAAAGAGTTGCACATAGGGTGAGGTCTGGGAGGGCGGCAAAAACACACCTTCTGTATACTCAGAATGGGTCACTCTCTTGGCATAATAACTGGGAGTCTCCACTGAGCTTGGGGTTCAGAGTTCTTATTGAGGTTCCCTTATGCAGAGAGTTGGTTGAATCATAGGACACGTGATTGAATTCAATCTCTGCCCCACCTCCTTACTTCTTACCAGTGAGGGTTAGGGGTTAGGTCATATCACTTGGCTCTAAGCCCCAACCCTCCAACCACATGCTTGGTCTTTGGCACAGCCAGCCCCCCTCCTGAAACTATCCAGGGGCCCTCCCAGAGCCACCTCATTAGCATAAACTCATGTGGTCTGAGTTTATGAGGTCCCTCATGTGTGGTCTGAGGTACCCACCTTGAATAACAAGTACACTCCTGTTACTTAGGGGGAATTCCAAGTGTTTAGGTACTGTCTCCCCAGGGCCAGAGACAAAGGGCACCTAAGTTCTTTGTTATACAATACAGTCTGTGGCAGAGGCACGTCCCACACTATTGAAGGGTCTCAGCTCCGTTTGATCCCTGGGCCCTGCATCAAGCCTTTGCAGGGTGCCTCCCTGGCTGAACGTAGACTCTTCTGTTTCTAAGGTCTTACCTGAACCCTGGCCAGGTGGGTGAGTAGGAGGGCTACCTTCTGAGAACTGAAGGCTGACTTCTCAAGGTCCTATAAAGTTTTCTTTTTATCTTTTCTCTTCTCTTCTCAAAGATTTATTTATTTGAGAGAAAGAGAGAGAGAAAGAGAGAGTGCCAGAGCATGAGTAGGGGGAGGGGCAGAGGGAGAGGAAGAGAACAAATCTTAAGCTGACTCCATCCCGAGCTGGAGCCCCAAGGTGGGACCCTGAGATCATGACCCTGAGATCGAAGCCTGAGCCAAAACCAAAAGTAGGATGCTTAACTGCACCACCCAGGGGCCCCTCCCTCCCTTCCTTCCTTCCTTCCTTCTTTCCTTTTTTTTTTTTCCTCTAAGATTTTATTTATTTATTTGACAGAGAGAGAGAGAGCACAAGCAGGCAGAATGAAAGAGGGAGACAGAAGAAGCAGGCTTCCCTGAGGAACAGGGAGCCTGATATGGTACTCAACCCCAAGACCCCAGGATCATGACCCAAGCTGAAGGCAGACACCCAACCAGCTGAGCCACCCAGGTAATCCTGGGTCCTATCAAGTTTTCTAATGAGACGATGCAGATTTTCTTTTTTTTTCCTGCATCAATTGAGAAGACCATGTGGTTCTTCTCTCTTCTCTTATTGATCGATTGGTTCTATCACATTAATTGATTTGTGAATGTTAAACCACCCTTCCACCCCGTGGATAAATCCTACCTGGACATGGTGGGTCATCTTTTTAATGTACTGTTGGGTCCTATTAGCTAGAATCTTGTTGAGAATCTTGGCATCCATATTCATCAGGGATATTGGTCTGAAATTCTCCTTTTTGGTGGGGTCTTTGCCTGGTTTGGGGATCAAGGTAATGCTGGCTTCATAGAAAGAGTCTGGAAGTTTTCCTTCTGTTTCTATTTTCTGAAACAGCTTCAGGAGAATAGGTATTATTTCTTCCTTGAATGTTTGGTAGAATTCCCCAGGAATCCATCAGGTCCTGGGCTCTTGTGTTTTCGGAGGTTTTTGATCACTGCTTCAATCTTGTGACTAGATATTGATCTATTCAGGTTGTCAATTTCTTCCTGTTTCAGTCATGGTAGTTTATAGGTTTCCAGGAATGCATCCACTTTGTCTAGGTTGCTAGATATATTGGCATATGACTGTTGATAATAATTTCTGGTGATTATTTCTATTTCCTTGGTGTTAGTCGTGATCTCTCCCCTTTCGTTCATAATTTTATTAATTTGGATCCTCTCTCTTTACTTTTGAATTAGTCTGGCCAGTGGTTTATTGATCTTATTAATTCTTTCAAAGAACCAGCTTCTAGTTTCATTGTCGTGTTCTACTGTATCTCTGGTTTCTAACTTATTGATCTCTGCTCTAATCTTAATTATTTCCCTTCTCCTGTGTGGGGTTGGCTTAATTTGTTGTTGATTCTGCAGTTCTTTAAGGTGTAAAGAGAGTTTGTGTATTCAGGAAAGCAGATAGGAAGGGAGGGCTTCCTAGAAATCCAGAGTGACTGGACAGTGCAGGAAGGAGGCAGGAATCAGAAACTGCTGGGGAGTGTCAGAAGATGAGAAACCAGAGGGAACATTCCCAGAATCTTCCCTGATCACCCTATCTTCTTCCCAGTGTGATTTATCCCCTCTCACCTTGAGGCTTCTGCCTGACAGCCCAGAGGCAGGCAGAGTCTCACCCATGCTATGATGGGGAGTGGGGAATGAGCAGCTTAATATGTGTTGCCTGGATATGCAAAAAAAAAAACAAAAAACAAAAAACAAAACCTTTCTGATTTTTAAAATAATATGTAAACTAATGTTGAATATATGTTCATGTATGTTAAACTGTATATGTTCACATATTTTCAGAGAATATAGAAAGGTGTGCAGAGCAGAAAAAAAAAATCCCTAAATGCTCCCTGTTCTATACCTCAAAGAGAACCATTTGATAAATTTGGTATTTCCCCATTTATCATTCCAATTTTAGTATATGTGCTGCCGAAGCGAGCACGGTATTTCCCCATTTAAAACCAATGCCAACCTAACCCCAAATACCACACACTCACACATGTACACAGAGGCTCACACAACCACACATGTGTGAACATGCACACCCATGCTTGCTTACACACTAATGCATGCACACGTATATGCTCACACATACACCCATGTACATGTGCACACACTGATGCACACTTGTATTCATACCTGCACACACCCTTCCATATGTGTTCATCCTTGTGTGCCCACATCCACACACGCTCACATGTATCTCCTCCTTTCTGATTACTCATTGTCTGAACTTGGGAATCAATTACATGCAGAAATGGAGACATGCTTCTAATCCTATTTGAAGAATTTTACTTACATTATATTGTAACTATGTTTGCATTCCTCCTAATTCTTTGAAAACAAAGTTTTGGAGAGTTGTGACCTTGAGCGAATCTCTTCACTGCTTTGACCCTCAGGTTTTTCATTTGAGGCATAGGGATCCCCCACCTCACAGACCAGATGATAGGAGGTCTTAACGAGATGGAAGGTGAGGAGATGCTGGCGAGGTGTAGGTGATGCAGCAGGTGACAGGCCGCCATTAGTTCATCATCCTCGGTTCCCTCTCTGATTCTGTCCCCACTGGCCCCTACAGTTTATCCCAGCCTCAGTTTGGCCCACCTGTCTGAAGACACCTGCCCAGGTCCTGAAGCACCTGGATGGAAAATGTCACACACGGCCCAGGGAGAGGCTCTCAGGAGGTTGTTGGCCATGGGTGCAAGGAGGGTCACCCAGAGAAGTATTTCCCAACCAGTAACCTCAGTAACCTCAGTATTCCCAACCAGTATTCCCAACCAGTAACCTTAGTATTTTAAAAATCTGTGTATCTCCCAACTGTGACTCAGAGACTTCGTTGCATCTGTGATGTGGATCAAATGAATGGGCTCACAGTCAAGTCAGTTGGTCATGAAGTTCATACACACAGTCCTAGAACACACGATCAAGCAACCTTGACAGATGACTGGAATTTTCACTCCTTGCAAATTAGCCGCGATGGTGACTTGGGCTGCTCTGCAGAATTAAATTCTTTTTGTTCTTAGTTTTATTCAGTTTACTACCACAGTAGAGCTGGTAAAATGGATAAGGCACATTGATGATGAAATGTGTGGAACGAATGAGGAGCATGAACATGATGACAACGCTTCCGATGTGCCTCAAGACAGTCCTTATCTGACTGCACGTGGCGTTCTTTGGAATGTCATGCACACTGGGTGCATCCGGGTGGCTCTCTAACCCCAACAACCATTGTCAAGAGGAGAAAGTGGAGCACTGATTATATCCAACTTGGCTTGTCATTTATTCAGAATGAAGAGTATCTTTATGCAAAATATGTTTGTGGTAGATGTGCTTAAAAAGAAACTCTAAAAAAATAAGCCTCCTTTATCTCATTATCTAAAAGGAAAACACAAGAATTATAAAAATTAATGAGTTTACTTGTGATGTGCAAGTTTACTTGCACATTGCAAGAATTCCCTACGTCACATCGTGTATTGGGTTTGGTTCAAATGTGGCAATGAATTTTAATATATAATCAGTCCCCAAATCAACCCTGATATATTACAACACTTTGGCATTTATTGTCAACAAATCACGTTTTTCTTACATAATTAATCCAGAGTAAATTAAACTTTGTGCATCACTTGGCAAATGCAAATATGTAGAAATCTGGCTACATATTATGAATATTATTAAATATGATTAAAAGTAAAATTGCAATGCATTCCTGAACACTATTGATCTGAATGAGATACTTTAGACTTAACATCAGTTCTGTATGATATTCTTTTTTTTTTTTCCAATTTATTTATTTTCAGAAAAACAGTATTCATTATTTTTTCACCACACCCAGTGCTCCATGCAAGCTGTGCCCTCTATAATACCCACCACCTGGTACCCCAACCTCCCACCCCCCCACCACTTCAAACCCCTCAGATTGTTTTTCAGAGTCCATAGTCTCTCATGGTTCATCTCCCCTTCCAATTTACCCAAAAGCACATACCCTCCCCAATGTCCATAACCCTATACCCCCTTCTCCCAACCCCCCTCCCCCCAGCAACCCACAGTTTGTTTCGTGAGATTAAGAGTCACTTATGGTTTGTCTCCCTCCCTATCCCATCTTGTTTCATGGATTCTTCTCCTACCCACTTAAGCCCCCATGTTGCATCACCACTCCCTCATATCAGGGAGATCATATGATAGTTGTCTTTCTCCGCTTGACTTATTTCGCTAAGCATGATACGCTCTAGTTCCATCCATGTTGTCGCAAATGGCAAGATTTCGTTTCTTTTGATGGCTGCATAGTATTCCATTGTGTATATATACCACATCTTCTTGATCCATTCATCTGTTGATGGACATCTAGGTTCTTTCCATAGTTTGGCTATTGTGGACATTGCTGCTATAAACATTCGGGTGCACGTGCCCCTTTGGATCACTACGTTTGTATCTTTAGGGTAAATTCCCAGGAGTGCAATTGCTGGGTCATAGGGCAGTTCTATTTTCAACATTTTGAGGAACCTCCATGCTGTTTTCCAGAGTGGTTGCACCAGCTTGCATTCCCACCAACAGTGTAGGAGGGTTCCCCTTTCTCTGCATCCTCGCCAGCATCTGTCATTTCCTGACTTGTTGATTTTAGCCATTCTGACTGGTGTGAGGTGATATTCTAAACAAAAATAACAAAATGGCTTCTAAGATTCTGAAGGCAGTTGGTTAAGTTTATATATTGCTACAGGCAGGATTCATGAGTCAGAGCATGAAACGCTGAAGGAAGGGTCTGGAACTCTTCCGACAAGCTTGTGGATTGAGCACCCAGAGCTGTGTTCTAGGCAGGGCATGGGTGGAGATTAATTTTTCCTCAAGTAGCATGGTAGGGTCTCCCTCCGAGATCACTCACTCACTTGTTGGTGGCAGCTAGCACCTCTCAGTGTATACGTGGATGGGAGCCGCTTGGTCAGCTGCCACTTAGCAGAACTCTTACTTACTTACTGAGTGACCATCTTTCCCACTAGAATGTAACCTCCCAATGGTTAGGACTGTCGCTGCTATATCCCTAGCAGCTAACACGGTGCTTGGCACATAGTATACACTAGGGAGATGTCAAATATTGAGCAAGTGTTGACTCCTCCCGGTGGTCCTCCCTCATCTGTCTCATGTGTACCTTTGTTTCCACTTCCTGGGATTAGGCCAGCCCTGAGAGGCTTACTCCCGTCCCCCTTCTTACTCACCACACTTTCGAGGGGAGTGAAATTCTCAGTGTCCTTGCCATTGGCTATTCTTTGCAGGCCTCTTTAGAGACATGTGAGTGGAGGTGATGCCCCCCAGGGCGGGTGGCCCATTTTCTGGCTAACTCCACTTATCAGCAGATGGCTCATTTCTGAGGACTGTGCAGTGGGCTCTGCTCAGACTTTGGTTTCAGGAGGATACCTGGAATGGTTGAGAATATAAGGTAGTACCTCAGGCTGCTGGTTGGCCTCAGGAGGAGGCCCTGGGTGTCCAATATGGGGCAGGAAACTATCTGAAAATGATAAGAGAGTGTTTTGGGGGATGTGGGTCAGTATAGATGACTGATAGTTCCTATTCTGAATATTCTTCCACCACGAGCACAGGACACAGAAGGTCGATGCTGGAAGCTTGTCCACAGAAAAGTAGGTCAGAAGTTCTCCAAATTTTTTAGCTGATCACTACTCTGATAACCTCTAAGCCGGGTGTTCTCCTGTCAGTATCTACAAATGCTTCCTAGAAGAAATCCAGTGTGGATTGTGGGTGATTTGCTCTGTGTCCCACGTGTAAGTCTGTCCTCCCATCGTCATTGGGTGGTGATGGGCCAATGTGACATAACCTTCACCCTCTACTGGGGCATCTTAGTGCAGCACCTGGCACAGGTGGACACACAGTGAGTGTTCACAGAGTGAATGGGTGAATGACCAGTAGTGAAGGCAGGGAGGGAGGAAAGGCAAATGGTTTCATGTGGATGGTGTCAGTGCTAGTTTGGAAGGCCCTACATTTTTATAATTGCAAAAGATGTAGAGGAATCCAAGCGCCCATCTTGGGGGCCTGGTTAATTAACTGCATAATGCAATATGATGCAGTTGTTTATTTTTAAATTTTTTTTAAAGATTTAATTTATTTATTTGACAGAGAGGCAGGCAAGGGAGGCGGGAAGCAGGCTCTCCGCTGAGCAGGGAGTCCGATGCGGGGCTTGATCCCAGGACCCTGAGATCATGACCTGAGCCGAAGGCAGAGGCTTAACCCACTGAGCCACCCAGGAGCCCCATGATGCAGTTGTTTAAAACAAAAAATGTGGACATTCTCTACTGATACAGAGAAATTTCCAGATGCTTAGTGTAAAAAACAAAGTTACTCCAGTGTCTGTGTGTGTGTGTTTGTGTGCGTGTGTGTGCATGCACACATGTGCGTATGTACTCAACTACTTTTGTGAAAAAAAGAAATGTTAGGTGGGATAGAAAAATAAGACCTGTATGTTTACATGAGTCATTTAAGCAAAAGAAACTCTGAAAAGCTACATAAGGCCTAATAAAAATAATTCCTTTACAGAGTGTAGGGAGGCTGGTGGGGGAAGGAGAAGAGACAGGAAAGGAAACTTTTCATCACACATACATTTTGTGCCTTTTAAAATGTGTGCACTTGGAAAGTGTATTACTCCTTCAAAAAATGTCTTTAAGGTCCTCAAGGTGGGAGCCCATTCAAGTTGAATTGTCTTTATCCAATACCAAGCGTAGCGGGTGACTAGAGGGGCCCCTTGATCATGGCAAGATTGATTTCCTGATAGAATGTGATCCTTCTTATTGTAGCCAAATCTACCTCATCGGAATTGTTTCCTTTCACTTACGAAAGAGGAAAGAGCACATGGCCTGGCTTGAGGGCGATGCTTAGTTACCGATCCATCTTTTCATTTCTCAGTTGGGGTGAACTATATTATTGATCTTCAAACTCGTGGGCAGTTTGTAACCTTCAGAGACATCTGATTTTACAAGTAAACGTTTTTCACTGTTGAAAAAATTGGTAAAACTGTGGATATCACTTGACACATTTTCTGCAAAGATGCCAAATCAGAAACTAGTCTCCGTTTCAATACATTTTCTGTCTCTCTTTCCTTCACGTCTCGATCTTTTCTTTGAACAACTATCTTTTCTACATCTTTTATGGGTGCAGCTTTAGATAAAGTCAGATGCAGATGTGGGTGTGCAGAAATTCTCATTGATATGTTCTTAGGAGCTTTTTGTTTTTGTTTTTTGCTATGTTTTTGGGAGGAGCGGTAAATTATTATGACATAAATGTATTGGCATAATAAGTGGCTTTTATTCCTTAGTGACAATGGGTAATTTCCTGAGTCATTATAATCAGGCTTTAACATATTAAGTCAGTGAAGACTTGATCAATGTCTTCACTAAAAAAATATGTTATGACCTAGCACATTTCCATCTATTACAGTGTTCTTGGTCAATAATCATAATTTTTATTGTAATTATTGAGAGCTGGTTTCCCCTCTTGTGCAGAAGATTGTGAATGCAGAAGTACGCAATTGTGCGGGATCAAGGTGTCGTTCATAATAGCACATTCAGCTGAATTTATGTCCCTCTCCAATTAGGGGACAATCAAGCTCAAATTAATTTAGCTCTCAGCTACTAATGAGCAACAGCAAAATCAGCTCACTATAAAAATTGTTATTGAATTTTATTTCCTTCGACTTGATATACCTCAGTGCGCTGGGAAATAATGTTGGCTTGAGGTCTGGGGGTGACGGGTTCTGGGACTGTGTCACCTGCTTTGTCCCTGAGCTTCATGACAGCTCTTCCCCTCATGGATCAACATCTAATGAGTTGTTAGAGGTCCACAGGGATGGGCTGCTCTTGCCAACTCCCCCTTCACGGCTGCCTGTTGAGTGAATTCTGTGGTCTAGGCTGTTGTCCAATGTAAATATAATTCAGGCCACGTGTGTAACTTCAAGTTTCCTGGTAGCACATTTGAAAAAGTTTAGAAGAACAGGTGAAGTTAATTTTGATATATTTTATGTAATCCAGCAGATCCAAAATATTATTTTAATGTAGAAAAATATAGAAATAGTCACGAGCTACTTCATATTATTATTTTTTTTGGTACCAGGTCTTCAAGTAGATGATGCGTACTTCACATTTGCAGTATTTCTCAGTTCAGCCTGGCCACAGTTCAAGTGAGAGGGAGACACATGTGGCTGCCGCACTGGACAGGGAGGTGTGACTACATTTCTTCACTTGTAACAAGGTCATTAGGGTTTGCGGGGTGGGGGTAGTGCTTTGGGTGTTCGATGGCAATAAAGCACACACAAAATATACAAGTCGGAGAAGATACTGTATTTTCATTTTTACTGTGAGTCTCGCAAGTCATTGGCAAATTTACAGTCTCTATGAATTGGCTTATAGCTCCTGTCACCATCTACCTTCTACACTAATAAAGGCAGAATAGATCCTCATAAACATCCTGTTTCCTCATTATCAGAGCTTGGCTTCGCCAATTGTGGTGTCATGAAAAAGAAGGTTTAAAAAATATTATTATTATTTGTTGCCATGAAAAATGCGCATTATGTTTTTGAAGGCTGACTCTGGTGCTTTTGCTTTGATATCAAACAGAGCGTGAAGCATATGGGCAGATATATGTTTGGGGACTACGGAGCTGCCGAGTATTTTATTTCCCTGGCCGTGTTCCTGAAGAAAAGCACAGGCTTAAATCTAGGAGAGTATTTTAATTGTTTAATATTATAAAAGTTTAATAGGCATTCTGAGGCGTAATGCAAGGACACCATTTGTCACTGAACTTGATTACTGCAAACCTGGCATTTCCATCACTTGGAGACCCTCACGCTCTGATGAAATAGGCTGCGGGGGGAGGCAGGGGAGGGAGAGAAGCCACCTGGACCGCTGCTCCAGTGGATGTTTACCGCCTCCAGTGAGGCTGCTGATCACCCGAGCAGGAGGCCCTCTGATGCTTCCCTGACAGGCTTGCACCTGGCACGGTCTCGCCTCAGTTCTTCCTACCCTCCTTCCTTTCCGCGGCGCCGGTGCCGCATTCCTGACCGGTCTCTCTGTGTCCACCCATATCCTCCTCCAATTCACCCTCCCTACGGCCTCCAGAGAGATCTTTCTAAAGGGCAAATGCGGGGCGCCCGGGTGGCCCAGTCAGCTAAGCGTCCAGCTCTTGGTTTCGGCTCAGGTTACAATCTCAGAGTCGTGAGGTTGAGTCCCACATCGGGCTCCGCGCTCAGTGTGGAGTCTGCACGAGTTTCTCTCTCCTTCTGCCTCTGATCCTCCCTGCCATGCTCAAGTGTGCACTCTTGCTCTCTCAAGTAAATAGATAAATACTTAAATTGCAAATGAGAGCCATCCCTCACTAGAAGCATATTGCAGAGGCTCCCTGTTGCCCTTGGGTCAGACACTATGAATTTCTTGACAGTGATCATAGGCTGCCCTGAGATCTGGCTCCTGCTAACTTCTCTTCCTCTCTCTCCGTCCCTGCTTGCTTTCCTCTGACATTTAAGTTACGCCCTACATCTCTGCAGCTCCAAGTTGCTATAACCGCATGCATCTCCCATTGCCCTCCTTAGGCTTCTTCCTCGCCGAGCGTCTTCGTCCACTTCCTTTATAAGCCTCCAGGTTCCACCTCCTCTGGAAAGCCATGTCTAAGCCTCCCCCACTCCACTCCAAGGAGGTTACATGCCTGTGCGATATTCAAGGCTATAATAGTCTTAGCAAACTATGCACACATTGATACTAATGGCTGTTCGTGCATTGTGCGCCCTCTGAATACCACTTCGCCTTGCTCGTGTTTGGAGTTCCTTGTCCCAGGTTCAGCGCCTGATGCAGGTGCTCTGCGGGTGTCTGCTGATGGGTTGGGCCGGTTCTGTGAGGCACAGGTTTCTGGGCCTCTCCTCTCTGTTGGCAAACGAGGCGTGATGTCTTAGCTCCAGGGGAGGGTCAGTCATTCCCCTTCAAGGCTGAGCCATCCAAGGCCTGCTTTACACAGAGACCTGTCCACATACAATGCATGGCAGTGAAATGGATTGCTTTGCACCAGTGCGATGAGGTCTGAGAACCCCACCGAGAAGGCAGGGGTTGGGCCTGAAGAGGAGGGGGTGTGGTATGGAGAGGCCTGAGTGGTGGGGAGTATCATCTCCATCTTGATGGCAATGGGAGCATTTCCGCAGGGAGTGGGAGGGTGCGGCTTACTGTAAGGACCGAGGGGAGGGTCAGCTTCTTAGAGTTCACCTTCCATTGCACATGTGTGTCTCCGTCAGTCTCTAATGGTGGGGGGAATGGACAAGGCCAGAGGTAGGGACTTGTAATCAGTTAATAACTGCGGTATATTGCAAGTTCAAGAAAACTGAAAGACAAGTGGCTTCAATAAGACTAGGGGTTACATTTTTCTCATGTGACATGAAGCCTGGAAATGGGCCATTCAGGGCTGGTGCAGGGACGCTAGTATTTTCAGTGTCTGTCCTCTGCTCTTCTGAGCACAGTGGGCTTTGTTCTCAAGCTTATAGGATGGCTTCCTCTTGGAAGCAGAACAAGGAGGGGAAGATTAAGTTCAAAGGGCAAAGAGAAAAGCTGCCAAGTCTCTTTTCTGGGTGGCCTCCCGGTGACCTCTGGTGGCACCTGATTGTGTAGTTTCTGTCACATGGACACAATTCCATGGGCATTGCTAGCTATAAAGGAGCCCAGGAAATTTTGCTCCCCTCCCCCCAAAATGGGATTCCATTAATCACGAAAGGAAGAATTAATATTAGGTGGGCAACTTGCCTTAACACTGATTTTCCAGCACCTTCCTGTGAGGTCATTTTATCTTCCCTATAGCATTTAGCACTCTCTAAAATAACCTTGGTATTTATTTACTTGTTAGCTGTGTCCACCCCTAGAGTATATGCTCTGTGAGGAAAAGGGCCTTGTCCCCGTTGTTGGGTCCTGCTTATTTTGCCTCTCACACTGTAGAAGAGGGGGAGGGTGGTCTCCCGCACTCCATTTCTCCAGATCCAGAATATAAATCCTTCACTTGATTTCCCAGTGAGATATTTGGAAGCTCCTCCCAAAAGGTCGGGGCCCTTCTGATGTTTTTCCCACAGTTAATCTCTCCAGAACGGTTGTTTCATATCCATCTCCGGGATCTTTTTCTTTTTTTGCTGTTGTTTTTCTTACTGAACGAATTAGCCAAGCGTGACACACTGGATACTGATTAGCAGTTTGTACAGCTATTTTTTAAAAAATTGGCATAAATCCATTGTTTTGCTCTTTAATTCTTAATTTACATTTTTAACGTGTTGTGTCTTTATTCATTTGAGAGATTTCCTCTTCTGAAGATGTCCTTTATGGAACAAAGCATTCTTCCCCCTCAAATAGTTATGAACATTGACCAGTTACTCAGATTATTCAGTCATTTTATAATTTGAGCTGAGAATATTGATGGCCCCTTCTCTCCTTCCCTTTGTGCAGAGGTAATAGTCACTTGTGTAAATGTGGCTCAAAATGTAGAGTGGCATTTTGATACTTCTAGAACATTTCCTGGAGCCCTACATGCTAGAGGTTTGAGTCCTTATCTTATTAGAGGTCCTCCTTAGCCTTTCGGTCCCCTCTGTACTGTGATGCAAACGGTCTCTACCTCTCTGAAGTCCCTCGCCGTGCCCAGCCTCCTGGCTCCCATGTGATCCTGTGCTTCCGCAAATGTAGTTCTTCCTTTATAATGAGATCACTCATTTATTTGTCCAGTGGAGGTTTTGGTGGGGAGGGACTATATCCTAGCCATCTCTGTCTCCCTAGAGCCCCCCGAAGATTTGTTAGGCATCAATAAATTACCATGAAGAACTGTATAATAATAAAAACCAACATCAAAATGTATTCTGTATGACAAGTACTGTTCTTAGTTGCTTTAAATATATTAATGCATTTAATTTTTACAATTACCCTATCAAGCAAGTACTATTGCCTTGATTTAATGGATGAGGGAGCTGAACTAGAGAGAGCCATTGAGTAGCTGGCCTAAGATTACATGGCTACTAGAGAGAAGAGCAGGATTTGGCCCCAGCTCCGTGACCCCAGAGCCCACCTGCCTCCACATTGCCCTGCAACGGTCTTCTGTTGTTAGTTGAAGCCACCACTTATGTATATGGCCTTAGGGCTGGGAAGCAGTGCTTTCCTCTGATTCAGGGGCCTCTGCATACAGATACTGAGACCCAAGGGGACACGTTGACTCAACAGCTATCTGAGAATAGAAATTAGTGCTGATCCAGGAAGCTGAACTGATTACGGACCTTCCTTAGTGCCTGAAAGAGTGCCTTCTAGATGATGCTCATCACACTTCTCCTAGGCCTATCTGTGGCTACCAGCAGCCCTGGGAAAAGGAGGGTCACATCCATATGGGACAGGGCCCTCTAAAGAACTTGTGATAGGGCTAATGGGGAGAGGACTGGCCTAGAGTGTGTGTGGCTCTGCCGCCATCTACGCAGGTGACAAGTCACGCCTAGCCACTCTATGAAACTTAGGTGCTGGGAGGCAGCGAGGCAGAGGGCTGTTGCTAGGAATTTCACAGACCAGAATTTTTTTAAAAAGTGAAGGGACTGAAATTAGGTCTTTACCTATTTATTTTGCCAAGTAACATTAGAAAGGGGAAAAGAAAAAGATCTCTTGCCACCATAATTTGATAAAAGCATTTTCATGCCCTAAAATACGAGTGAGCTTCTCTTAGAGAAAAAGGAACAATTCATTAAACTGAGTTCAGACGGTTAATGTAATGAAAACCTTGCACTATTTTTATTTCATGCAATTCAACTTGGACCTGTGAAAATTCTAGCAGCCCTCATTGAAGGCTGGCTTCTGGCAACAAGTAATGTAGAAAAAAAGGGGATCCCTGCTGCCCACTACTTGTGTGACCTCAGGCAATTTATGTAGCACATCTGAATTGCAATTTTCTCCTCTGTGAATGGGGGCCTGCTTTCCAGGGGCTCTGTGAAGCTTAGATGAAGTTCATGTTGGAGATCCATTACATGGGAGGAGTTCAGAACATGCTGAGTTCTTAGAGCAGTGGTTCTTGAACGGTGGTCCCCAGCAGGAAGTATCAGTATCACCTGGGGACTTTCTCAAAATTCAGATTGTTGGGCCCCACTCGAGAACTCTGTATCAGAAACTGTGGAGGTGGAGCCCAGTGATCTGTATTTTAAACAGTCCTCCCCATGATTCTGATGTGTGCCCAAGTGTGACAGCCACCACTGTAGAGAACACGGTCATCTTTGTCATGGTGGCACTTGCTGTGCGGGTATTTGGGCTCAGACAGGTCTCCCAGAGCACTGTGAAGGGGAACACTGAGAATGTGCTGGTATTCCTGATAATTATCCACCTCAGATTACACTTTCTTCACCCATCCATCCCACCTGGAATGAGGCTTTGCCCAGGCATGTTAATCATGGATTACCTGCCTGGCTGTCTCCGTTAATTTCTCAAGGGGAAGCTCAGAACAACAGTAGCCACCTTCTAGTCTTGCAAGGCGCAGTGCTCTGCAGAGTGGGGGCCCTTCCTCCCATCCGGATGTCTCTGACTTCCATATGCCAGGGGTTAAGGCAAGCTACACCCTGACTTTGTTGTTTTTCATTTCCACTGGATGAAGCTTTTAGCCAGATGTTGTCGCTAGTGTCCCCGTCTACACTGCTTAAATCTGGTGCTATAGGATGCTCTCAGAATCGTCCCAATGGACAGCTTTGACTGGTTCATGCTTCCAGTCAAAATGGTCCCTTCCCAAGATATCCACAGAATAAAATCAAAGAATTTGGGGGACACTTGGCACTTGGTTTCTCTCTGAACGACATGAACTTAGTGGGGGTGGGAGTACGGCTGGAGCATGTACTCCCACCCTGTTCTGTTTGTCAAAGTGCTCACAGGGCCTGACCCTGAACCTGGCCCTGTGATCCCTTTGAGGAGGGGCGGGGAGGAAAATAGAGCCAAACTTCTGATGGGCACAGCAGGATTGCATGGCCAGAGTACATGAGATGGGTAATACACTACTGTGTTTGGAAAATACAGTCAGCAAAGGGGGCTTTGCTGATCAGATGCCCATGTCAGCAATCTGTGATTCAGTCCAAAGAATTATGATGGAGGCAACTTGTGATGCAAAGAAGCCCAAACGATATTGTTCTTCCTTACAGATCTATGGTCAGAAAAGAAGGTTGTTGGTGTTAGCAGGATCAAGAAATTCCACATGCCTCCTTGTCACCTACATGCTACCACCCTCCCCCACTTCTCATTCCCCAGCCACAAGGTGCTGAAAACACCTCTAACACATGCAGAATATAGAAATCAGAATATAAAAGTTAACACTATGAAATACTAAAGTTACGATTCAGTATTAAGGCCTGCTAAAGCTGATAGCAAAGGCTCCCCAGAGAGTCGGTTGTGAGAACTGGAAGGCAGCACGAGCCCCAAAGCCCTGGAGAAATAAGGAAAGAAGGAGACATTCCTGTCAGAGGGAAGCAGTCAGGAAGGAGAAGACCCAGCTGGCCCCATCTCACCGGGGCACCAAGGAGGTACTGTGGGGCCTGGTGCCGGCCAGTCCTGCCAGTTCCTCAGTATCTCCTCTTCTCGGCACAGTGTCATCACCTGGCTTCTTCAAGGGAGCCACCACCCCACCCCACCCCCACCACCATGTGCCATGTGGGCCTCAGGATTGTAGGTGTTGGTGGGCTGGAGGCTAGAGCAACATGTTTCAGAGATTTGGCTAGACTGACAGGCAGGAGAGAAACCACCAAGGAGCACTTTTATTCTAGAGTGTTAAAACAATCCTCATCTGGCCACCTGGGCTTATGTGTGGGGAGTGGGTTGTAATTTTATCTCCGCTGCTGCCCATCACAGCAAGTGTGCTATTAAAGGCAATCTCGCCGCCAACTGCTGTGAAATGCCTGCTGAGAGCCGCCAGTTTCCTGGCTGACCGGTGACTGGGGCTCCCATATCCTTTCACTCCAGAGTGTGGTGTGAAATAGAAATTGAGTTCGGATGGAATTCTTTCCTCCAGATGAGCCTCCTTTGAAAGGAAAAGAATTGCTTTAAAACCAGGGGATCAGTCTGACTGATGATGCTCCCACACTGGCAGGCAACTCCTAGACCTCACCATGGATTATCTGCTTGGTGGCATCTCTAAGGGTGACAGTTCTGCCCTGGCAGCCACGCTGCTCAGTTTGGGATAATGGACCCTCTGGAACATTAAAATCATATCCCCAAAAGAAGCATATTTTTGATATTCTGTGGTTTTCTATTATCCACACCACTAACCCGCTCCTTCATCATTGACAACATTCTCATCACTGAAAAGCTCAGGAACATGATGTGACAGGCCAGTTCTGTGGGCAGAAAACTCAGGGGGCAGGAAAAAAGCAGGAGTGTAGGAAAGCCCAGAAGGAAAGAGGACAGGGGCAGGCCAGGTGATTTGGTGTGGAGGGTAGGCAGAGGGCTTAGATTTTTTAGCTCGTCAGTTGTCACACCATTTGTGAAGGAGGAAGAGGCAGTTGAACAAGTTTATTTTTCCAGTCTGGGCTTTGGTGCTCTCAAAGGCAAAATGGAGATAATAGGAATATCTTTTTTAATAGGGAGGATTGGAAAATTCAGTGAAGTAATATGTGCAAAATGCTAAGAATAGTGCCTGGAACAAAAGAAATAATAAAGATTTACTGTCACTGCTACTATTACCATCTGATAGAAGAATAAATGGAGACACAAAGAAATGACAGAAGGATCATGGTAGAAAAGTCCACTGTCAGATGCACATAAGCAGCCTTAGGTCTGCTGAGGAGGAAAAATTCTCCTCTATAATTCAAGATTCTTCTAGCTGTTCTAAGAATTAAGTTGACATGAGGCAGATTCACTGGAGAAAATTTCATTTAATTATGTAAATATGGGGAATCCAGACAAACATGAGATACCAAAGACAGTTAAGCAGAAGAAGGTATATGTGTCATCCTGCATTAAGATGAAGGAGGTAGGGGTCTGGGACTTCAAAGGGAAGAAAGCCAATTCACAAGAAAATGAAAAAAAAAAAGTAAATGTTTGGTAAACAAATATTTCTGGACCATATAGAAACAGTGGGACACAGAGAAGAATTTTAATAAACCAACTTTGATAAATTCCTCCCCGTCTACTATCCCTAGTTTATATTATAATGTAGTTATCTGTAGTGATAGCTCTCTTCCTGGAGCTGGCCCTCTACCTACATTTTCCTAGGAAGTTAGAGAGAAGGTCAAGGTTCTTCCTGAGTCTTTTGGGCCTTGATTGTTTTCAGCTTGAAATAATCTGCATGCCAAAGTGGTGTATCTTGGGGCAACTTGCCTTGAACCCCTACAGGTTCTAATCCCAAATCATGTGACTTTGGCAAATTCTTTAACCTTTTTGAGCCTCAGTTTCCCTTCCTTTAAGAGAAGAAGATTGGAATAGTTGGTTTCTAAGCCCCTCCAGTTAGAGTATTATCAACCTTCTATGAAGAATTCAAGATCAAGTAGAGTTCTCATAATAGACCTGGAAGGGGGAGGAAGAAATGAGGGTGGAATGAGAGGGGAAATGTGAAAAACAGGGATAGGCATGGGATTTCAGAAGCATCTGTGCCACTTCTGGAGTGTTCTTCATGAATGGTCTGAGGTCATATGGCCTTGTGCGGGAGTGGACAGGGCTGGTTGCATTTTCAGCAGGGTATGTGTATTGGGGTGGGGAGGACAGGATGGCTGCCTGGGAAATGTCCTTGACTAATAGCTGTCATAAGACTCTGTGCAGTTGTTCTGAGATGCTTTTCAAATGACCTTGATTCATTGGGTCAGCTTGTCTCCCCCTTGTTGAGCACCAAATGCTTCTGTGGAGTCCAGTTCTTCCTCTGACATCCTAAAGGAATAAACTGATGCGTTTATTACTCTTGCAAGTTATACGTCTGAGACTCTGCAGCTAGACTGAGAGATAGCCCCTCTGGCAAAAGGTGATGGGAATGCTAGACCTTCAGAGTCCAAGGAGAAGGAGGCTAGAATTGAAACCCTCCAGTCAGAGAGGTCACTGATGCTTAGCTTAGCTTGGATGGGCCCATATGGGAGAGGCAGAAGGAACTTCATAGCTGCAGGAAGCTACATTCTTCCAGCTCAGCTGTCTTTCCACCCAGATAGGAAAACTGAACCCCAAGTGTGGAGAAGATACATAAATCTGCATATTCTGAGGGTTATGTGTGTATAAGGCTTTTGGGCACAGAGAAAACAAAGGAATAATGAATTATATATGCAGGGTTGTCTGATGTCCCCTCTTCAACCCTGTTGCACTGTCTCTGTCTCCTGTTCAAACTTCTCTCTCCATTAAAGCATCAAACACCAAGCTCCCAGCTGGCCTCATCTAATAGAGAAGTAGGGGCTGTGGGTAGACAGTGTCCCTCAACATCTGTTCTTCCCCCTTCTCTTATTAATAAGATCTCCTTTGTTTGAGTTGGTCATAGGCCCCTCAGGTAGAGTTTGCATTTCCCAGCCTCCCTCACTTGATAAGGCCAGTGACTGTGTCCTAGCCAAAAGGAATGTGGGCAGAAGTAATCTGTGCAGTGAAGGGCCCCAACCTCAAAAGGAAATTGCTTGCCTTCTTCATTCTACCTTCCATTGGCTGGACCCCCAGCGGGGTGGGAACAGAGCAGCTTTAACCCCTGGGTCACCTGACTTCTTGGACTGTTTCATCAGACTAATAGAAAACCTTCTGTTCAAAGTCCTTGTTACTTGGTCTTAGGTTAGGTCTTAGCAGCCAAATAAATATTAATCCAGGGATGCTGTGGGGGTGGGTGGACAGTGGGAAAGAGGAATTTGTGCTGGTTTTTGAGACAGTGACAGTATTTAAAACATAGCCCAGTCTGAAGGCTGGGTTCTAGCCTCTGCTCCGGTAGCCCAAGAAGTCTGGGTTGGGGGCTAGGCTGGTGTCCATTTCACTTTTCATCTGTGATTTGGTAAGGCCTCACCTCTCTGACCAACATTGCCTGACCTTCTAACTTTGGATTCCTCTAGATGATTCCAGGTCCATCACTTTATGCTGGCAGTCCTTCACGTTCTCTCCCAGAGAGTTTGGGAAATCACCCAGGCAATGCATGCGAGGCAGCTCTTTACAGCCTCTGCAGAGCAGGTCATTTGTGACCAGCCGTGTGATGTGATTGAAGTGTCCCCATCCATAAACTCCCTTGGATTCCACTGGCACCGTGGGGCTTAAAAACACATGATTGGAGTTTATTCTTGGATCAAGTCATCCCAGACTTCATAATGCCGTCATTCAAAAAAAAAGTCCTTCACTCACGGTTACCATTCATTCACCAGACCCGTCTTCATGCTGAAACTGGGTCTATCTGGTCCAATCATAGATACAAGAGACACAGCATTGAATAAAGCCCAGACTGCCCTAAAACTGCCTCACATCCATCATGCGTGTGCATGTGTGTGTGCGAGTGTGCAGATGGCACCCAGCTATGCCAGTTCTCCACCTTCATTGTGTGTCTGAGTCCAGTGGAAACCTTGCTAAATGCAAGGTCAGATCAGCAGGTCTGGGTGGGGCTAGAATCCTAACAAGCTCTGGGGGGATGCAGATAACCTGGCCTAGGACCACACTCAGTGTAACATGGGACAGTGAGAAACTGTGATAACTATGGTCACCCAGTGCAGACGGCTCATGTGGTAGAGGGGGAGGGGGTTTTCCCAGCCAGCAGCTGAAGGATTGGGGCAATTGTCCCAGGAAGTTCCACATGCATCCAGGCCTCCCCTAGACATGAATAAGCCATCAGCATCAGTAATCGGATCAGCATGAAGAATAGCTTTTCATACTCCTTACATTTTTTCCCCCCAATCTGCATTAATGAGACACAGCCAAGAGTCTTTTCTGGTTGGGAGTTGGTGTGTGGAGAAAAATGTTAGACGTTTATAGCAACGGTTCTGAAACCGGAGGGTCCATCGGAATCTCCAGCGGCTCCCGCAACCCGATTGCTGGGCCCCACCCCCAAGTTTCTGATTCAGTGCACCTGGGCTGGGGTCCAGGGAATTGCATTTGTGACCAGTCCCAGTGAAGTTTTGAGAACCGCTGGTTTATAGAAAGAGCTCCCCTTGGCCGTTCCCTGCAGGCCAGGAGCAGGGGTAGCATGCTGTGGTGGGGTTGATTACTGGGCATATCAGGGGGTGGGCAGAGAAACTCAGGCAAATACGTTGGGAGGAATTGCTGGCGGTGGTTTTGATAAGACTTGGCCCAGTACAGTTGGTGTGGACAAGACGCAGAGGATGGGCTGTTGAGTTGTAAACTGTGTTAGAGCAGTGCATTTTCTCCAGCCGCATATTCTTACCTCTCAGCATGGTGAAGCCATGATCATCCCAACCAAAATTACTCTTCCTCCTTCCCTCCAGTCTGGTCCAGTCTCACCAGGCCTCAGTGGACATTGGCACAGTGGGGATTTATTGACAGGTCAGGGGGTTCTAGAGCTGGGCAGAGCCTCCCTCCTTAGACGCATTTGAGATGCAGCAGCCTCATTGGGAAGGGAGAGACATCATTTACAAATACCAAGGGATTGGTGGGTGAGGGACCTGCTGACATTTTGGCTGTTGCTGGACTTCTGAGAAGTAAAACCGTTCATGCTTGAATGAATGTTAACTCAATGGAATAGTTTCATGAAGTGGTCCTTGGAGCAGCAAGGCCATGTGTTTCATTTTTTTCCGCCTCTGGCAAGCCATGCTGATGGAGGGTCACCAAGGTTACAGTCTGAGAAATTCCGCTAATTACATTATAAGGGATGTTTGCCCTTTAGCTCGGATGGAATTGTCTCCTAACAGAATCCTTTGGGGAGGGTGGTGCTCTTTCAGGTGGGGGATGGAAGGGAAGGGAATTGAAAGGGAATTGGAATTTGCAAAGGGCTTTTCTTGGTGCCCTGGACCCGATGAGTTCCATACCTCCAGCAGGGGGCAGCAATGCACAAACGTTAGTCCCGGTTATGTGGGTCAGAGCTCCAAGATTGTTCTCTGTGAACTAGCAATGCAGTGGGCCTGAGACCTCTTAGAGAACATCTCCAGGACAGCAAAGCTGGGCCTGTCACACCCATCCTTCCCCCTCCCCCCTTGACAAGCACATTTTTGATTTTTTTCAATATCCTGGGAAGTCAATGAATGTTTAGGTCTGCTGGGTTTTAATTCTAGAAGTTTTCTTTTAATCTTTTGGCTGCTTTGTGTAATTTGGAGTTTCTGCAGCCTGACTGAAAATTATAAGTAAACTAGGATTAAGAAGTCGGCTTTATTAATATGATAGTTCAGTTAATAGACATTTCAGAATTGTCATGCCATCCATCTCCTTTCCCGGGTTGAAATTTTATTAGCAATATAATTGATATGACACCCACACACCAAGCTGGGTAAGTTATTTGTTGATATCCATTTAAAAGTTGCAGAAATTAGAGCAACGAGATGCAAGAGAACAAATCTCAAAGAACAGTCAGTTTCCCCCGATTTAGGGATAGAAAAGACCTATTAGTTTGTCCATTCCAAAGACTAGGATACGTGGCACATAATATATTTTCTGAGCAATTTGTCAAGTTTGCTTGTAAATGACTTTAATGATAGATGGCTTTGCCTGCTTTGTGGGGCTGGAAAATTCTGCAGCCCAGCACACTTTTCCTTTGGGAAGCTTCTCACATCTTGCATATTATTTCTCCCCACCCTCCTTTACCATTATTCCCCACCCCCCCCAAGGTTAATTTAATCCTGTTGTTCTTAAATGAAACACCCTAAATCATCCTCCTCCCCTTCCCTGTCTTCCTCCTCACTGTTTAAACCCTTCAAGGATGTAATAGTCTGGAAAATATTTCAATCATCATGTCTCCTTTTCAGCCGGCCAATTCCATTTGGTGTATTCTCTGCAGCTTGTGCTGAAGTGCAATTTTTCACAGCATTGTTTTTAGTTTAAATAACATGCAGTACACAATTGCTAAAGGCCTTCTGGAACATTCCACTTGGGGTCTTGCCATTAAATAATATTTTGATGGAAAACTAACCCAACATTCCATAGGAGGAAATGCTATTGGCTCCCAGCACTAATTGGCTATAAATTTAGCTAAAGGTCCATCTGCCTTCAGAGTTAGACCATCTTCTCTGAGCTCAGAGTAGTGCTCTGTATTAGATGTTTAATGGATAGACTTAGTGAATAAATATGTATTTGTAAGTGCACCATTTAGAAAACAGTCAAGTGAAAGGAATTTAACTCTGCTAAGCCAGCAAATGTAATTTTTCTCATTTCTTACACTATCATGCCATATGTCAGCTCAATTTACCAGTTCTGTGACCTTGCATGTATTATTCAACCTTGCTGAGTCTCAGTTTCTCCACTGCAAAGTAAGGAAAGCAAGATCTTCTCTATAGATTTGCTGTGAGGATCAAATAGAGGCATACAGTGTTCAGCAGAACATACAGCAAGTCTGTAAGACACAGCAGTGACTTTTTCCTCTTTTCATTACTGTTGTCACTACTGCTCCTATCATTATGTGGTCTAAATCCTGTGCTTGAATGAGATTTTTATCCAAGTCCCCACCTGCCTGTACATTTTCATTTCTCAGTGATACACTTTTTTTAAAAAAAAATGTATTTATTTATGTGTGTGAGAGAGAGAGAGAATGCGTCCATGCACAGGGGGAGGGGCAGCTGGAGAAGAAGAGAAATCCTCAAGCAGACTCTCTCTTGAGGGGGGAACCGGATGAGAGGGGAGGGGGCTGGATCCCAGACCCTGGGATCATGACCTGAGCCGAAATCAAGAGTCAGCCACTTAAGCACCTGAGCCACCCAGGCATCCGCAATACATATTTCTTGAGGAAGCCTTCTCTAACCCTCCAGTCTAGGGCAGGTCTCCCTGTGAATCACTGTCATACATGTACCTCCTCTTCTTTTCTCCTAAATATTCATGTTAAATGTACCTTCAGAGTCCAAGCGAGGCTAGGAACTCTTACAGGCAGGGATGAGGGCTCTCCCTTTTAGTGGAGCCTTGATGACCTCACACAGATGTGGACACTCAGATGGCTTCAGTGTCCACCTGTGGGACTATCAGACAGTGAAATCTTTGCTTCTGGGAAAGGTCTTTTCTTTTTTAAAAAGATTTTATTTATTTATTTATTTGACAGAGACAGAGAGCAAGAGAGGGAACACAGGCAGGGGCAGAGGGAGAGGGAGAAGCAGGCTTCCCATTGAGCCAGGAGCCCGACACAGTGCTCGATCCCAGGATGCTGGGATCATGACCTGATCTGAAGGCAGACGCTTAATGATTGAGCTGCTCTTATTCATATTTGGTGCCCAGAGCAAGTCATACCTGGAGCCTATACATGGTGGGCGTTCTGTGGGGTTGCTCTGTTGATTAAGGCTGTGTGTTTACCAAGCTGTGCTCCTCCATACGTGGAAGTAGGTTTCCTCTTAAGAGTCTGTTCTACTATTTAACATAACTGAAAGGCAGCAAGACCAAATCCCCACACCATCTCTCTTTGACTGTGGATGATTTCCTTAATTAAGGACTTCAGAATGACATTCTAATGTACTTGTCCTAAGAATCTCATGTAACAAATGGCCCAGAACATGACTTCTTTTTAGTTAACTTACATGAATGCCAGGAGATGAGCGTGTCTTGTTGTGATTTTCACAAACAACCTGTTTAATAATCCATGTTGCATTTTTAAGGAGAACTTAGGTCAGGATGAACTGCCTACACATTCTGGAATTGGCTTTTCCTTCTTTCTGGAACTGGAGCATTTGCTCAACTACTTATTCTCTCCTGGCTTCTCCAGGAGTCCATGGGAACCACTAACAGATTTTCTGAAGTATTTCTTCAGAAATATTCCTCTATACTCCAAATGTAATTTTGCTAATCTGACACCTATCACACTGCCGTAGCTTGACAATTTCTTACTACCTCCTGGCTTGGTGAGGACTTGGGTTGTTTTCTAGGACCCTGGCTCTACCCTGTCCAATTTGTAGACTCTTCTCAGTGTCAGAGAACACAATAGCCTGGTTGGAATTCTAACACTTTGTTTTGTGTTACCTATTAATGTTGCTTTTCAGCAATCAGTCAGTCTGCCCCTTTGCTCTATTTGCACCAAATATTTAAAAATCTTTTCTCATTGTCTTGACTTCTCATAAGCTTTAATACCTCTTGGGCTTTTGTCTGCATAGGATTCTTATAAGACCTTGACGTATTTTAAAAATTCATCCTGACCTGCATGTCTCTCTCTATCTTTTGTCCTTGATTTTTAAACACCCAAGTTGAACAGAGAGGACCCTGCGTAGCTTTCTTTCTTCCTTTAGAAGTTGCCCCTCTCCTGCTTTTTCTTTCTTCCTGACTCAAGAGTAGTAGTGTGATTTTCAAAAGGGAGATACTAATTTGGACTCTTTTGTAGTCAGTTCATTCAATTCTAGGGTATTATTCCTCTAAATGACTTTTCAAAATAAAATTCTTGAGTGATGGCATGTTTTCAACAATGGCCAGAAACACACCTTAATTTTGTTCTTCTAGGGGCACCTGAGTGGCTCAGTGGGTTAAAGCCTCTGCCTTCAGCAGAGGTCCCAGGGTCCTGGGATCGAGTCCTGCATCGGGTTCTCTGCTCATCGGGGAGCCTGCTTCCCTTCCTCTTTCTCTGCCTGCCTCTCTGCCTACTTGTGATCTCTGTCTGTCAAGTAAATAAATATAATCTTTAAAAAAATTTTTTTGTTCTTCTATTTAGGAGAAAACATCTCGATTATTGGCAAGTGGATCCAGGAAATGGCCAAGACATAGTTTGAATTTTTCCTTTTATTATTGTTGAGCTACAGATCTGAACTACAGCTTAAAACTCTTAAAGATTTATTTAAGATCAAACAATCTAATCTCCTTTCCAAAATAGGAATCTTCTCTGAGAATTAAAGTATAATATGATAAAAAAAAAAAAAAGAGTGGTAATGTGGTAAGAATTCCATTTGGAAGCAGGACATAGTGGCACGTAGTGGCAGCGGGAGCAGCTTATCTCCATAGTCCTCCTGTCCTCCAAGCACAGTTGCTAAGCGGGTGGTGATTGTGTAAGCATACATGGTGTTAATTTTCTCTCCAGGGGGGCTGGTATGGGGGGCCGGAGAATAAATGGGGATGGTCGTGTTTCCCTGCAAGGAGAAACAAAGAAGGCAGTGTTCAGGAACCGTCGGGGAGGGAGGGATGGCCATAACAGAGGCCATAGGGGCTTTGCTTTCCAAGCACTTGGAGCACCCTGGCCCTTCCCCATGGACTCAGATGGCAGTGGGGTTGTGCTGGCTTCCATGCCAACGGTGGCCAATCACTGCCTCCAGGGAGTAGAGCCAGTGACATCAGTTAGTCTTCCATTCACTGGAATCTCACCTGGGCCTGTCCCCCAGTGGTCCTATCAGAAACACGTGGATTTGCCTTCCATTACCATCCTCCCGGGTGAGGCCCTGGTGTCTCCAGACTTCACTAAGATACTTTTCACATCCTGGATGTTCTTCTTTCTTTCCCTCTTTTCTCCATTCTTGGTTTTATTTTTTTCTTCCCAAAAGGCCAGATGTTTCTCTGGGCTTACTTATAGCCAGAATTTGGATCACCCAGAGTGTGGAGACAAGAGCCCTCACCCTGTTCCCCGATCTCAGATTCTTTTGGTCTCCATGTCTACCTATCAGTGTCTTCCCAAATGAAGACTTGTGGTTTCAGCTCAGAGATGTTCCTTGATTACTGAATCAGGAATCACTTCTATGTGCGCATTTTTTTTTAAATTATTTATTTATTTATTTGAGAGCGAGCACACACTAGGGGGAGAGGCAGAGAGAAATGGAGAGAGGGTCTTAAGCAGACTCCACTCTAAGCACAGAGCCTGACATGGGGCTCAGTCTCACGACCCTGAGACCATGACCTGAGCTGAAACCGAGAGTTGGATGGTTGACCAACCGTGCCACCCGGGTGCCCATATATTTGGGTATTTTTATATTATTTCTTCTGCTTTGAAGCTAAAATATATGAGTAAAGAGGGACGGTGGCAGTAAATGTGGAAGCAATGATAGAATTAGGAAAATCCCCATGTTGTAGTTTCTGGTGAGATCATTGATTCAGGCAGTTATCATCAGTGGATGAAACCATTAGTTAAACTTGAGGGGAACATGACATGGGGAGAAGTCCAGCTGGCACCTTCTGAACCCACTCATTCCTGATAGTGTCCCTGAGAGAAGAACCGCAAATCAACTGCCTCTTGAAACACAGACCAGTTGGCCCCATCTAGGAAGTATTCTTGGCAAAATAAAGTTGAGCCTAGATTTAATCAAGCTGCAAAGCTGAATTCCATTTAATAAAGAGACAGGAAACAGAGGGACAAATCAAATGACACCGCAGAGAAGCAAGCCGACAAATTTAGAATGTAGATAATTCTACAGATGTCACTGTAGCAAAGACATAAGAAATGCGACTAAGTGTAAGTAACATGGGTCCTTGTCTGGATCCTGATTTGAGCAAGCCAGTTGTGAACTAGACAGCTGGGGACATTTGGACTTATTACTAATTTTGTTTTGACATATTTATTTTTATTTTTTGGTATTTATTTATGTAAGTTATGTTTACACCCAATGTAGGGCTTGAACTCACTACCCCAAGATCAAAAGACACATGCTTTTCTGAATGAGCCAATCAGGTGCCCCTCCACATATTTGTTTTATGTCAAGCTGATGAATATAAAGGAAGTGTGTTGTGCTATTCTATTTTTCATTATGTTTGAAAATGTTTATAGTAAGAAATGCTTTTTGTAACTTAAAAAATGAAGTGAGCTGGTCAGTTTACTTCCTAAGAGAGAGTGTCTATTACAAAACAGCCAAAGGGAGTTATCCTGCCTCATTTATATCTAATCTGTTTTTAATAAATTAGGATTCTGGTTTCTGAGTATAAAAGGGAGGGCGCCTGGGTGGCTCAGTGGTTAAGCCGCTGCCTTCGGCTCAGGTCATGATCTCAGGGTCCTGGGATCGAGTCCCACATCGGGATCTCTGCTCAGCAGGGAGCCTGCTTCCCTCTCTCTCTCTCTGCTTGCCTCTCTGTCTACTTGTGATTTCTCTCTGTCAAATAAATAAATAAAATCTTAAAAGGGAGGTGAGGTAGACATTATTATCAGGAGAATGGTTGGGTTTTTACAGTAACATGTTTATTTAACGTAGCCTTGGTTTTATGGTGGAACCTGGGGATTACATAACTGATTTCTTAGTAGAAACAGAGTATCAGAAGTCTTGAAGGAACCTGGACATCTATTTGCCAGCCTTTCCTCTAAACTGGACCACTGTATACCATCTGAGTGGTGATGGACAAGAGATGTTCCTTGGAAAGCCTTCCAAAAAAAAGGGAATATGTTACCTGCCCAGTAAGCCACAAGTAGCAGCATTTGCTGTCAGGGAAGTCTTCCTGAGATACCAGGGACTCCGAGGAACCCTCTGTCTTATACTGTCAGCAATGAAGAGAAGAAGAGCCTCTTTACAATAACCTTTCACATCCTGAAAGACTGACATTACCCATGTGGCTCTTGGCTTCTCTTCTTCCTTTTTCTCCCTCCTCTCTGGGGTTTATTCTTTTAATCATCAGGGATGATCAGGAAGGTTCTTCTGTGTGGCCCCCTGCTTTCCTTGTCCTTCCAGAGCTGTGGGGGCTGCCAGTGTTGAGAACAAGGTATAAGTTCCTGGGTGGGCTCTCACCAGCCCCACACCTTCCGGCCACGGTCTTGGACTTGTCCTTTCCTGACTACAGACCTTTGCAGACCTGCTAGAAGTCGCAAGCACTCGCCTCCACTCTGCTCATTTGGAATGTGCCCTTGCAGTGCAAAGCCTCTGTTGTTTGGTTTCTGCACTTCCAGAAACTACTAGATTGTTCTCTAGAAACACCCACAGGATGTTTTACTAGAAACAGTCTAATTTTTAAATACAAACACTAGCCCCCCCCCCAAAGAGGACCTGGGAGGATAACCAAGGTGGGTCCCAAATATAGGGTCAGATGGCCTGGCAGCAGAAGAGCCGATGGTTGGGTGGTGGTGTCTACAGAGGGCTAGCTCTCCCCACACAAGCAAGGGAAATGAGAGCAGATGGGAAAATCGAAGAACACAGAGAAGAGAGGTGGTGGGCGGGGCTGGAGAGTGGAGAGGAAACATTAGCAGCCATCCCTTTGTGAACGCACTGGAACATGCCAGCCTGCACTATTCAAGATCTCCGAATAATGGGGGGAGGAGGGCTGCCCTTACCTCCTTTCTCCTCCTCTCCCCCCAATTCAGGTAAGGAGCCCTCTCTGGGCTCATGATGCCATCTCCATACTTCTGTGCTACCCTCCCAGCACCGCAGTATGCCTGGCCTGATGCCTGCATCTGTGCACGGTGGCTTTGACAGACTTTGTGCAGGTGTGTGGCTCTGGTCAGGGAGAGAAAAGCAAGACAGGAGGGTATCCTCCTGAAAGCTCACCACATTATTCAGCCCAGTTGTCTAGTTTAGAATTCACCACACAGCACAAAACAAGTTAAATCATAGAATAACAAGACCGTGTAGCGCGGACAATAATGAATATGCAAGCAGCATAACATAGTGAAGTACTGCGAGCATTCTACTGTCATTTAATCTTCCTTTAGTGAAAGATCAAGGACAAAAGCACAAAGTGATTGTGCTAATTTGAAAGGGAGGAAATGGATAACTAGCTTACATGGACAGGGTGACTACAGGGAAATGTTGAATCAGTCCTTCGTGGCTTGGCAATTCTGGAAGATGGCGGACCTAAGTCTTTGGAGACTGAGCAACAGCACTTACTCTGGGAGATACCTTCCTTCCAGAAAACATGTTTGGACTCTGCATTGCATCTGTAGTTTGCATAGTATGAAGCTGCCACTAGGGCTTGTCCTTGTCCCAATACACTTTGAA
The DNA here is from genome assembly GCF_020171115.1 of Neogale vison. Lineage (NCBI taxonomy): Eukaryota > Metazoa > Chordata > Mammalia > Carnivora > Mustelidae > Neogale > Neogale vison. The sequence continues at coordinate 98,680,363 of NC_058093.1, read as the reverse complement.
AAGATAGGTCACATTTATGAGCAAATGCGAGTGCGTCTGTCCTTGCAAACTCACACAGGGTATCAGAATGTCAGCTCTAGAGTCTGGACAGCAAATCTGGAAGCCACGGAAGAATTTTGTGAGTTTTAATTTCAGTTTGTAGTTTATATAGAATTTACATAAAATGTCAAACCAGTAGGGGATCCCAGAGTTACCCAGTTTAACTCCTTGACTGTGGAGATGAGAAATGAGGCCCAGAGAAGAACGGTGACTTGCCCGGGATAACAATATTAGTAGCAGCTAGAGCTTGAGTTTATGGTTCTTGATGCATATATCAGTGATTGTTCCATTATACCAAGTTGTACTTCCATCCAGAATATTTTTATATTGCTGATTAAGCTGGATTATTTTAGTGAATTTTGCCAACACATCCTAGATATTGCCAAGGTTAATTTTACAAAGGAGGCTTTGTAGCAGTTTCTGCTGTGGCAGTTTCCCTGTCTTAAGTGGAGAAAGAGCACTGACTGCATTTTCTGTTGCAATAAGCTTGGTAGTTGTAAAATACTGTCATCAGTGTTATTTAGGAATGCTTTTGGTTTCCTGAAACAGATAATTTGACCACAATTGCTTGAATGAATATGTATTCATTTTTCTGACATGACAAGAAGTATAGTCAAAGTATAGTATAGTTTTTGGATTTGGTTCAGCAGCTTAATGATGTCAGGACTAATGCCTATTTTCTTGACTTTTCCCTCATGGTCACAAGGTGGTGGCTTCAGGTCCAGCCATCATGTCTAGGTTTAATGCAGAAAGAAAGAGGAAGGGATGGAGTCAGGTGCAGCCTGACTTGTTACTAGGAGAGAAAACACTTCCCCATAAATGCCCAAGTCTTCTGCTAGGATCTCATGGCCAGAATTGGGTCATGAAGCAAAGAAATTGGGAAAATGGGGAACAGGATGCCCTTGATTGGCTTAAACCAGTCTTGATCCATTCCCTGGGGCTGGACACACACCCAAGGCTTTCTAATGCCAAGGAAGAAGAGGAAATAGCTATGGGTATCCCATATCACCTTAAAACTGTCAAGGTCCTTCATATGTATACGATATATTTTCAGAGTACAAGTTTGATGCAAAGATGGACAGTGGAGTTTTTTTTTTTTTAAGATTTTATTTATTTATTTGACAGAGAGAGATCACAAGTAGGCAGAGAGGCAGGCAGAGAGAGAGAGAGGAGGAAGCAGGCTCCCTGCTGAGCAGAGAGCCCGATGAGGGACTCGATCCCAGGACCCTGAGATCATGACCTGAGCCGAAGGCAGCGGCTTAATCCACTGAGCCACCCAGGCGCCCGAGTTTTTTTTTTTTTAAGTGTCTGATTCTGTAATCTCCTTATGCCTTTAGTGGAAGATTATTCCAGTAACAAAGGCTTATCTGAGGATAACAAAGCAATTCCATTGCCAGACATTTATAGTGCTTAAGCAAACAATACGTCTTGGGAATACTTTTTGCCTGCACTGTAGTTCAACTCTTAAACCTAGGTTAAAAGAGATATTTTATGACAAGTTCACTAAGAGTAAATGCTAGACAGGTCTTTATATCTCATAATATAAAAGACCCAATTTTTTAATGTGGCTGGAGTTCCGTTAGGTCAAACAGCCTATCTGAGTGCAGTTATGTGCCAGGCTCTCTTGTAGGCACCTATAAGAGATAAATCAGTGAACAAATAGGAAAAAAAAAGATTCTGGGAAGATGAGTGGATAGAGAAATTGTGGTATATATACAGTGGAATACTGTTCTGCTCTTAAAAAGAGAGACATTCTGTAATATCTGTGTATCTTGGATGAACCATGAGGATGTTATGCTAAATGAAAAGAGACAGTCACAGAAAGATGAATACACTTGCTTCTAATTATATGGGCCATCTAAAATGATCAAACTCATTGAATCTAAAAGTAGAATGGTGGTTGCAGGGGCTGGAGTAAGGGGACATAGGGAGGTTCTAATCAATGGGCATAAAGTTTCAGTGAAGCAAGACAAGTAAATTCTAGAGACTTGCTGTGCAACGTCATACCCTAGTCAGCAGTAGGAAGGAGATCTCAAGGTAAGTATTCCTCCTGTGATGAAATAAAGTTTTAAAAGAAAAAGCAAAGTTCAGCCCTTGTGGAGTTTACATGTGGGGTACAGGTCTTGGAGACTGAATTAGCTATGGTTCTCCAGAGAAACAGAACCAGAGTGTATACACATGTGCATGGGCCTGCATGCCATGCCCCCCCCCAGTTTATTTTAAGGAATTGCCCCACATGATTGTGGGGTTTGACAAGTCTGATATCTGCAGGGTGGGCTGGCAGCCTGGTGACCTGACAGTTCTGAGTTAGTGTAGTGTAGGCCAAAGGCCATCTGGAGGCAGAATTCCCTCTCAGACTGAAGGACTTCTGACTATTTGCTCTTAAAGTCTTCAACTTATTGCATGAGGCCCATCCACATGGCATAGGAGCATCTGCTTTACTCAGAGTTTACTGATTTAAATGCCAATCTCATTTTAAAAATACCTTCAGAGCACCGTGGAGACTGGTCTTTGACCACGTTTAACTTTAACTTGGTGTGTTAGCTTAGAGGGAATCAGACAATAAGCATAATAAATAAGTAAGCTTTGTAATACTTTACTTGTTGTAAGGAACAGAGCAAGGTAACTTATAATTTAAAATAAGGGAGTCATTCTCTTTTCCAAAGAAGACATCTGGATGGCTAACAGACACATGAAAAGATACATCAGTCATCATCGGGAAAATACAAGTCAAAACCACAATGAGATACCATCTCACACGTGTCAGAATGGCTAAAATTACCAACACAAGAAATAACAGGTGTTGGCCAGGATGGAGAGAAGGGGGAACTCTTTAGCACTGTTAGTGGGAATGTAAACTGGTATAGCCACTCTAGAAAGCAGTATGAACGTTCCTCAAAAGTTAAAAATAGAATTACCCTGTAACCCATTCATTGCACTACTAGGTATTTACCCAAAGGATACAAAAATACTGATTCGAAGAGGTATATGCACCCCAATGTTCACAACAGCATTATCAACAATAGCTAAACTATGGAGAGAACCCACATATCATCAGCTATTAAATGGATAAAGAAGATGTGGTATATATACACAATGAAATATTATGCAGTCATCAAAAAGAATGAACCTTTCTATTTGCAATCATGCCAGTGGAGCTAGAATGTATTCTGCTCAGTGAAATAAATCAGTCAGAGAAAGACAAATACCATCTGATCTCACTCATGTGTGTAATTTAAGAAAGAAAACAGATGATTATATGGGAAGGAGGAAAAGAAAAAAAGGAGAGAGAGAAGCAAGCCGTAAGAGACTCTTAATGACAGAGAACAAACTGAGGGTCAGTGGAGAAAGGTGGGTGGGGGACAGGCCGAGTGGGTGCTGGGCGTTAAGGAGGGCAGTTGTTGTGATGAGCATTGTGTGTTGTATATGTAAGTGACAAATCACTCAATCCTACTCCTGAAACCAATACTACACTTTATGTTAATTAAGTAGAATTTTTTGGGGGGGGGGTTATTTTTTTTTATTTTTTTTTCCAATTTATTTATTTTCAGAAAAACAGTATTCATTATTTTTTCACCACACCCAGTGCTCCATGCAAGCTGTGCCCTCTATAATACCCACCACCTGGTACCCCAACCTCCCACCCCCCCCCGCCACTTCAAACCCCTCAGATTGTTTTTCAGAGTCCATAGTCTCTCATGGTTCATCTCCCCTTCCAATTTACCCAAAAGCACATACCCTCCCCAATGTCCATAACCCTACCCCCCTTCTCCCAACCCCCCTCCCCCCAGCAACCCACAGTTTGTTTCGTGAGATTAAGAGTCACTTATGGTTTGTCTCCCTCCCTATCCCATCTTGTTTCATGGATTAATTAAGTAGAATTTAAATATAAACTTGAAACATTAAAAAAATGTAAAAAATTATAAAATAAGGGAGTCATGCCCTTAGAAAGAATGCCTGAATGTATGTAGAAAGATTTTCAAAAAGTCTTTACGGTGTATTTACCACTTGTCAAGTGCTCTGCAAAAGAGGGAGAAGTGGGGAGTAAAACAGTCCGGTCCAGGATGCTTTATCCTTGAGACGAGCAAGTGAGAAGACCCTCGTGGTCCTGCATGGGGTGTGTGTCTCTGAGGAGCACAGGGCACGCAGAGATGTGGGGACAGGCACAAGTGTCCTCTCTGCCTCCGTTATCCCTCTAGGGTAGATCCAGTGTGAGGTCTAGAGGGCCGGACTGATTCAGCTCAAGTTCACAGACCTAGAACCTGAACCCAGGCCACCTGGCTTTTCTTCCTGCATCACTTCCCAGTAAAGAAGACCTGGCAGGTGTTGGCATAAACTCACTCACTCTGAAACCCCCAGGGAAGGTGAGTCCTTTACTCTGCATGGAGGAAAACAATACGGTGTAGAGGAGAATTAGCCATGGGTAACATCAGGAGCCTGGGGTCCTCGTAGCTGACGGTACACTGGGCACATAGGATGCTGGTACTGTGGAACTGCTCATGGCCACAGAAAGGAGCATAACATTCTGGAGTGTGAGGAAATGTCCGGAGATGAGGCTGCTTCTGCTCTGCTTCCCTCATTCACATGGTGGTGCTGTACTCAGCCCTGCGGATAAAAGCTCATGATCCAAAAAAGTGGGGAGGGGCACCGGGCTGGCTCGGTCAGTTAAGCATCTGATTTTGGCTCAGGTCATGATATGGGGTCCTGGGATGGAGCCCCACATCTGGCTCCCTGCTTGGCAGAGAGTCTGCTTGTCCCTCTCCCTCTACCCTTACCCTTGCTATGCGCGCATTCTCGCTCTCTCTCAAAGAAATAAATAAAATCTTTTTAAAAAGAAAGAAAGAAAGGCCAATGGTTAAGCCGGAGAGAACATCTCTAGGTGGACGCATGAGAAACTAGTAGCAGTGGTGGTCTCTAGGGAAGAGAACTGGTGGCTGCTGGGGATGCTGACTTTCACGCCTTTTGGATTTTGTGCCACGAACATGTATTACCTTCAAGTATTATGTTATGCAAGCCAACATCAAAGACTTTTCTGAAGCCAGTGAGAGCTTCTTGAAGGCCCCGTGTAAGATCACCAGTGGCTTGGGCTCTGAGTCAGACTCTTCACAGCTCCCCCGGTTACTAGCTAGGTGACCTCGCTTCTCCACTCCAGGCTGCAGCTTTCTCACCAGGAAAATGGGACGATCACGAGTTTGTGTGAAGAGTGAATGAAGGAGTTGATGAGTGCTCCAGCATTTGGTCTTGTCCATCAACCTCCTAGGTGTGCAGCAGACAGCCACTGTCATGCAGCCCTGGGTCCTCAGCCATCTGCCCTGACAGCCGAGATGACATCTGCGTGCCCTCTATAACTGGTTTTCACCACAATCACCTTACTTCATCCACAGCAGTGACTTTCTATTTCTTCTGCTTAAAGAACTCAGGAAGGATATAGTACATTTACAAAGGCTGTGGATTAAGTGCTCCTCAGGGGTGTGGGGGGCTGGAAAACTTGACTTGGCGGCATACCTTATTTTGCAAGGAATTTGAAGTGTCATTTTGTCCCCTAGACTTGTGATCTCTTAATAAATAATACTTCAAAAATTTTTACATTTAGTGCGTATGTATCTTCTCTTCCACATAAGCAGTAAGCTTCTTTTTTGGAAAAGACCTTGTTTCATGAAACTTCGTATCATCCAAACCCCTCATGTGTAGCTGCCTTCAAGCGCTTTCAATATGGCATGTGTTATCTGCTGCTGGTTATCTATTGCTGGGTAGCAAATTACCCAAAACTTAGTGCCTTCATTCTCACTCTTTTCCCTAAGGGTATTCCAAGGGTTAAAAATTCAGTAGGGGCTTGGTTGGGTGGTTCTGGCCCCCTGTCTCTCAGGAGATTGCAGTCCTGTACCAGCTGGGACTGTGGCATCTGAAGGCTTGGCTGAGGCTGGACAACCCACTTCCAAGAGGGCTCACTCTCATGGCTGGTGAGTTGGTGCTGGCTAGTGGCATCTCCGTTCTATTCTCATGGGCTTCTCCATAAGTCTACTTGACTGTCCTCGTAGGATGCCAGCTGGGTCCCCCCAGAGTGAGTAGCCCAAGACACCAAGATGGAAGCTACATGCCTTCTGTGACCTAGTGTCAGAAGTGTCACGTCAGCATTTCTGACCAGCCTCTCGGTCATTCAGACCACGGGTGATGCAGTATGGGAGGGGACGTGAATACCAGCAGGTGCCCTGGAGGCTCTCTCAAAGGCTGAGTAGAGCACAGATGTTACAGCAGACAATAGTGCTTAGAGAGGACATGATAATTTCCAAAGTATGTGGAATGATTGTGTACAATGTGCATACAATATATAAATGGTAAAAGCCAAAAGTTCATTTTGCTTTTTTGGGACAGAGTCCTCTAGTTCTGGGTCTCAAACTTGAGTGTGCATTGCAGCCACACGGAGGGCTTAGAAAAGCACAGATGGCTGGATCCCACCCCTAAAGCTCCCAGCTGAGTAGCTCTGGGCTGAGGGGGAGTCTGTGGTCTCACAAGTTCACAGATGACTCTAGTGCTCCTCCTGGTCCAGGGCCGCACCTGGAGAACCAGGGCTCTAATCAGTATAGAGATGCCGGTGGCTCTTTAAGAATACCTGCTTCAGGGACCCCTGGGTGACTCAGTGGGTTAGGCCGCTGCCTTCGGCTCAGGTCATGATCTCAGGGTCCTGGGATCGAGTCCCGCACTGGGCTCTCTGCTCAGCGGGGAGCCTGCTTCCCTCTCTCTCTCTCTCTGCCTGCCTCCTGTCTACTTGTGATTTCTCTCTGTCAAATAAATAAATAAAATCTTAAAAAAAAAAAAAGAATACCTGCTTCAGGGACGCCTGGGTGACTCAGTTCGTTAAGCGGCTGCCTTCGGCTCAGGTCATGATCCCAGCATCCTGGAATCGAGTCCCACATCAGGCTCCTTGTTCTGTAGGGAGCCTGTTTCTCCCTCTGCCACTCTGTCTGCCTGTGCTCGCTCACGCGTGCTCTCTCTCTCTCTCTCTCTGACAAATAAATAAATAAAATCTTAAAGAGTCTGTTTAAAAAAAAAAAGAATACCTGCTTCAAAGCACACACCTCCTTGGTCTCTTAGAACTAAATACCAATAAAACCAACTAAATACCAACTAAATACAGTTAAACTAATGATGCGTATTAAACTTGAGGTGTGCTGAATGATATGGAGTCAATGTACAGGTCAGGGAAAGGACAGGCTATGGACAGCTCTAAGCAATGGTGTGCAAGCAAAATCTCAAAAACAAACAAACAGAAAAAAGAAAGAAAAATAAAAGGAAAGAAAGGAAAAGAAAAGAAAGAAAAAGCTTGGTTTGTAACTGGTGCCAATTTCCACAGTGTAGATGTTCCCACCATGGCCAGTGAGGACCGGAGTCCCCAGTGTTTCACAGCTGACCCTCTGTCGCGGATATACCCCAGCTGCAACGCATCACTAGTTCTGAACAATTTCTTTCCTTATCAGGTGTGACCCCAAAAAGCTGCACCCTGCTGACCTGGGCATGGGCAGGTGATTCTAATAGCAAGCCCTCTGCCCACTGAGGCTGTTAAGCATGAGACGATTTTCTTCCTGACCATACATAGTGAGACTTTCTGAGGCAGCTCCAGCGACAGGATATAACCGTGCAGACAACTCGACATGGCGTAGGTAAATGCCAAATGGGATTCCTTACATTCTCCCCAGCTCGAGCCACTCCGACCTGGCACAGTCCATTCTAATGACTGCTCCAGGCCTTCTGTTCTAATCAGGCTCAGCCGCCTAGAGACGCCTCATTAAAACCCTCTCTGGCTTTCCCTCCCTTTGAAAACTCCCCTCTCTCAAGGCTCATTTCCTCAGGGTGGGTGACAGGAGCTACTTTAGTGAGTTCATATTCTGAGCGGCCCGGATACCCATGAAGGGATGTCTGAAAGCCTATAGAAATTGTGTAGAAATTTCACGTGGCAATTCACCTTGTAGGGGAACACCCTGAACTGTTCACTGTTCTTTAAGTCTGAAGTGGCTATTTAACTTGTAAGCTTCTTGTGGGTACAGGGGTTTTGTGTGTGTGTGTGTGTGTGTGTTCCCCATAGTATCTACCATGGGGCCTTGGGTAAAATAAACCCTTATAAACATTTAATGAGTTCTAGTTTGGAATTCTCCTCATTACAGAAAACATTGTCAACCTACCAGAGAGCTTTGGGCGCCTTAATACCAAAGAGTGAGTAATTTGGGAACTTCAATTACCATGAGAAATAAGAGGAACAAGATTTTTTGGGAGGAAATCCTTACATAGTATCCCATAATACTTCTTTTTTTTTGTCATGTAAAACACGTAGTCTTAGAAAATGGGACTCATGACAATTTAGTGCAATTAAAAAAAAAAAAAAAAAGCATAGCTCTCAAAGTAAGGCGGAACATGACCCCTGTGGGAGATCATCCTTAATAGCCTTAGGAGCTCTCCTACTCTGGGTAATTTTCTTAGCCTCTCTGAGCCTCAGTTACCTGGTCTCTAGAATGAGACTGATAATAACCACTTTGCAGGTCTTTCGTGAAGATGGAATGAAATAATGTGTGGAAAGTACTGGAATGGAGTCTTGTGGGGAGCAGACTCATGTTAAGCCCCCCACCCCCATCATTATTTGAAGGAATCCCACCACACGCGTGTTCCGGATACAGCCAGTTCCAGAGTCAGCCAGGACTGACTCGCCTGACAGATTCTCATTTTTTGATGGTAGATGCTTGTTTTTGCTGTGAATTTCTAAGGTTTTGTTTGTTTATTTGTTTTGTAATTAAGGCAACATTAGTGACACAAGGATAAAGGTCCTCTTCTACACAGTGACTGGCAGGGCTAGTGAGCTGGGGGTGGGAAGGGGGTGGGGGAGGGAAACATCTTGAGTCTTAGCATCTCTGGAAATGTTTAGGTAGGGAGGAAAGAAGCTATTTCTTCAGGGCCTAACCTGATTAATAAGATGAGGTTTGAGAGTCTGTGGAATGGATGTCTCTGCTTTCTGCATATATATATATATATATATATATATATATCTTTTCCTTTTCCGAGGCTACTGGGTTTCCAGGTTATTTTAATGGTATGGCAGGCGTTAAAGCAGGAGTGATGAACCACAAATCCCAGGTCTGGAAAGCACATGTCTGAAAGATTAGGGCAGATCAGGAAGCAGGAAAAGACACACTTAGTAGGGCGCTTGGCATATGGCCCCACCATTAATATATGCCTCTGGGTCCAATGTAGCTCTGAATGATAAAGTGGGGAAATAGTTCCTCTCTACTTGATCAGGAACACATTAAGCACCAACTCTGTGCCAGCCTCAGAAGGGATAGAAAAAAAGGCAACGGGCCTGATTTTCATACCAAGGGTCTTACAATGTCAATTGAAAGACTATACATGTTTGTTACTTAGCTGATTTTCTTGCTATATTAGAAAACGGGTTTCCTATCCAGAAACAAAGAGAGGGAGTTTTCACACTTGGAAAATTAAGTAATGGTAAACTTCTGATGTTTTGAAATACTGCATTTCTTTATCACCATGTAGAAATTTGGGACCCGAAACCTGAGCTTTTCGTGGCATGCAAAGAAATCTGAAAGAGTGAGATATGGCTTTTTGAATTTCTATAGAAAAGGAAAAACTCAGTGCTTTCCCAAGTTTTTGGGTATTATCAGGCAAATGCATGGTGAGAAACGTGGGGCTTGATTTATAGTCTTATCTGCTTATTATTTTTTTTAATAGGCATGACTCTCTATGTGCACAAAATGGTCACATTGTATGGGTTAGGATGCAGGAGTGGGAATCGGGGATCTGGGTTTCATTCTGAGAACATATGGGCACCTTACAGAGTACTGGCTTTTTACTAGGCCACCTGTTGGGTGCTCAGGATAAATGAAAGCAACATGGTGTCACTTACATGAAGTCTGTGGAAACACATTTGAGGTAGCAAGTAGTTCTTCCCACAGGATCTTGGGAAGAGTCAGAGAGAAAGCAAGATTGACATAGACAGAGTCTTAAAGGAGGAATGGAATTGGCTAGAATGGGTAAAATAAACCCTTATAAACATTTAATGAGTTCTAGTTTGGAATTCTCCCCATTACAGAAAACATTGTCATCCTACCAGAGAGCTTTGGGCGCCTTAATACCAAAGAGTGAGTAATTTGGGAACTTCAATTACCATGAGAAATAAGAGGAACAAGATTTTTTGGGAGGAGGTCCAGTGTTCCAAGCAGACTGAACAGTGGCACACACATTTCATGGCATACTTGGAAGGCAAGAAGAGCTATCGATGGAGAAGTCTAGAGCAGTGGTTCCCAGGTGTAATGTACATTCCTGGGGATCTTGTTACAGGAGGTCTGGGGCGATACCTGAGATAGTGTAATTCTAACAAGTCCCTGGCTGATGCTCAGGTTGCTAGGGCAGTAGTGGAGGCTGGTGTGTAGGAGTGAAAATGGGGCTGGTGGAGGAAGTGGTGAATGATGAGGGCAATGGCCTGTCACCTTGGGCTGACTGCTCCCTCTGGCTCCCCCTGGCGTGTTTCCACTATCCCCACCTTCATAGTGATAGTATCTAGGCCATACCCAGCCTTCCAGGGCCTCTAGTGCGACCCTCAGCCAGTGTCCATTCTCACTCCCAAGAGCCGTGATGCTGGATTTTTACCATTTTCCTCTCATCTCCGGCCACCACCTATGATCATGGCCTCATTAAAGAGTCTGCCTTTTAACTGATAGAGAAAAGAGAGATAATCAGATGGAGTTTTCTTAAGGTATGCCATTTTCCCTACACAGAAACACCTGTGTCTTTCCTATTTTTCTTCCTCCCCTTTATTCCTGTCCTTCCCTCTGCCTAAGGCTGAAGGCCCTGCTGCATTCTAGAAGGTGTGTCTTCTCTTCCCTCTGGCTTCCTGTGAGCCTCTGTTCATCATCACTCTCTTTTTTCATGTGTGCCCCCCCCTTCTCTCCCAGCTCTTTCTTCTGCTATAGATGTGCTCAGGGCTCTCCTTTCTTGCCTCTGCCCCAACTGAGAAAATGGCCTTGATCCTGATCCCCCTCTAGCAGCCGTCCGACCTCTCAGCCTCCTCCCACAGCCTGATTTCTTCAGAGCAAGTCTGCACTTGCTTCTCCTCATCTCTTCTCAGCAAACTACCGTCATCTGATTTCTGCCTTCCTCACTTCACTGACTTGTCCAAAGTGTACTGTGCCCTTCCAGTGGAACCTATTTTTCCTTTATCTTTCCAGTGTTGATTACTGGTGCCTTGTCTCCCAAGCCTCTCTAGATCCTGTCTCTTGGGTTTTTTGTTTGCTTTTTTAAAAAAATATTTCAGTGGAAAACAAAATCAGTTCACCCATCTCTCACCTCACACCTCCTGCCTCTGGCCGCCACCAGTCTGAATCTGTCCTCTGTATCTATGGGCTTAGTTTTTTTCTTAGATTCCACACATAAGAGAGATAATATGATATTTGTCTTCCTCTGACTTAATTCACTAAGCATAACGTCTTCAAGGTTCATCCATGTTTCGCAAATGGCAAGATTCCATTCTTTTCCATGACAGAATAGTATTCTATTGGATATGCATACCACATTTCTCCATTCATCCGTCAGTGGACGCTTAGGTTGTTTCCATGTCTTGGCTATTGTCAGTAATGCTGCAGTAGAAATAATAATGTGCATATATCTTTTTCAAATTAGTGTCTTTGTTTTCTTCCAAAAAGTACCCACAAGTGGAATTGTTGGATCATATGGTACTTCTGTTTTTAATTTTTCTGAGGAAACTCCACACTGTTTGTCATAGTGGCTTACCACTAACAGTGCACAAGGACTCCCATTTCCCGTATATCCTTGCCAGCACTTGTTATTTCTTGTCTTTTTACTAACAACCATTCTGACATTCTGGTGTTGATTTGCATTTCCCTGATGATCGGTGATGTTGAGCACCTTTCATGTACCTATTGGCCATCTCTATATTTTCTTTGGAAAAGTATCTGTTCATGTCCTCTGCCCCTTTTAAAATTGGATTGTGAGTTTGTTTGTTTTTGCTATTGAATTATGTGTGTTCTTTATATATTTTGAATATTATCCTCTTACCAGATATATGGTTGTAAATGTTTTCTCCCCTTCAGTAGGTCACCTTTTCATTTGGCGGATAGTTTCCTTTGCTGGGCAGAAGCTTTGTCATTTGATGTAGTCCCACTTGTTCATTTTTGCTTTTGTTGCTTTTGATGTCAGATTGAAAAAAATCATTGTGAGGACCTATGTCAAGAAGCTTACCACATATTTTTTTTCTAGGAGTCTTACGGTTTCAGGTCTCAAGTTCAAGTCTGTAATCCATTTTGAGTTTATTTTTGTGTAAGTGTATTTATGGTGTAAGAAAGTGGTCCACTTTCACCTTTGTGCAGGTAACTGTCCAGTTTTCCCAATATCATTTATTAATGAGACTATCCTTCTTGCTTCCTTTGTATATTCTTACCATCTTTGTCATCAATCAATTGATCATCGATGCATGGATCTGTTTCCGGGCTCTGTTCCATTGAGCTATATGACCGTTTTTATGTCAGTACCATCCTGTTTTGATTATGATAGCTTTCTTGTGTAGTTTGAAATCAGGGGGCATAATGTCTCTAACTTCTTTTTAAGATTGCTTTGCCTATTTGGGGTCTTTTATGGTTCTATACACATCTTAGGATTATTCTATTTCTATGAAAAATGCCCCTGGAATTTTGATAGTGGGTGCACTGAATCCATAGACAGCTTTAGGCAGTATGGACTTTTTAACAATATTAATTCTTCCAGCCCATGAACACGGAATATCTTTCCATTTATTTGTGTCTTTTTTTTTTAAGATTTTATTTTTTTGACACAGAGGGATAGAGAAAAAGGAGAGAGAGGGAGAGCCCTAACAGGAGGACCAGCAGAGGAAGAGGGAGAAGCTGAGCAGGGAGCTAAATGAAGGGCTCCATCCCAGGACCCCGAGATCATGACCTGAGCCAAACACAGTCCCTTAACCAGCTGAGCCATGCAGGCACTCCTATTTGTGTCTTCTTCAGTTCTTTCATTAATGTCTTGTAGTTTTCAGTATACAAACATTTCACCTCCTCATTGGTTAAATTTACTGTTTTTGTTTGTGGTGGTTGTGTTTTAAATGAAAGATCCTGATTTCTTTTTGGTGCTTTTCAGACTCACTTCCTGGTTCCTCTTTCTGTGCCCAGTCTTTAATAGTTAACCTTTCCCAGATTTCTGGTGTCAGCTTTGTTTTCTTTCAACGTCAAACACTCTCCCTTGGGCACATCACTCACACCCAACACTCTGTCTCTGCTGTTCACAGGAATCTAGCTTTTGGGTCCTGACCTCTCTCTTTGTTGGTCACATATGTGAATGTGCCTTGCACATACCCCTACCTACTCTCCCTTTGTCACAAACCCCAAAGTTGGGAGTTATGCTCGACTTCTCCCCTTACCTCATCTGCCAGCAGCAATGATCTTGTTCTCTGCTCCCCTTCAACTGCTGTCTCTGCACAGGAAATACCTTTAATCCATTACCTAGATTACTGGCTTGGCCTCTACGTGAGCTTTCTGCAAATACCCATGGCTTCTGACCCCAGCCATGCAGAATCACTTGGAGAACTTTTAACAATCCTCATGCCGAGTCACACCCTAAACCAATTACCTTAGAATGTTCAGAGGTGGGGCCCCAATGATTCCCATGTGTAGCCAAGGTTGAGTCTCGGCTTGGTGTCTTCTCCCTCGAATCCGTCCTCCACACTGGCACTGAAGTGTTCTTCTTAAAACTCAAATTGGATTATGTTTGGTTCCCTGTTCAAAGATCCATCAATGACTTTCTGTTGCCTTTGGAAAAATTCTTCAGTGTGTTATACAAGCCTTTTTTGGCTTGTTATAGGAGACCTTTCATGATTGGCCCTCCCTAATTCCCCAGGCCTACCTCGTGTGGGCCCATCAAAGGCACCTTACTCTGGCCATTGTGACCCACCTCCCCAGGCTTTCTCAAGGCTCCGTGCACGTGCACAGACTCAGTCCTCTGTCTGGAATGCCTGGCCAACTCTCTGTGCTTTCATATCCTGTTTAGGTGTCATCACTCAGGAAAAAAGCCTTCTGGGCCCCCCTCAGATTAGTTTAATTGTTCCTTCTCTGAGCTTTTTAGCAGCTAGCCTTCTGCTAGAGCCCATTTTTCTATTTCTACCATTAGCATAGACACCTGATGGTAGGGACTATCTCTTATATACACAGAAAGCACTCAGTTTGTGTCCAGCGAATTTATCCCCCAATCTCTTTCCACATCTCTAATCTCCTAACAAGCTCATGTAGCCAAAAGAGAAAGAGTTGAAAACTCACTGAGTTGTTGCAGGAGTGACTTAAATCCAAAGCTCAGGCTCTAAGGACATTTCTTATCCTCACACAAATGTGAACTGAATCCAAGTGAAAACACTCCCCCTTAAAGCAGCAGCATCGTCCAAACAGGCCTAGCGCAGGTATGTCTGCTGGCACAGAGAAGGTGGTCCTCTCCTCGGACACCCCTATTATGGAATAGGTCCTGCTACATTGAGAGCAATGTTCACTCTGATTCCGGAGGTGAGGTTAGGACGGAGCTCCTTTTAAATAGGAATGCAAACACAAATGCAATGAAATTTCACTGGTCGAGGACAGAGTCTGAAAACAGACCAAATGTGGAGGGGGGTGATGATATTTGCAAATGGATTTTTCATTGTACGGAAGATCTGTCTGCCACAGTATCTGCCACAGTGCCCTTTCCAACAGATGCTTCTCTTGAGCTCTTCAAATTAGCATCTGGCCTGGCGTACAGAAGTGCAGGGTGTGTGAAAATGCTCAGGGCCACATGCCTCACAAAAGAGATCCTCCTGGACAATGCCTCCGCTGCCTTCTGATAATGGGTCTGAGAAAAAAAGCACGAGAAATAAAGCAGGCAGGGGCCCAGGCTTCCCAAGGACGGACAGGGTCTGGACCTACTTCCTGACTTCCCTGGCAAATTCTGATCCCTGCCAAGGTTATGGTGAGGGGGACCATCCTCTGGCTGGGATCAGCTGTCACTCTCCAGCTTAGTGCTTTTTAACGCTCATTGTATATTAATATCCTAACTGGGGGACTTTGAAGAACCCCAACATGCAGGTCCTACCCCAGGCCATTTAGAGAAGTATCTCTGGGAGTGGGACACTGACATTGGTAATTTTAAAAGCTCCTGAAGGATCCTAATGACTCACCTGGGGGTTGGAGGATCTTATCTCTAGCTTACTGGTTCTCAAACACTGGAATCACCTAAGGGGTTTTAACACATACGTCAATGCCTGGGGATGCAGGGTGTACAGTGGCATCTCTTACTCTTGTGACTGCTGTGGGAGGCAGCCATCCACATCAGATTTGTGCAAGTTCTCTGGCAAGAACTCCCGACTACAGCTCATACAGCTCATCCTCCCACGGTTCCTAACAGAGCCCATTTACCTGGATAGAAAGAATCCATTGTCATGAGAAGATGAGAAACCCAGCCTGCCAGGACACACTTCTCCTCCTGGCTGACCTCAAGTGACGGAGGTGGGAGCTCCCTCCAGAAAAATAGGTTATTATCTATGCTGGAGGGAGAGTAGCAGAGTTAGTTTATGGATTAAGTCCATTGACACCATGGGCTCAGCTGCTTGTCCCACTGACTGAACATCCCCGAGTGCCCCGGCTGTCAGAGTGATCTCCATTACCTTGACAGGTAGCCATCCCTCCCCGGAAACATGCAGAGTGGCATTACAAATAATAAACAGATACTACTAATGGACTCAATTATTGTAAATTTCTGGGTCATTGCTAATGGCACTTTCCTCCCTTCTCCTTCCATCCTGTGTTCAAAATAATTCTCCTTATAGTTCCCTATTAACAGATGTTAAACCTGAGTCAGTGCCCTGTCTTGGGTAGATAGGCTACAGACTGCCCCTTTCCACCTCATCTCTTCTTTGTGCTTTGTGTTGATAGAGTAGAAATCCCCACTATCTTGAAGAATAGCATCCTCTGTTGTCCAAAAAAAGGGTCAGATGGTAACACTCTCCATCTAATCTTAGAAATTTAGCACTCTGGGACTATCCTCTCCCAACAACTACATTGAGTCAGTGATGAGAATTCTCATATAAAACTTAAAAAAAATTTTTTTGTTGTTATGTTCAGTTAGCCACTGTATAGCACATAATTAGTCCTTGCTGCTGTGTTCAGTGAGTCAGTAGTTAAGTATAACACCCAGGGCTCATCAAAGTAGGTGCCCTCTTCAATAACCATCACCCTGTTACTCCCTCCCCTCCACCTCCTCCTCTCTGAAACTCCAAGACTGTTTCTTGGGGTCTATGGTTTCTCATGGTTCATCTCCCTCTCTGATTTCTTCCCCTTCCTCTATGGTTCTCTGTGCTATTGTTCCACATATGACTGAAATCAAATGATAATTGTCTTTCTCTGTTTGACTTACTTTACTTAACATAATCCCCTCCATTTCCATCCATGTCTATGCAAATGGTTGGTGTTCATCCTTTCTGATGACTGTGTAATATTCCACAGTGTATATGGACCACATCTTCTTTATCCACTCATCTGTTTAAATCTCCTTCTACAGTTTGGCTAATGGAAAAAGGACTGTCTATTCAATAAGGGGTGCTGGGAAAATTGGACAGCTACATATAGAAGAATGCAACTGGCCCATTCCCTTATACCATACACAAAAATAAACTCAAAATGGATGAAAGACCTCAATATGAGGCGGGAATCCATCAAAATCCTAGAGAGAACATATGTAGTTACCT
Organism: Neogale vison; assembly: GCF_020171115.1. Taxonomy (NCBI): domain Eukaryota; kingdom Metazoa; phylum Chordata; class Mammalia; order Carnivora; family Mustelidae; genus Neogale; species Neogale vison. Next base: position 98,663,538 of record NC_058093.1, on the reverse strand, counting down.
CTTCAACATCAGCCACAGTAACTTCTTTCATGACATGTTTCCAAAGACAAATGAAACAAAAGCAAAAATGAGCTTTCAGGATTTCATCAAGACAAAATCTTCTGCACAGCAAAGCAAAGAGTCAACAAAACTAAAAGGCAACCCCTGGAATGGGAGAAGATATTTGCAAATGACATTGCAGATAAAGGTATTCAAGATCCATAAAGAACTTCTCAAACTCAACACTCAAAATACTAATAACCTAGCCAAAAAATGGGCAGAAGTCATGAACAGATACTTCTCTAAAAAATACATACAAATGGCTACTGGACACATGAAAAATGTTCAACATCACTAGCCATCAGGGAAATATAAATCAAAAGCACAATGAGATACCACCTTATACCAATTAGAATGGCAAAAATTAACAAAATAGGAAATAACAAATTTTGGCGAGGATGTGGAGAAAGGGGAACCCTCTTGCACAGTTTGTGGGAATCCAAGTTGGTAAAGCCACTCTGGGAAACGATATGGAAGTTCCTCAAGATGTTAAGAATAGAGTTACCCTACAACCCTGCAATTACAGTACTGGGTATTTACCCCAAAGAGACAGGTATAGTGGAAAAAAAGGGGCACATGCACCCCAATGTTCATAGCAGCAATGTTCACAATAGCAAACTTTTTTTTTTTTTTTTTTTTAAGTGAAGATACTCATTGGTTTCCTTGGATGTTGAATGTAGGATAGGGGTTTTCAACTTTGGCTAGATACTAGGATTACCTGGGGAGCTTTAACAACTACTGATGCTTATGACTGCCCCCTAGAGATGCTGATTGACTAGTGTGGGGATTGGCAGGGGCAACGGGATTTTTTTAGGGCTTCCCAGGTGATTTCACTGATATTTGTGAATAAGAGAGACTGAGAAAAGACAGGCAGAAGGACGCTCACAGAGAATCTCTCAAGCCTCACTCTTTCTAAGGACTCTCTGTATACACCAACAGAGGCATTTATCCCATTAGATTCTTTATGAGCACAGGTGGTTGGAGGAGTTTCCTAGGATACCAGAGGCAAGATTTGCCACAGAAAAATCTCAACCCGGAGTGTTTCTTTTCAGTGGCCTTTCATCCTCCCGTGAGTGTTCACCTAGGGCTGCTGTCCCGTGGCTTCTGCTGTGCCCTCCCTCTGCCATGGCCCGTCAACTTTTGTGCCGTGTTGCTGGAGTACCACAGATGCAGGAGGAAAAACTAGTGTCCTGCTGAGGATGAGCCAGGGCGGCGTGGGAAGCTGTGTGAAGTGTGAGATGGTGAAGGAGCTCGGGATACATGCTGAGCACCCCCCACCCCACAATGCTGCCCTCCCTGGTAGACACTCCCTGGCCATAGCTATGGTTTTTCTTTCTGTCAGCTTCCCCTCCAATCCTTTTTTCTTTCCATAAATGCTTTCCTATCCTGTGTATCCTATCTCCCGAGTCCCACTGATGGGACTGGCTGTGATGGCCATCATCGATGACCTACCCAGTGCCCATCTACATCCATCATTTTCTGGCCCTTAGAACCCAGAGTTGCCTCCAGCCTCCAGCTCAGCAGCAGCAAGTGGTAAAACTTGCTTCATCCAAACAATGGTTTCCCATAATGGTTGCATATTAAGAACACCTGAGGAGTTCTTAAAGCCATGGTACTTGGGCCCCACTCCCAGAAACCCTGATTTAATTGGTCTCCATAGGTACTCAGAGTTCCTGGGTGATTAACATTAGGCAGGCAGGCTTGAGGATCACTGGTTTACGCCAGCCATGGTACTTCAGTTCCTCACACAAGTGGTCATTTCGGGATTGGGCAGTGACGCCATTTTGGCCAATGAAACACAAGGATGCAGAGGGGAGGGGAGGAAGATTTAGGATAAACTTGCCTCAGCCTGTGGAAGGGATAGTCCTTTATCTTCCTGCATGGTTTTAGGAGTTGTTGGGGAAGGAGGAGATGCTTGGAGGCACCACTGCTGTCCTTTGACTGTGAGTAGCCCTGGCAGAGGGCATACATTTTTATGCTGAGAATTGCAGAGTGCAGTGATAAGAAGAACCTTAGGAAATTGGGAAGCCCCCGTCATCCAGGCTTCCTGCTTCGCCAGGCCACCTGTCCTTCCAAGCCTCCCAGCAGGCCTGGGCCAGAAGCAGGTCATGATCCCAGGTTCAAGGTTTTCAGAGAGGCGTTTGTGAGCATGCACTGCTAGACATGCCCAGCACCTCTGCTGAGTGTGAGGTCCTCTCTGATGAAAACTGCCCACCCACCACAGAGGGGCCTCCAGCAACCAGCGGCTTTGCTGGGCACGCTTTCTGGGGAAGGGTGGGCAGAGATGTCTGCTGCCGAGTGCTTTGTGCCCTGAATGAAGGCAGTGGATTTTTTTTTTTAAAAGAGTTTATTTATTTATTTGATGGAGAGAAAGACGGCAAGAGAGGGAGCATAAGCAGGGGGAGTGGGAGAGGGAAAGCAAGCTCCCCACTGAGCAGGGAGCCTGATGTGGGGCTTGACCCCAGGACCCTGGGATCATGACCCAAGCCGAAGGCATACCCTTAAGGAGTGAGCCCCCACCCCCATCCTCCGCCAGGCACCCAGTGGAAGTCCTGATAGAGTTTGGCTGATTCGGGCTTGAATTCTGGTTACTGGTGATGCGAATTGAGTCAGTGCCTCCGTTCTACCAGCTGTAGAGGGATTAACTGCAGCCTCCAAGGGCTGTTGCTCTCATTCGTTCATTCGATAGATGGAGTGCAGTACCTGGCACTTTGTAGGTCTTTCCTGTTAGTAGGTGGAGTGTCGGCTAGCTTCGACCTATTAACTCTCTGCTGCCATGAGCAAGAGGTAGAGTCCTAGAAAAGAATGGGAAGAGAGCTGGTTGCTTTTCATAGGTTTGCCTACAGCTTTAACAGTTCAGAAAGCCTGAATAAGTTTTTCCTGTAGGCCTCTCTGCCTGGAATCTGTCAACATAATTTGCACATGATTTGCTAGCCAGCCCAGATGCCGGGTCGGGTGTACCTGAGAGCTGTTTCCAGCACAGCTGCGCATGGGCTTGACGGATGCGTGGAGCCCATAACCGCCTGCTGCTGGTGATGCGAAGGCAGTGGTGTGGGGTCCCACCTTCCCTGATGCTGCACCCCATTGTGGACAGGAGCTGTGTGGGAGAGCGGAGGCGGGGTAGCCTGTCCGGGTTGGGTCCTCTAGAATTGGGTGTCGCCTAGCTTCAGAATGCTGGCCACACTGGGGCAGCCACTCTTGCTCAGGGCTGGCTCTCCACGCCCACTCATGCCTGGAATCAGGACTGGGGGTGTGTCTCCAGCTGCTTGTAAGGGCTTCCCTGAGACTCTCCAGAAGTCTCACTGCACATGCGCCCTCCCCACCCAGCCTTTTCTTTCTTCCTCCATGTCTCTGGTGGGTGTGTGTGTTCTCTTCCCTTCTCCGGGCTTCGCCCCAGCTCAGCTTGGCTCTGGGATAGCCTCTCTTTGCCTCCAGAATTCTTGCAGGCTCTGACTTTCCTATTCCATCTCCCTTCTATCACTTCTGCCTCCCTTGGGCTTCTATCCTTTCCAGGAAACCTATTTCTGGTACTTCCATGAGCACCTTGCTTCTTGTGAATCTAAAAATATCCCTACACCCTCCTCCCCTGCAGTCTACTTAATGTTCTCCAATTGGGCTTGATCTCTGCTCCAGTGTGGTGTCTCCCTGGGTATGTTCTCCCCTCCTCCAGCAACACTACCTTGTTCATTTTTGTGTTTTCTTGATTGTCGTTTTATTCTTAAATTCTTGCTAATGTCTCTGCCTCTGGTGCACATATAGTTCTAACATCTTCTCCTTTCACCTTTCTGGGGATCTTTCTGTAATACTTGATCAACCATTCTTTCTCTCCCAAACTTGGTATTTCTTTCTCGCTACTTACGCATTTTCATCCAATTTTAAATATGTTCACGTTTCTCCTATCTTTAAAAAACAAAACAAAACCAAAAAGAACAGAAGACACTCTCCCTGCATAGTGTTCCCATTTCCACTGGAGCTGCACCTCTCCTTTTCTCATCAAAACACTTGTCCAGACTCACTGTCTCCTCTTCACCTTCTCTCCATGCTCTGGAGTGTGGTATCTCCTCTCGAGATTTTTGGAACTGTCTCCCCAAGGGCACAGGGATCTCTTCAAATCCAGAATTTTCCATTGGCAATGCAGCATAGGGGAACGTCTTTGGCTCTGGACCATCAGCCTCTTTAGAATCCAGAGCCACCGCTTAGGCTGGGTTTGACTTCTGCTAAATTCCTTAATTCTTTCAGTGGACTTGAACCTTCTTGAAGATGGGCTGTTGTCTCCCCAGGGGCTAATAATAATAATGGTGAACATGTGCAGGAAGTACCCTGGCTGGTCTTTGACTCTGTGAATACTGTGTGCTTTCCGCAGTGGGAGCTCGAAAACTTTTACTGGATGAATGAGTGAATTTTGCCCAAATAGTCTTAATTGGATCCTTCATGTTCCCACTTCCATATTCATCCCCCTTCTGTTCACTGGGTCCCTGGTTTATTTTCTAATCAAGAAATCCTTAAACGAAGACAGTCTTCCTTGTGGCCAAATTTGAACTATCTTCAGAACTGGCGTCTGGGGTGGCCATCTTGAGTCTATGCTATGAGGGGAACAGGAGAGGTGCCTTTGGAATGTTTGTCTTCTTACGGGAGAGTCACACCTTGATTTGGTATTTAATTTCAGGATGGTTAAATTAATACCACTCAGCAGTGAAGATTGGATCATTCTGGTTGTAATCCAGTAAAAAATGTTTTAAATTCTGGAACCCAAGCCCTTCCCTGCAATTTGTGAACACAGAAGACTAGGAGTTGGAGAAACCCATCCCAGGGTTCTAGAATGAAGATCTTTGCATGGGAAGGAAAACTACTCTATAAAGATAAGCAAGTGGACCAAACGGGCAGTTAAACAGTTGGGTGTTTTAATTGAAATTTCATTACCCTTGTCCTTGGGAGTGATTTTAAATGCTGGCTGGGAAGTGGGGAGTGGGGTCTGAATCAGTAGGTGGTAGGGGTTGCTGAGGCCGACTCAGCGTAGCATCTGGGGGAAGGTGGCGGGTCTGGGTAGCACCTAAGCAGTGGGGGCAGAGGCCTAGTCTTCACACAACTTTAATTCTTTTTGAGAAGATTAAACTAACCCCATAAAAAGCAGAGTGTTTGATGTGAGACAGTATAATTAAGTGCTAAATCATGGCATAGGTGCTAAAGGCTAGCAGAAACTGGGTAAGAAGATCCACGAGTCTCGGAATAACCTACAAATTCCTAGTGGGCATGAAGGATTCCAGCTGAGTCTTGAGGAATGGGCTAGGCTTCTGTGACTCAGGGCAGGACAAGTCAAGAAGAGAAGTGAGGGGTGGCGGGCAGGTATCTTGGAGTCATAAACGGTGAGTGTGTGGCGGGTCCCTCCCAGTGAAGGGATTAAATAGGTTGTACATCTGTGGCCTTTCCCTGGCCAGAACTCCAGCCACGAATCCTCGTGGGGTGCTGATGTGGGCTGCTTCAACCTGTTCAGCTGCCCTGGGCTATCTTCCTCTCCTGACCTGCCTTCCATGGTGGCAGCGGAGGGCTGCTTTGGTGACCTTCTCAGGTTTTCCAAGCCAGGCAAAGCTCATACTGACCTTTCTGCCCTTCCTCCAGCTTCCCAAGCCATGCTGGCTACCCATTCAGCAACTCTCTCTCTTTTAACCCCCTGGCGATTAAAAGTCCCTTCTCTGTAGGACTCTAGGACATGCCCGTGAGGGGCTGGAAGTACCATGGAGGGTCCCCACTGGCTACTTGATGAGTTCTTCCTTTTCTTCTGACTCCTAAGCCTAACTATCCAGATCCACCATTATGTATGGTGTCTGTAGATGAGCTGTTTCTCCTGAGAGCTTCTATTAGTCAGAACACTTTGGGTTGGAAGAGATGAAAACCTCATCATCAGCCAGATTTTGAAAAAGGGAGTGGATTTATTGAATCTTGAAAAATTATAGGTGTTTATGTATGCCTGAAATGCAGGTGATCCCAGATGTCTCTAGGAAGTTGTTGGGCTCTCTTAGGCATAGGTCTCTTGCGCCCTTTTCCCAAATGGTAGGAAGAATGACCACCAGTAGCAACAGGCTTCCACTCTGCCAGCTAGACATCCTACCCTAAACAGTTGTCTTCCCCACAGTCCTAAGGGAGAAATCATTGAATTGCTTGTCATTTGTCTGCCTTGGATCATCAACCCAACCCTGAATCATGTTGGCCAAGGAAATGAGAATCCACCATTGACCAGGACTGGGTCACAGGCCCAGTGGAGGTAGACTCACGATGAGGTAGGAATGTAAAGGGGAGATGAGGGTTTGTTTCCAGAAGAAAGAGTGCTGGTCAGGCCCAAAGTGGTGTCAAGTAGAGAAGTGACAAGGTGGTCCTCTCTCCCGATGGCCAGCAGCTATAATGTCTAGTTATGGCACCCTTACTGCTCAGATGTAGGGCTGCCTCACCAACTCTTACCTCTTACCCTTCCTCAGGACTGCTCAAACGCAGGCCTGAGGTTTCCAGATTGGAAGCCCAGTCTGGGTAAAGCACAGAGAGAGAGGATATTGCAAAATGTGAAAACGATTATTTTCAAAGATTTTTTGGAAAATCCTTATAAGCTTTCATTTCCTCCTCCTTCCTTTTTCTCCACCTTGGCCAGGGAAGCTGTCGTGATTACCCAGTTCACTGGTTGTTTCTCATTTTGTAGAGCGACACTTTGGATTCCCAAAAAAGAAATGCAATCAGGAAGGTTTCAGTGTGATGTGGAGAGAGCGGAAAGGAGAGTGGCCCAGGCATTTTCAAGCAGAACATTTGTACAAGGACAGAGTGCCAACCTTTTAGTAAGGTTGGCTGTTGGGACCCTGCTGGTAGGCAGAGTGACAGAAAGGTAATCAGAACCACTTGCCACTTTCCATTGAGGCAGACATGAGAACCAAAGTGGGAGCAATGCGTGGATGATAGATTGGTTTTTGCTCTTCCTTTGAACTTCAAGATCCATCCCCCTGGGTCCCTCCCATCTGATGGATTGATTGACAAGCTCAATGGGCTCAGAGGATTCCACATCCAAGAATCTGATCTGTGTTAAGATTCTCTGAAACTAATTGAATGCGAATGTCAGCTACCACAGATACAGGGAAGAGGGGAAGAAAAGAACGGCCTTTAGCAAGGGAGCTTTCAAGGGCTGAGAGAAAAAACAAATGGTAAGAAAAGCCTCTTGAACCTCAATTTGACCTCTTTGGAGCCCCAGCAAAAGTCAATTAAATACGAGGTTTTAATGATTTTAAGTATTTATTGCTTTTCTGCAATCAAGAAATCAAGGGCCACAGAGACATAAGATCTTAATTGGCATAATTTTATATATTCAGGTTTACATGCTGATGTTTTTATTACATCACGAATATTGTGAACCAGCGCCATTTTTCAAAGTCATCATAAATGGTTATATAACATTCTAGGATAAGAATGTGCTATATTGCATTTCAACATTTCTGTCTCTTTGGTGATTTTGAGTATTTCTGATATCTGATGACAAGCTGTTTCAGCTTCCGCTCCTACAGAAGTATAGAGCTGTGTGGAATGGTTTCTGCCAGCACTGAATGTTATTTCCAAAGTCTCTCAATAAATCTTTGGCCCATTTGATAGATAAAATAATTTCTCTTTTGACACATATCTTTGATTACTAATCAGGGTATTGTTTTGCATGTTTATTCGTCGTTTGGATTCTGACATCTGAAAATCCTCTTTCTGTTCTTGGCATATTTTTTCGTGATGTTAACAAGGTAGTTATATATTAATATCAATTGAACATATTTAAGAGAAGGATCTTATGCTGTCTTTTATTACATTTCTTACTAACATTTTGTTCTTTATATTTAAAACTTGTGTAAATGATAAAATTTTTGATGTGTTTGATTTTTGATGATGTAAATTTTTGATGTAAAAAATGGTGTATTTTTCTGATACTTAATATTTTTGGAAGAAGGTGCAAATGAGTAGTCAGTGAAGTGTGGTCTCCCTAGACTTGCCTAGTTGTCACTTAGTTCCCTTCCTGAAATCAATTGTTACCAATTTTATGTGTACATAGATTTTTATGTATTATACATTCACAAATTTCTATATTCCTTTTTCCTTTTTCTACACATGACAATGTAGAATTTGACCTGTGCTACATTTGCTTTTCCCATAGAGTTTTGGAGTTCATTTTCTGTCATTACATAAAGTACTTCCTTGTTCTTTGTATGGCAACACTGGATTCTGCTGAATGACTTAGGGTGGGTATTTGACCTATAACCATTTTTAAGGGTTGTATGGTCCTATTGGTATCTTTTTATTTATAAATGGGTGTCTTGATGTTTTATGCTTGAAATTTTTGTTCAACCCTGTGATCCTTTAGACACTTATCTGTTTTCTTCCTGTGTGGTTTTATTTTTTTATTTTTATTTTTTATTATTTTTTACGATTTTATTTATTTGACAGACAGAGATCACAAGTAGGCAGAGAGGCAGGCAGAGAGAGAGAGATAGAGAGAGAGGGGGAAGCAGGCTCCCCGCTGAGCAGGGAGCCCAACTTGGGGCTTGATCCCGGGATTGTGATCTGAGCTGAAGACAAAGGCTCTAACCCACTGAGCCACACAGGCACTCTTGAGTTAAATGTAGATACCCATGCAGTTGTAAGAGGTAATACAGAGAGATTCCTTGTACTCTTTACCTAGTCTCTTTGAATGGTAACATCTTGTACAATTATAATAAAATACCACAACTAGGGTATTGATACTGATACAGTTATGGCAGAGCCTTTCTGCTGCCTCAAGAATCCCCTGTGTTGCTGTTTGATAGCCACGCCCACTTTGTCCCACTCTTGCTCTCCTTCATCTCTGGCAATCTCTAATCTGTTCTCTATTTCTGGAGTGTTGTCATTTTAAGAGTTGTTGCATGAATGGAATCCTTTAGTATGTGACCTTATGGGATTGGCTTTTTCAGTCATGATTCTTTGGAGATTTATCCAGATTGTTGTGTATCAGTAGCAAGTTCCTCTTTATTCCTGAACAGTATTTCAGGGTATGGACATGCCACGTTTGGGTAACCATTTACTGATTGAAAGACATTTGAGTTATTTCCAATTTTTGGCTATTTTGAATAAAGCTGCTAAAAATGTTTACATAGAGGTTTTTGTATAGACATAGGTTTTTGTTTCTCTGAAGATAAATGCCCAAGAGTACAATTACTGTGTTGTATTGTAGTTGCTGATCTACTTTTTAAAAACTGAAATTGTTTTCCAGAGTGGTTCTACTCTTTTACATTCTAACCAGCAATGCATAACAATTCAGTTTCCTACATCCCCACTGGCATTTGCTGTTGTTGCTATATTTTGTTTTGGACATACTGATAGTTATGCACTAATATCTCAATATGGCATTAATTTGCATTTCTCCACTGGTTGATAATATTGACCCTCTTTCGTGTGTTGATTTGCCATCTGTATCTCCTCTTCATGTCTTTCAGACATTTTTCTAATTTTTTTTTTTTTTTTTACTGCTGAGTTTTAGGAGTTCTTTATATATTCTACATACTAGTCCTTTTTTGGATATGTAGTTTGAAAATAATTTCTCCCAGTCTGGGGCTTGCTTTTTCACTTTGGTAACAGGGTCTTTGACAGCAAAATTTTTAAAACTTTTGACAAAGTGCCATTTATCATTTTTTCCTTTTATGGACTATGCTTTTGGGGTCAAGAATAAGCCTGGCTCTACATCTTGAATTTTTTTTTTCCTTAAAGCTATGCCATTTTACATTTTATGTTTAAGTCTATGATCCTATTTTATTTTATTTTATTTTTTAAAATAGGATCCATATGGAGGGAAACCTGGGTGGCTCATTTGGTCTTCAGCTCAGGTTATGATCCTAGGGTCCTGGGATCAAGCCCTGCACTGGCCTCCTTGCTCAGTGGCGAACCTGCTTCTCCCTCTGCCTGCTGCTTCCCCTGCTTGTGCGCTCACTCGCTCTTTCTGACAAATAAATAAATAAATAAAATTGTAAAGAAGTAGGCTACATATCCAACATGAGCCTTGATCTCACAACCCTAAAATTAAGAGTGGCACGCTCCACTGAGCCAGCCAGGTGCCCCCTATGATCCAATTTTATATACAGTGTGAAGTTTAGGACAGAATTTGGCCTATTATGACCAAATGCTCCAGCACCGTTTGTTGAAAAGCCTGTCTTTCTCCCTTGAATTGGTTTTGCACCTTTGCCAAAAATCAGTCAGGCATATTTGAATGGGTCTATTTTGTCCCTCAATTTTGTTCCATTTATCTGTGTGACTAATACCTCTGCCAATACTACACACTCTTGATCATTGTAGCGCTCTAAGTTTTGAAGTCCGGTAGATGTATTCTAGTTCTTTTGCCTCTCCATATACATATTAGAATAATCTTGTCTGTATCAAAGGAAAACCTTTGTGGAGATTCTGGAAAGAACTTTAAGAAATCTGTCAGCTTGAAGAGAACTGGTCTCTTTACTATGTTGAGTCTTCTAATCCATGAACACACTATGTCTCTCTGTTTAGATCTTTGATGTCTTTCATCTGCACATGGTGTAGTTGGCAGCATGTAAGTCTTAGGCATGTTTTTTTATATTTATATCTAAGTAATTTCTTCCAATGATTTTAAGTAGTATTGTCTTCTAAATGTTGGTTTTTGTTATTAGTGTGTAGAAGTATAATTGATAGTTGTGTGTTACTCTCATATCCTGTGAGCTTCCTGAATTCTCTTGTTAGCTGCAGATTTGGGGGGGGGGCGTAGATTCGATAGTTAGGATTTCCTATATAAGCAATCATGTCATCTGCAAATATGAACAGTTTTTCCTTCTTTTTAAATTTTTTTTTCTTCAGTTTTTCTTTATTTCTAATCTGTATGATTCTTATCTTTTGGCCTTGCATTATTGCTCTGGCTAGAATTTCCAGCACTATGCTGAGTAAGAGTAATGAGAACAGACATCCTTGCCTTGTTTCCCATTTTTTTTTCTTTCCTACCTTAAGTATAATGTCAGCTGTAGGTTTTTTGGTAGATTCTGTTTTCCAAGTTAAAATCCCCTCTTTCTATTTTTCAAGGTTTTTATCATGAATGGATACTGGATATTATAAAATGCTCCATCTGCATCAAATGATATGATGTGAATTTTCTTCTTTAGCTGGTTGATACAGCGGATTACATTGATTTTTCAAATAATGAATAAGCCTTGCAACTCTGGAATAAACCTTACTGGTTATAGTGCATATTTTGAATGAATATATTCCCAAATTCTATTTTCTAATATTTTTTAAATGATCTTTACATCTATACACAAAACATATTGTTCTTTAGTTTTTTCTATTATTCTTGTTCTATCTTTGATTTTGGTATCAGGATGATACTAGCGTGACAAAATGAACTGCAAAGTGTCCCTTCCTCTTTTCTCTGAAAGAGATTGTGTAGAATTGCTCTGCATCCTTTAAACATTTGGTAAAATTCTTCAGTGAAACCAGCTGGACTTGTGGATTTCTTTTGTGGTGATTTTTTTTTTTTTAATTTTAATTTCCTTAAAAGTCCCAGGTTCATGCCATCTGAGTTGTGGTAGGGTTCGTGAGGAATTAATCTATTTCATCTAAGTTATTAAATGTAGCGTGTAGAAGTTTATAGTATTCTCTTAATATTTCTTTATATTTCCTGTTTCATTCCTTATATTGATAATTTGTCTTTTTTTTTTTCTTCCTCTTGGTAGAGGTTCTTAAATGTTATTGTTTTCACAGAGCTAGCCCTTTAATTTATTTTCTCTATTATGTTTTCAGTTTCATGAATTTATGCACTTTATTTCCTTCTGCTTGCTTCAGGTTTATTTTGCTCTTTTTTTTTCTTGAATTCTTGAGGTAGAAGCTTAGATTATTAATTAGAGGTTTTTCCTCTTTCCTAATGTATGGTGCTTTAAAATAGTCTCTCAGCACTATCTTATCTGTGTCTCACAGATAGGTGGCATTTTCATTTTCAGTCAGTTCAAATCAATGAATTTTTTTTATTCCTCCTGAGACATTTTTTTTAGTCCATGGATTTCTAGAAGTATGTTGTTAAGTGTCCAAGTGCATGGAGAATTTTCTGTTATTTCTCTGTTACTGATTTCTAGTTTGATTTCATTACAGCCAGCCAACTCTGTAGAATTGCAGTTCTTTTAAATTTGTTGAGGTTTGGGGGTTTTTCTTTTGAGCCAGGATATGGGTTATTTTTGGTATATGTTTTGTAGGAACTTGGAATTTTTTTTTTTTTTTTTGTCAGATTCTGCTGTATTTGGGTGGAGTAGTGTATAAATTTCGATTTGGTTCTGCTGATAGGGATGATGGTGCTGAGTTTTTTTTCCAAGATGATTTTCTCTTTAGCTCTGTTGTTGAGAGGGGGGGGATTCAGAATTTGTAGATTTCTCCTTCCAGTTCTCCCAGGTTTTGCTTCACATATTTTGCTCTTAGTGCCTGGTTTTCGGTAGACATTTCAATTAAGAGATAGGCTACTGGAGTGAGTTGATGAAAAATTGAGCTGTCATTGTTGGATTTCTGAGCAAACATCTTTTTAGAATCTGTTAAGAAAGTATGTAATTTGTCTCCTCTGATTTATCCTAAAATAAAGTCTTCTCCAGCATGGAGCACATTATATATACTGTTCTTAAATGTTAACATTCCAAGTTCCAAGAGGAGAATGAAGCAGTTGAAGCGTCTCTGACAAGACCTAAGGGTTATGTGATATTGGGATAATTGGTTGTAAAATACTTGAAGTTTCAGTCTGCTGCTGAAATGTTGTCTTTATTTCTCTTAGGTTAGAAAAAGTTAACCTACCTATTGCTGTTAATCCAGAGCTTTTGGAAATTGTATTACAAAAGGCTGTGTTAGCAAAATGTTTAAAAATAGGGGCTATGGAGGCAAATCTTGGGCTTTGAGTCCTGGTTCCACAGGTAAAGTCTCTAATAGTTTCCTCCTTGGTGAAATGGGAATGGAAGCCTTTTAGGATTGTGTTAAGAATCCCACGAGGGGTGCCTGGTTGGCTCTAGGGTAAGCGTCTGTCTGCCTCTGGTGAAGGTTATGATCTCAGGGTTCTGGGATTGAGCCCCTTGAAAGACTCCCCACTCAGTGGGAAATCTGTGTCCCCCCCCGCCGCCTCTTCCCCTTACTAATGCTCACTCTCTCAAATAAATAAAATCTTAAAAAAAAAAAAATCCAGCAAGTAAACTAGTGTCTAGCACTTCATTAATATTTGTGCTGCCTCGGTTGGAAAAAGGGACCACATTAATGAGTTTGGAATTGGCTTTACTTCCAGTCCTGAAAGGTTTGCCAATTGTAGGACCAGTTTCCTTTCACTTGACAGAGCATCATTTTGCCCATCACGGGAAACTTGAGCTGGAAGGTCTAGATGGCTAGAAAGTAGTCTGTCAATTTCGCCAATCCATGTAACTGATCGTGGGTCAGAAACCGCAACTTTAGAAAGCCGGGTATGTTTCGTTGTAGACTCCATCACTATTGGCTGTGATACAGAGACTACATCTGCATATTTCACTGGGTACCCCTTAGTCGTAGGGAAGTTTGGCCGTGTCCCAAGCCAGGTATTAGAACCAAATACAGTGTGTGCTATCCAAATCCTGCTCTGTAATTATTCCTTCTGATCACACAGGAACCGTATAACTGACTTATTTGAAGAAGTCTAAAGATGGAAAAAAAAAATTGTGTTTGAATTAGAGGAACAAAAAAAATGTGGCAGTGGTCGGGGAAACCTTTGGAGCAGAGCAGGTTTTATGAAGACGGAGTATCTTAGTTTTGCAGTGACTTTCTCTCTATGGGTTTCATTTTGTTAAATCATTTTGATTTAACAGGAGACCAGGAGACCAGAGTAAGAGCAGCCAGTTGGCAGGAAACCTTCAAATCCTCCATTAGGTATTTGTTTCCACTTGACACAATGCTCAGTTGGGGGTCTTCACAGGGTTATTGGAAAGCAATGACTTTCTTTTCTTTCCTTTTTTCTTTTTCTTTTCCTTTCTTTCTTTCTTTCTTTTTTTTTTTTTGGGAAAGAAGGACCTTGGTTAAATCTAGAAAAACACCAAATAGGGGTGCAGGGGTTCCAGAACCTATGTGATGGCTTTGGAAGGCCTTATAGAGGTTTTAAAATAATACTTTGGGGACAAAAACATGTCCTTTGGCTAGTGATCTTATGATCTTTTCTCATGCTCCTTCTTCTATGTCATTCTAGTGTCCTCCATATCGAAGATCAAGAAACTAGAATCAGAGGTTTCAGGCAGACACGGACCCCACAGATCCCAGGGCTTGACTCTGAATATTCATGGGAAAATGCAGTTTAGATCAGGAAGGGGTAAAGCCCTGAGGTTTATAGGCAAAATAGTTGGTCTCCAAAACTCATTAGAAGAAGCAAAAATATTTAAAGAAACCAAAGTGGTTTTCATAGTCATTCTCTTCAGGAAGGAATTATCACCATTGAGAAGCTTTTATTAAGTAACTAAGTATGATGCCCCCAGGGCCCATCTTCCCATAGGAGTAGTTCTCTTTTCTTCTTTCTTTTCTACCTTCCTTTCCTTCTTTCCTTTTCTTTTTCTTTCCTTTTCCTTTCTTTCCTTTTTCTTTTCTCCCTTTCTTTTTCTTTTCTTTCTTCCTTTCCTTCTTTCTTTCTTTATTTCCTTCCGTCTTTCCTTTCCTTTGAACTAGGTATCCAGATAATAATGTGTGTGTGAACTCTAGTTTTACTGAGTTCTTAACTGACTGTGGTCAGTCTGCAGATGCAGACTGCAGATGTCTAAAAAAACCAAAACAACAAAAATTAAAAAAAAAACCCACAAAAGGATTCCAATCAGCTAAGGTGAAAGGTCCAGTGGCTAGGAGACAAATACTGATTGTCTTGGTCTGCAGCTGCGGGGGTCACCTGGCAACCATCTGAGCAGGTGATTAAGTGACAGGTATGCAGGGGACAGGGCCAACTAGCTGTCCTCTGGGGCCTGTTGCACACTATGGCAGGTGGCCATGACCGGGTGTGAGTCAAAGCTACAGCTGATGAGTGAAGAGGAAGTCTGCCTCCCTGCATGCCATTGCCTCCCTTGGAGGGAGGGGGTGCAGGGAGGAGGCTGTGCTTTAGATACAGAATAGAACCAGATCCCTGCCTGAGTGAGGGAGACTTGATTCTTAAAGATCCTCGTGAGCTACAGTATTTCAATTCAGGATTCTGTGAGGAAGAAGTGGCACAATATAATTGTTACATGATTTATAACTCACCTCTCAGGGAGGCTTTATTTCAGTTCTGCACGAAACCTGGTCTGAGAGCTGCTGCTGGGGACCAGATGCGTGTTCGCTGGCTCTCTTCTCCAGATGTGGTAGAGCTGGGGAAGAACAGTACAGACCCTGTGCCTGGTCGAGTCCTGCCCTTAGATCCTCACAGAGCCGAGGGTATTATCTGCGGCGGTAAGGTCAAGTTGGCTGAGGATCTGTGAGGCCTGGGACCCCATGGCTGGCAGACATGGGCCCCTCCGAGCTGTGCCAGGTTCTCCCACCTCTCTGGGACTCACTACTCAAAGCAGAACTTTCCCAACTGGGGTTTGGCACCCATCAGTGAGTTGTGAAGAGGATTTAGTGGTTTACAACGGCCGTTGGGAAAAGGCGAACAGAGGATCAGAACTGTTCACGAGTAGTACATGGGCTTTCCTGAAGTGTGTTCCAGCTACACTGTCTGTCTACTGCATAAAAATGTAAAATGTGTCTCTTAGTGTGGGTCACAGGTTCCCAAGCTATTGGACTTTTTGCTAGCAATGCCTTCTTTTAGCCTGAGATTCTCTCCCCTACTATACACACGTCCCGCTTCTAAAGAAGGGTGGCGGGCCTCCCGAAGTTGGGCACTTTTCATCTGTCTTGAAAGGACTATCCTAAGAACCTGTCCATTAATGTTAATGTTCTGTGGTGCCCTGTGAATTCATAGGGACTGAACTTAAAGGGGGAGAGGAGGTTTGGGGGACATTTCACTTGTTATTGTTACAATGCAAAGCCCTCCAAAACTTGGTGCCTAGGGGCACCTGGGTGGCTCAGTTGGTTAAGCGTCTGACTCTTGGTTTTTTTGGCTGAGGTCGTGACCTCATGGTCCTGGGATCAAGCCCTGTGTTGTGCTCTGTGCTCAGCGGGGAGTTGGTTTGGGATTCTCTCTGTCCCTCTCCCCCTCCCCACTGTTCTCTCTCTCTCTCTCAAAAAAAATCTTAAAAAACAAAACAAAAACCTGGTGCCTAATTAGTACAGGTCAATTTTATTCTAATGAATTACATGTATTGAGAATTAAGACAGGGATAACTTTGCTCTTTCTTGTCGCAGGCCTCAGGCAGGACATATTCTTGGCAGGAAGTGATCTGACCCCCAGGGGCTGGACTCACCTGGAGGTGTCTTCCCTCGCACGTGGAGCAGGACCTCAGCTGAGGCTGTTAGCCAGGGCCCTCTCATGGGCTCTGCGTGTACTCCAGGCTTCCTCAGCCTCCTTAAAGAGCAGTCCCCGGCTCCCTCAGCCTCCTTATAGAGCAGTCCCCGGCTCTGGGCAGGTATCCAGGAGAAACAGGTAGAAATTACGTGGCCCTCCTTTCTGACCCAGCTTCACAGGCCAGTTCTGTTGCATTCAAATAGTTACAAGCAGGTCACGGCAGGAAGAGACATACACCACTCATTTTCAGGGAGGGAGTCGCAAAGAATTTGTGAGAAGGTTTAAAATTGCCACGGGTAGTCGAGCTTTTCCTTATTGGGAGGGAGAAAGAATTTAGTTGCTTTTAAAAGAAAAGCTGTACTTGAAAGTGGAGGCACTGGTCAAAAGACACATGACCTCTGTACAGAAGGGAAAAGGGGAGTGGTGGCTAATAACAGAGGCCTTGCGACTGGAGAACTGTGATCAGACCATTTATTTTTTAAATGTTAGGTGGAGGCATCCCCGAAAGGCCTGAGCGTTACTCACTAAGGCAAACAGACTGTCAGAAAGCGTTCAGCTAATTAATAGACAAACCAGGGAAGAACAGCCAGCGGCAGGTCACCCCGCATTTAAGCAACTTAATGTTCTATAGGAACAGGGAGATGTTGAAGCAAGAAGTGGTGTAGATGATACTTGGATACTTGGGGTTTTTACTCCGTTGCCAGAAAGGCTGAGAGAGGTTCCCTGGGTGAGGGGCCTGGGATTCGAGGTTCCCTGGTTGAGGGGCCTGGGATTCTAGGCCCCCTTCTCAGGTCAGGTTGTCTTTCTGGGGGCAGGAAGGTCTGGGTAAGTGTCTAGTTCTTTCTGAAGGAAAATACTGTTTCATTTCAAAAGGGAAGATAAAAGGATTGGGGGATTTTACCCACTTGCATAGTCTTCTAAGAAAGAACACCCTGTTTTGAAAAGCAGACGGGCTCCATCAAATGAGGTTTCAGAGGCAATTTGGTAGGAAATGGGCTACCTTTTACAGGATTACCAAACAGTGCTTGCTCTCCCAAACTTGAATAATCCTCTTAATCTAGCAGCATTCATTTGGATAATCTGTGAAATCATGTTTATGGATGTGGAATAATTGGAGAGAGAATTCCCAGGTGACTGATTTCCACAGATCTCAAAAGCCTTGTCAATAATCTGAATGTGGGGGAGGGGATGCCCATGACCTGGGCAGGTTATTCTGTTGTCCCCCACCTCCCCTCCAATCAGGGCAGAGTAGTGGGCCAGAAAGGCCATTCATAGACCCCTGAGAGGAGTCCACACAAAAATGCACCAATATTTTGGCACTGCTTTGGTATCTTAGCATTCTTTTTACTATACCGGGAGCTCCTGTGTAAATAGTAATAAGTCTTTTTCCACCCGTGAGAGATGTTGTACTGATTTGGGTTAATGCCTCCCCTATTACTTCCCCCAGGTACTTCTGTGTTCTCCTGGGCCCTCAGAAACCACATAGCCCCTGGGCTTGCGGGTTCCTAGTTCCTGGGCCTTCCCCTAATGACACCCCCCCCACGCCCACTCCGCCTTTTTCCTGGACCCTTGGAGAGAGTGCCTGCTGGCTCCCAGGGGACCCTGGCCCTGCTCCAGGCAGCCCTATCTGGCTGAGGCAGAACCCACTGGCCACATTAATCAAAGCACAGGGATTTATTTCCCTCCATGCTTTGGGGTGATTGAGAGGGGTTGCCTTTGCACCCATTTCCAAACTTGCCCCAAGGCGGCTTTCTCTGCTCGGATCCGCAGTCCAGGTCTTGAGGACCCAGCGGCAGCTGCGTCCTGCAGCACCACCCCCCACCCTTGGTTGTTGTACTTGTTCATGGGAGGACCCCTGCTCTCCTGGACCGGAACCCAGTGCAGGATGTGGTGTCTGGGGCCCTGGTGTAGGGGCGCGTGACTGGGGCTGGAGCAGAATGCCAGGACAGGTAGGACTGATCCTGTGCTCTTCGAAAGGGGGTGTCCAGGAGGCCGGGCCAACAGGATGCTTTCCAATTAACTACAACCCGACCTTCTGGAGCTGGAAACGCATTGCCGGACATGAGCCAGCCGCTGCCCCTCTGCGCTCCTGCGCCCCACAAGGCAGGGTCTCTTGGGTTGACCCTTAGTTGCTTTGATTTTGGGGTGGAAGAGGGGGTGAAAGACAGAGGAACCAAGTCCCAGCAATAGGGCTCCTACACAGGTTTTTGAATGCCTGTCTCAGAGCGACGAATTCCAGGGTGAAACTTCATTAACACACCCATTAGCGCTCTCTGATTCAAGGCTCCTGCTGCTGGCAGGAAATCAGAGCCCGCTGGGAAGGCAAGTCCGCTTCTGCTTCAGCGAATGCATGTGTTAATCACAGGGATGTGTAGCGTTTGGTATTCCAAAGAAAGTAAAATATTTGTGCTGTCCTCGCCAATACTTTTTTAAAAAAGGATGCAACAACAACAAAATAAAGCTGTCCACTTGCCATACTCCTAGGCAGTATTTATGACCCAGAGCAGTGTGATGGGGATTCTGATCCCTACCCCCCCAACACCCCCCCCCCGCCCCCTTGCACACAGACCCAGCTGCCTGCATTACTCAGTGACCCCCACTGCAGAACCCTCTGGTGTGGAAGCAGAGGCCAACATCTGCGTTAGGAAGAGTATGCTGGCTTACAGGAGAGTTGCTTCTGTCCTGTCCTCTCCTCCTTAGAAGGGTCATGATGTGCCATCTGCTGTCAGATGTGTTTGACGGCAACCCTGAGGATTTACCGGGTTGAGGCTCCCTTTGGAGGTTCCCCGGAGATCCTATGTGGCATCACACTATTAAGCAACTTCAACTACAGCCTTCTTGGAGAGACAACTGTCAGGTCGTTTCCATAGTGAAACTGCTGGAAGTGACCTGACAAGCATCATGTTCCGTATTTACACCACAAGTGATAGCCTTCGAGCTTATAATTAGAAATATTCTAGGGACATTACTGCACGGAGCACAGAATCCTGGGTCTTGGGATTCACAGGGTCCTGGCTGAAATTGTCGATCTGTGCTCGCTGTGTGGGATTCTCCAGTTGGTTCTTCCACCGGGCTTAAAATGACTTCCGGCAAAATTTCTGGTTTCTTTAGGAAACCAGTTTGGTTCTTTAGACTTTCAGTTACTGCTGGGGGTAGGGACAGGAAAACTCTCTGACTTAATGAACTGGCTGCAGTGGAGAGTGGAATTTAAAAATTGGGGAAGCTTTCCAGTTGGCGTAAGAGCACGTTTTGTACATTGCATCTGGTTTTCGGTTGGCAGCATAAAAAGATGGAAGATCTGTTCCCACAGTGAAAACGATTTTTCAAGCCTTCCAGTGGGGACTGCATTTCAGAGCTTTGGTTCAGGAGGGATAAAAGTGGTCTAAAGTGATTCTAATCCAGGTTGGTCACTGTGCCATGTCATCAGCGCTGTGCCTGCTGGTAGTGTGTCAATGAAGTTGTACTAGGTTGTTTTTCTTTTTTCTTTTCTTTCTTTGTGTGTGTGTGTGTGTGTGTGTGGTTTTTTGTTGTTTTGTTTTTGTTTTTTAGTGTTTCCAGACAAAAGCATAGAAAGCAAGATTCTATAGCACATGAGGAGATTCGTGGCTCTTTGGCTGTTTCTTCAGTTACTTTCAGCTAACTCTCTGCATACTAGCCCAAGAACGAGGATACTATTATACAATAGCTGTCTCTCATCACTGGGGCCAGTGTTAGGGTAAGGTCCTTCATCCAAGTATACATTTATCTTGTGTCATTTGGCCTTGAGCCATGATAAAATACTTGGGAAGAAAACTGAGAACACGTTTGCTGTCTGGTTTAGGTTTGTCCTGAACAAATATTAAAGTAAGTTATTTTCCCCTGACTATGATGGAAAAGAGAAGGCAGTTTATTTTTTATTTTTTTTTAAGATTTTATTTATTGAGAGAGAGGGAGAGAGAGAGAACACACCAGCAAGGGGAGCAGCAGGCAGAGAGAGAGGGAGAAGCAAGCTCTTTGCTGAGCAGGGAGCCCGACTTGGAGCTGGACCCCAGGACTTTGGGATCATGATCTGAGCTGAAGGCAGACGCTTAACTGACTGAGCCACCCAGGCGCCCCTAGAGGGCAGTTTATGATGTACATAATGAGTTGTGACAAAAGTAGTGAACGAAAACCAGCTTTCTTAAGGTTCGTGAGTTTGATGCTTACTGCTGCCAAGGTCTCTTGCCCAGAGCTTTCACTGTGAGCAGCTCGTACAGTGTGGGTCTCTGCATCTGACTGGAGACTGCAAGAGTGAGCTATGACAGTGGACTGGGTGGCTGGGAAGCTGGGCAGTAGGGGAGGAGGGAAGAGGCAGTGGTGACTGTGAGGGAGATGATGGTGGAGTTCATTAAGGCTCAGGGTGGCTGGCAGTCTTGGGATCACAGGTCTTTGGGGACTGGTCTGGCTCCCTGTTATAAGGGAGGCTCCCACCTACTCCTTCTCCCTCCTCAGCAAGTGTTCTAAACTCTGTCCTCTGGTGGGAGGGAAGAGTGGCTAAAGAAAGACTTTTTCTCTATTCCTAATGCTTCTGATATGAAACGTGTGGGTTCCCCACACCAAGCAATTCTCCATTTCTCGTTGGACATAACTAGTTGTCCTACAGTTTAGGATTCAATTCTGACACTAACCAGAGTTAGGACCAACCCCGCAGGTTCAAGGGTCAAGTTCCAAAAGCCTGCCCCCTACTGCAGAGGCCAGTCACAAGTAATGGGTTCCCACATTACCCACACTTCTGTCTGACTTGGCCACAAATCAGGGATTCCCTGACCCCGTCCTTAGTTTTGATCATTTGTGCTAACAGTTCACAGAACTCTGGGAAACATTTTCTTTACCTTTACCACCTTATTAGAAAGGATGTTATAAAAGATAAAAATGGACAGCCAGATGAAGTTGTCCTGGGGCAAGGTGTGGAAGAGTTCAGAGCCAATGAGCTTCTGTCCCTGTGAAGTGTGTGTCACTCCACACACTGTGTGTCACCCTCGTGGCATGTGGATGTGTTTAGCAACCGAGAAGCTCTTTGATCCGCTTTGCTGAAGGTTTTTATGGAGGTTATATCGCATATGCATTATTGATTAACTCACTGACCATTGGTGATAACTGAACTGCCAGGCCTTCTAACCTTTCCAGAGGCTGGAGGTAGGGAGGGGGCTCAAAGTTGCAACCGTTTGGTCACCTGGTTGGTTCCTCTGGCAACCAGCCTCCTCCTCCAAGAGCATAAACACGGCGATGGCTGAAAGGAGCTTTGTCAACGACAGAACATTCTTCTCATCCTTCTCACTCAGGAAATTCTGAGGGCTTTAGAAGCTCTGTGTGAGGAACCATAGGACAAAATATGTATTTCTTACTATACCACATTATCATTGTGGTTAAGGATCTTATTTTGGTTTGCTATTGCTGTGAGATAAACTACCTCAAAATGTAGTGACTTAAACCAACAACAAATATATTGTGCTCATGGTTTCTCTGGGTCAGGACAGGGCCCCGTCAGAATGTCCGGGACCTCGGTAGGAAAACGTAGAGGTTGGGGACTGACTAGATGGTTGGGGGCCGGAATTCTCTGGAGGCTGCTACACTCTCTTCGGGGAGACCAGTTTGCTGGAACTGGTGAGATGATGACTTGTCACTTGGCTTCTTCACAGCATAGTGGCCTCTAGGGATTCAGACTTAAGTCTTCTTACATTGAGGTTCAGGGCTTCAAGCTCAAAAATTCCAGTGAACAAGGCAGAAACTCCATGTTTTGTTCTGTTGTGTTGTGTTTTGTTTTAAGGTATTTTGTATTTGATAAGGTACAAATAGGCAGAGTGGCAGGCAGAGGGGAAAGGAGAAGCAGGTGCCCTGCTGAGCAGAGAGCCTGATGTGGGGCTTGAACCCAGGACCCTGGGATCATGACCTGAGCCCAAAGCAGATACTTAGCCAACTGAGCCATCAAGGTGCCCGAGAAACTCCATGTTTTATGTATGGCCTTGGAGGTCACACAGGGTCCCTCTCACCATGCACCATTGGTAGAAGTAGTCCCAATGTGTGCCCGTGGAGAGTAGGATTGGACTCTACCTCTTGATGGGGACACATTGCAGAAAAGCATGTGGCATGAGAGATACTGTGCTAGTGACCTTTGGAAAATATAGGTAGTCACAGGTAGGACTGGACTCTACCTCATGAGGAGGACACATTGCAGAAGAGCATGTAGGATGGGAGATAGTGTTGGTGACTTTGGAAAATACAAGCAGCCACAGGTAAGAAGATGGAGGAACCAAGCAGAAGAGAGTCAAAAGCAAATCTGCTATGCTCTTGCTCTGGCCTCACCTTAGAGTCCCTCTAACTGTAAGGTCTGTTTGTTCGATGCCAAAACAACTGATGGTTGTTGATGGGTTAAGTTGATCAATTTTTTAAAAAGCCCATCACACTGGTCATGATGGGTTGTGTAAGCCAAAGAAAAATGGACAGACTGCTTTTCCTCTTTTCAGTGACTGTATTGTATTAGGTAGGTCTGAGTAGGGAATCACAGGCTGCATGTGCAACAAAAGCCAAGAGATGCCTTTCTAGTAAGTGTTCTCCCCCACCCCTTCTGCCTCCTTGGTTACTAATGGGTTACCTGGCAACCAGGTTTCCACCACATCAGGTGCAGAGCCAAGAGGCTCAGCCTTCCTCTTCCAGCTCTCGAATCTCCCATGGATCACTGGGGACAAGATGCATAATGAGATTTTAATTGTCACGTAGTATCTGGTCTTTTTTTCTGTGTGCATATCTTCTAGGCAGAGTTGTAATTTCAATTAATTCTGCTTATCTGATAAAATTTTCATATCCTTCCAAGCTAATTTATTTGAACTAATAGGCACCATGCTCCCCTTTGAGTTTCAGCCTGGATCTCTCATCCAGAGCAGAGATCTCCTGCATACTGTATCACATCAAAGAGCATTTGAACTGCACACGTAGAAGTCACTAGGAGAAGTGGGCTCTGTTACTGATGGAACTAGTTTGTGGGTCCTGGCCTTCTTCTCTCTCTGTGTTTTTTTTTTTTTTTTAATTGAAGAGTATTACTAAGAACTCCACTGGTTTTACAATTTTTCAGATAAAGACATCAATGATTGCCCAAATAATAGGTGCCCTGTTGCTTTAAGTGTCAGACTCATAAAGATTAAAGTTACATTCAACTTGAAGGAGTTCTTCCTTTCCTCCCTGCTTCTGTAGGAAAAGGGGCAGTTCTATCTCAATGATGGCTTTGGTCCTTTGTTTTATTAAGGAAAAGAAGGTGGCAAAGGCTTTGTAATTTAATACATAGGGCAAAGGGCTGATGTCCTGTCATTTCTCTGTAATCCTTATGTGTGTGCCAACTCTTGTGAAAATTTATATGAAGCAGAAGTATGTCTTTGTAAAAATTAAGCTATTCCCATTTTTTTTTTCCATACAGTAGAGCTAACTTACAAACTGAGTTTCTCATTTATTCTTTACATGGTACTGAGTTCAAGCCAAAATTTGAAGCTGTGGAGGAATAGAAGGTCAAACGCAAAACACAAGAAGGTAATGCTTTAACAAAGCACACACTGACCTTTGTTTTCATTGCTAGTGACTCCTAGCTAGCAAATTTATTGCTTATCAGATCAGGAAGAGAAATCTAGGAATAGGAATGAAAAGGAAAGATTTAGGTAGAGGATACAACAGAATTAGTGAGGTTGAAGATACACCTATTTACATAGATGGATACACATAACAGCATTGACTGATGGTCTGGCCCTCAGAGGACCAGCCCTGGGGTTCTAGTCCAGACCACCACTGGTTAGCGGTGTGACCTCTGACAAGCACTTAGCACCTCTTCCTACATGGGCAGAATTAGGAGTGCAGCAGGCCCCGGGGCAGCTGGCCCATTGTTGTCTACCCATCTTGGATTCAGAGCCTTGGGACTGGGTGTTCCATGGATACCGTAAGGGCAGACACTGAGTTAGGAACTCCCCAGGAGTCAGAGATTGTAGCAAAGTGAAACTTGATTTGACGACCTCACCCAACTCCAGGCATTGGCCCCACCCTTGCTGCCAGCATGGTGAGAGAGTGAGTTCTTCTCTTAGGGGTGGACTCACACCAATCACCTGGGGAGATTGGGGTTTAAAAAAAAAAAAAAAAGGCAAAACATCTCAAGGACCAAATATGACTGTTTAAAATAGAAATGTAGACTAAAAATACACATCTGTTTAGATGCCAGTGTTTATATCTACAGATCAACATATTCCTGATAGATAAGCATGCTGCAGAAAAAGCTAAATTGTATTCACTCATTCACCTGTTGAAGGACACCTTGGTTGGTTCCAGTTTGGGGGCACTTATGAATAAGACTGCCATAAATATTCTCATACATGTTTTTGTGTGAATATAGCTTTTTAGCTCATGGGTAAATAGGCATGGGAGTGCTGGGTGGTATGGTAGGTATATGCCAATGTGTGATTGGTTTAGAGCCAAACCGTCTTTTAATGTGGCTGCACCAGTTTTTGCCTTTTCACCCAAGTGATGAGAACCTAAATTTTCTTGCTGAACAGGGATTCATTGTGAAATACATATTTGTCGAGGGTTCACTAAATGCCAGTGGGTATGCTAGAGACTGAGCATAAAATAGACAAATTTTTCATTTTAGTTTATGGCCTAATGGAGGCTTTATTTAAATTAATGAATTTAAATTGATTGATTAAATTGATTTTAAATTAATTGATTAAATTGATCAATTTAAATTGATGAAATTTAAAAATACTACAAATATTAGGTACATGGCATACCAAAAGGTGATTAGTGCTAAAGAGAAAAACAAAACATTGGAATTATCTTTGAAATAGCATGGTCGGTCATCAAGAGTGTGTTGAGAAAGTGACATTTGAGTAGAGACCCAAAGGAGGTGAGAGAATGAGTGAACCACATGGGTATCTAGGGAAAGAGCATTCCAGGTAGAGGGCACAAGGCTGCAAAAGCCCTAGGATGGGAGTACTCCTGGGATGTTCAGTGACAAATGTGCTTGAGCAGAGTCAGGGAAGAGGAGGTATAGGAAATGAGGTAGTGGTGAGGGGACCAGCTACTGGGGGAACATGGTAGAGACTTGGCATTTTTCTTGGGGTTGGATGTTGAGCCATTGGAGAGAATGAGCTGAGGAGTGACCAGACCTGACTCAGGTTTTAACTGGCTCACTCTGGATGCTGTGTTGAGAAGAGCTAAGATGCAGGGGTTAGAGTAGAAGTAAGGAGGACGATTTGGAAAGCTAATGCAGTAATCCATGATGGGAGACCTGTGGTTTAGGCCAGTGTGGAAGCAGTGGAGACTGTGGCAAGTGACCAGATTCTGGAGATACTTTGAAATTGGAACCAATGAGAATTCTTGGCAGAGAGAGTGGGAGCTGTAAGAGAGATAGAGGTATCAGGGTACCTGGAGTGAAGCCAGATTTCACAGATGGAGGGCACAGTCCTCCGCAAGACTGGTCTTGCTTCAGATATTAGCTGAAAATTCAGGGGTCCTCAGGGATCCCCTTACTCTTGTTCAGCTGGCTAGAAATTTGTGGGTTCCCGTGACCACTCTCGGGTTCAGTAATTCACTGAAAAGACTTCTAGAACTAACCAGAAGCTCCATACTTAGGATTCCGGTTTTATAATAGCAGAAGGTAACAAATTAGAATTTAAAATAATTGCATGGGGTGAAGACTACATGGGTTCTAAATGTAGAGCTTTCAACATCAGGACACATTGCCCCGAACATCCACATATGCCAAGACTTAGAGTACTGCCGACCAGGGAAGATTATCTAAGCTCAGTGTCCAGAGTGTTCACTGGGGTTTCATTACACAGGGTTGATGGAATCACTGCCCACAGAATCCACTCCTGGCTTCCCTCCTCTCCTCCTGGAGGTCAGTCTGATCTCATATAACTCAAAGTCCTAACCTTCCAATCACATGCTTAGTCTTTCTGTTGTGACCAGCCCATTCTGAGTTAATCACAAAGATAATCCTTTAGCTCCAGAAATTCCTAAGCTTTATAGGTTAAGTCCCAGGGGTTGGGGATATTTTAATTCAAGATAATGTCTAAGATTTTTGACCTGAACAAGGAGGAGTAGGGGGTTGCCTTCAACTGAGGTGGTTGGAGAATGTGAATCAAAGGAAGCATATGGATCTACAGTAGAGCTATTCTTGAGACTGAATCCGACAATCTTGTAGCATTGGAGGATGGACACTCTTCATCTGGCTCTTTGGGCAATTCATTTCTGTTCTCTAGCCAAGACCCTTGGCCTATAAAGTCATCCCTCCCATCTTATCTCTCAAGCACTTCATCTAGGTCCCCTTGATTCGAGATTTGTCTGAGTGTCCCAAAACTCCCCAGTCCCATCTTTTTGGGTAACCTCTGGGTTTTCTAACAGGAAAGGCAGATTGCAGCTAGCATGGGAGACTCATACTGGTTTAGCCACCAGGGAATGGCCTTCTGCCATTTCCTGCCATATGACCAGCAAATACTTCACACCACATCCTGCCTTCAAACTGCCTCTGATGAGGGGCAGTGGATCAGGTGAACTTATGTCACTGCAGCCCATAGGGCTGTTGGACACAACTTAGAAAACAGGAACATTGAATTTGATCTCCCAGGTTTCTTTTAGCCAAAACGATCTTTTGTTTTGCTGCTGGTTGTATGTATATCTGAGTAAGTGTGCCTGCACCTGTGTGCTTGCCTCCCAAGTAGGTGGTCATGTTTTTATGGTAGGGATGTTAAGAGATCCTAGAGCAAAATACACCTGACTTTGCTGGGTCCCATCTAGTATGTCTCTCCTATCTCTCTAGGCATATAAGTGGCACATAGTAAATGCCCAGTAAATATTTAGTGGTAGTGAATTGAAACTTCATTTAAATTTCTCCCATGCCTCCCATCCAAACCAGACCAAACACTTTGGGCTCCAGGTTCAAAATATTTTATACGGACACATATACAAACACACAAAGGGAGGGAAAGAAGGCAGATAAGGAGCGAGACTTTTATTTTTAAAAAAATTTAAAAAGATTTTATTTATTTTATCTGACAGAGAGAGAGATCACAAGTAGGCAGAGAGGGGGTTGTGGGGAGGAGGAAGCAGACTCCCTGCTGAGCAGAGAGCCTTATGCAGGGCTGGATCCCAGGACCCTGAGATCATGACCCCAGCCAAAGGCAGAGGCTTAACCCAGTGAGCCACCCAGGCACTCCAGAGGGAAACTTTTAAATGCAAGCTAGAATGGCAAGAGTCAGTGTCTGGCTGGGTTTGATCCCAAATTTACCATGGCTAACTCTTTCAGGGAATGACTTTCACCACTCTGGGCTCTGATTTCCTCATCTGTAAAATGAATCTAATAACAAGACTTACCTTATAGGGTTGATTTGAGGATTCCACAAGTTATTACTTGTAAAGTATCCAGGAAACTGGGAATAGCTCATGGCCCACAGTGAAGGCAGTGTGAGTGGTGGTTGTTGTAGTAGGTCTGACTTTCTTTTTGGTCCAAACAGAGTCAGGACTTGCCAGATGGGCAGTAACACCTGTGGCACAGAGCTTGCGTAGTTAGTGCCCCAAGCTCAAATTCCTAAGAGCCTAAATTTGTGTTGTTTTTTTGTTTTTGTTTTTTTGTTTGTTTTTTGTTTTTTAAGTGGGCAGTGAGTTCCTGCTCTGTATCTTCAGAGTGGCAGCTGGCAGGTCCCGGTCTGGATCGCCAGGTGACTGACCATAGGTGAAGATGTGTACATGTGGACAAACAGCACTCCTACCAGAATTTGCTCGAAGAGCATCTCACTGGGTACAAATGGTGGCTCCTTTCATTTTTTAGGAAACACTCCTTGATGTGAGAGGCAAGTGGGAAGCCAGTTTAGTATCAGAAGCATTTACCCCTCATTATGGCCCACTTATCACAATGTGCAATTTTTTTGTTGTGATCAAAGCAAATTTCTGCTCCTGCTGAGACTCTGGGCCATGAGAAGCCACCCAGCAGCTCTGGTTTTACTGAGGAGGTATAAACCACTAAAACAGGTTTCTAATGAAAATGCTGAGGAGACTTTAATTATAACTGTGCTCTTGGGCTCCCTTGGCAGCCTCTTCTTTTTGATTGTTTTCTGAAAAGGCAAAAAAACGGAGCTGCTGTTGAGAGTTCATTTTCAGGGGTCTCCGTGAACTTGGGGCTTTGCAGAGCAGCCAAATGGCCCACCCCCTGTGAAGAAGCAATTCCTTCCAGGTCCTGGGAGCCCTGCTTCCCTCCCAGCGGGCCTGCTCCCAACACAGCGCAAGGAAGAACATCTTCAAGATGCTAGAAACTGACTGCATGCGGGAAGGAAAAAGACCATGTTGTGCTTAATGAAAACCCTGGGGTTGTTGCCCCCACTGAGAGCTTATTGAAATGGGTCACAAAGTACTACTACTGACTGGGTTTGGGGGGGGGACAGGTCACACATTTGCTCAATTTTCTTCATTCTTGATGTGAACATTCCGTTCCTTACTCTCTTCACTTTGTTGCCCTTGTCTCCTTATTCATTCTTTCTCTTGGCCCTCTCTCTATCACTCCATCCCCCCTCTGGCAAGGCCCCTGGCTAAGTGGGACCGGCACACAGTAAGCTCTCCAATACCCTTAGTGTGCTTCTTGCCATCCGGTTTTATTCTGGGCCTGTTTGTTTTCTCTTTCTTTCTCTTGCCTTCCCCAGCCATCCGTGTTGTCTCTATCGGTCTGGCCCCCTTTCCCCTGTCCTCTCCTTCCTGCCCTGCGTATCACTTCTTCTTTTTCTGTCCCCCTTCTTTTCCTTTAATCCCAGTCTGAATCTCCACCCCCACCCCCTATCTCTCTACTTTTCTCCTTTTTACCTTCCTTGTCGTCTCTACCTCTGTGTTTTCAGTGTCCCTTTGCCTCAATGCTTCTTAACCTTAGCTTGGAACATTACAATCACTGGAGAAGCTTTGTTAAGAAAAAAAAAAATCATAATGACCAGGCTGAACTCTAGACCAATTAAATGAGAGTTTATGGGAGTGAAAGTCAGGCATCAGTATACTTGAAAAGCTCCCCAGTTGACTCCCATGCGTAGCTCAGGCCGAGAAGCATTGCTGTGTTTTTGGTTGGAACACGTTTGTCGTGCAAAGCCAGTTTTATGCTGCTGTGGATTATTAAGGATGTCTCCAGGTGGTTGGTTTACTTGGTCAGCTTCAGTCTTGCATTTGGTGAAAGGCATTTTCTCTGGTGCTAGTTTCCAGTGTTGCATCCTGTAGTCTTTGCCCTTCTTTCAAGGTCCTAAAGAGCTCAGGTCAGAAATGAGGGAGAGATGAGACTGGGCTTTGGTCAGTACTGGAGTAGCAGAGGGGCTCAGGGTGAGGCTTGAGGAATTCTGTATTCTTGGCCTTATTTAATGTTGGCCTAAATGCACAGAGACCGTGAAGGTATAAATATGCACAGAACCTCGTTTTAGATACTTGAGTGGAAGATTGGCTTGGGTTAGGGTCAGACTGCATCAAATGAGATAAATGCCCTTCTGGTTTACGGGCAGACCACCCTGAACACTCCTGATCTTGTCTGATCTCAGAAGCTAAGCAGGGCCGGGCCTGGTTAGTACTTGGATGGGAGATAAATGCCCTTCTGGAGTGTCAGCTGCCCTGTAGGGGGGAAGGGGATTCAGGGAGCATGTCCTCACTAGTAGGCTCTTCAGGTAACAGAATAAAGGCATTTGTTTTATTTAGATGACACCCCAGAAGAAAACCAAGCATTTGCTTAGTGCAGTCAAATCACTAGCCCTTTGTCAGGCAGAGAAGGAAGCAGCAGATCCAGAAAATATCTTGGAAACACTGTGTAGTGGACTGATACTGTGGGGATTTTACCAGGCTGAGTGTGTGGATCTTGCTAAATGCTCTAAAGGGATACACGCTCGGTGTGTAGTTCCCCCCACTGGATGTGTGTTCGCTGACAATTTATATAAATCAGTTGAAAAGTATCTGGTAGTCAAAATGTACTAAGAAAATGATTATGGAACTTGCTCTACCGGGCTACCAGGGATGGAATACGGGGATTCAAATACTATGGACCAACTAGGCTGTATGACCCCCAACTCAGAGCTCAGAAGAGGGCACAGTGAACAGCTCTAGCTCCTTTGACTTGGTTGGTCTATGGTGAGGGTGCTGAACCACCACAGTCCCGCTGAGCTCAGCGCATGTGCCAGCAGCAGTTAGTGCCTGAGACTGCGCAGCAGGAAGCTGGGGCAGTAGACGGCGCAGGCGCAGGACAGGCTTTCCGAGGGCTGGGTTGCCTGCTTTGCCACCAGCTGGCCTCCAGTTCAAAGGCAGCAGGAGGAGTTGCTGGCAGTCTCTTGTGGGGCTGAGAATTTACTTTCCTTGCTGAATTTGACCTTATCTTCAGTGAATATTTAGGAAGTACTGGTTGATAGATACAGATCTTTTTAGGCTTATATGACTTGAGGCATTTATTTCATTGTATTCATTCAGCTAGTTCTGTGTGAGGATGGCATGGCGAAGCCTAATGGTTCTCAACTCTAGCTGAACTGGAGAATTAGCAAGGTGTTTTTGAGTTTTGTTTTTGTTTTTCCTTCCCGCTACTTTTTTTTTTTTTTTTTTTTTAAATATGATGCCCGGGATCTGTTCCCCAAATTTCTGATTTCATTGTCTGGGGTGGGTGTTTTCTTTCAAAGAAATTGGTGGTGGTGGTGGTGGTTTTTAAAAAATCCCCAGTTCTACTGTGAATCAGGGATGAGGACACTGGTAAGGTGGAAAGCACATGTGGGGGCCAGGACAAAGGGATTCCGGGGCTCTAGAGTTCAGGTTTGCTGCTCGTAGAAGAGGGCCTATGGAAGCATCGGACTCCTCTGTAAAGAGGGGGGTGGGCTAGATAGAAAGCGTCAGTCGACATCAGAATTCACTGGGGAGCCTGGAAATGATGTAGAAACTCCAGGAAGTCTCAAGTTGCCTTTTGGGGGGGTGGAGAAGGGGAGGGGATGCTCCATGGGTGATGTTGGGCCACTGGATAGGCAGGCTCAGAGGTCCCTCCAGGCTAGGAACTCTAGGACCTGTGATTTCAAAAAGCAGCACCTTGCTTGTGTGGGGACCCAGACATCTAGCAAGTCCTGGCACTCAGCACTAGGACATGGTTGACACAGGTGGGGTACATGGAGAGCATGTGGGCATGGAGAGAGCAAGGGAAAGAGCATGGAGAGAGCTAGAAAAAGATGTGGGTCTAAGATGGAAAACCATTAAAGTTGGTTAATAAGGAGGCAGGAAAGCTGAGGGGTAATGTGTACACCATGTACAAGTCTACATGAGATGGTTTATTGGAAGACAATGAGTTCCCCATTTTCATGGAGAACTCTTAAGGATCTAAGTTGTAACAGGAGCAGAGGAAGAGGCTCCCACTGAGAGGGGTAGGATAGTCTTGAGAAGACTGTTTTTAACAGGCTTTCAAAAGACCTTATGGGTTTTTTCCTCCATGGGACCTTAGAAATAATACATTTTTAGGAGAGCCTGGGTGGCTCAGTGGCTTAAGCAGCTGCGTTCAGCTTGGGTCATGATCCCAGGGTCCTGGGATCAAGTCCCGTATCAGGCTCCCTGCTCAGTGGGAAGGCTACTTCTCCCTCTCCCTCTGCCTGCTGCTCCCCCTGCTTGTGCTCTTATCTCTCTGTGTCAAGTAAATAAGTAAAATTTTTTTTTTAAGTTTTTTAAAAAGTAGAGGAAAAGGTCTGTTTTTCCTCCATATGTCAAGATGTTTCTGCTGACCCATTATTAGAAGAACATGGTGAAACATTTGTTTTGACATCTACTTATTTTTTTCACGAAAAAGAATGGCTAAGCTGTTTTTCCATTCTTTCCTCTCCCCAGTGTACCTCTGCTACAGTTTTCGGTGAGGTAGTGGATGAAAGCTGGAGGTGCTCTCTGTGGCTGGGAAGAGAATTTCTCTCTGTTGGGATGAAAGCTGTTTCTGGACAGCTTGCCTTCCAGTCACAGCATCACAGGCTAAACTGGGGAGGTTGTTGGCAAATCACTTCACCCTTGGAGGTCTCAGTGTCCACATCTGGAGAAAACGAGGGAGCTATTTTAGATGGTCCCTGAGGTCCCTTCTAGCTCTGATCGGTACTCAGAAATAAATGAGCTAATTACTTCTAAGGGTGAAACCTAGAGAATGCTCTATAATGGGATAAAACATGAAAGCAAAGTATTGTAGTGGGGGAATTGGTGAGTTGCCTGTCCTCTGGATTTTTAGTGGGTTCAGGATTGGAGGGCCATCGTGTATGATTGTGCAGGTTGGGCCCTACGAACGGACCCAGTCAAGGGGTGGGATTAGGTCAGAATCTAGTTCCAGCTCTTCTTGCCAAGCTGGGAAATTCTCCAAGGAGGTGATATTTAAGTTTACTCTTTTTTTTTTTTTTAAAGATTTTATTTATTTATTTGACAGACAGATCACAACAGAGATCACAAGTAGTCAAGAGGCAGGTAGAGAGAGAAGGAAGCAGGTTCCCCACTGAGCAGAGAGCCTGATGCAGGGCTGGATCGCAGGACCCTGGGATCATGACCTGAGCTGAAGGCAGAGGCTTAACCACTGAGCCACCCAGGCGCCCTTAAGTTTGCTCTTAAGAACACTATGTATCTATCCCTGCAAAAAGTATGGGTAAAAGGATCCTTCTTGATACTGGGCATGTCTGTCTAGGAATGTTGTCTGTCCACTACTGGCTCCCGGTTTCACTGCTGAGTCTCCCCAAACAAGGCACTGTTTATACCTGTCTACATTTTGGAGACTCCTACTCTCTTGGCTAAGCAGAAGTCCTATGCAAATGTAGTTACAAAGGGTGTGCATTTGCATGTGTGTGAACTGGGTTATTGAAATCCACTAATATTGGGAGCTATTCATCAAAAACTGGGAATGTTGGCATTCTTTACAACCAATTCCTTTTATGCCTACAACCTTCCAAGCAGTGAAGGCCACTGATTCATGCTCAGGACCAGGAAAACACTGGTATTTAGGCCTGCTGTTTGAAGATGCATTACAATGATGGAAGAGCATTGGGTGTGGGAAAGGAGAGACTCATGCAGAGATTGGCACACTTGTGAGCATGGGCATGTGTGTAAGTGTGTGTGTTTGTGGTGAGTGTGTCAGTTTGAATAAACTTCAGAATTCAGTCGAGGACTCTCCACCTTCCAGAGCCTCTTTCCTAGCCAATACATACTGAGTTTGTATCCTTCCTTTGCCTACTGTGTGAACTTCATAGCCTGTACGATTTTGCTTTTAGTCTGGTCTCAGGCTATTCCTTGTATATGTGAAATAACCTATCACAAGTGAGAATAGTTGGGTCAAGGCTCTGACCTTGAGCTCACTGGCTGTGAGTTCTATACATTCCTTGACCAGGCAAGTACCCTTAATATTGGGTGCACTCATTCCTTCTCCCTTCCATGGCAGGCAGCCCATATCTGGGCACATGATAAGTAGATCATTAACTCTTTCCAGAATGATTTTGAATAAACAAACAAACAAAAAAGGAAGTGTCATTTCAACTACGATAACTCTAAGAACTGCCTATCAGTGGCTATGGTTGTTGAGGGCATTCACTATTACCAATAAAAACCTTTTGAGTTCTGAGCTATAAAGACCTAAATGGGCACTGGCTTTAAAAAGCTGAGCCAACAGTCCTGGGGAGCGAACACAACTTACACACAGAGGGATCCAATTAAGCCCAACATACAGCTCCAGGCTTGGAGCTGCAGACATAAAGATGAAGTAACTCATCTCTTGAGATCTTCAGTTTGATGGCAGATAGAGACTTCTGAAGAACTAACCATGAAGCAGAAGGGTAAGTGCCTCTTACGTATAAAGTTATGGACAAAGCTTTGTGAACACATAAAGAAGGAACCAAGTCTTTTTGGGCTGCTTAAGGAAGGCCTCTCAGAATAGGACCTTGTGCATTGGACTTCACAGGATTTCTAGAAGTTTGCGAGGCAGAAAAGCAGCAGTAGAGTACTTCAGGCAAAGCGAATTAGAAGACCGGACCTGTAGAAATGAATGGTGTTTGCAAAGCGAGGAGCTTAATGTAGCTGAAGCTGATGATATGTGGCTGGGTATGGAACAGAGAGCAA
Source organism: Neogale vison (assembly GCF_020171115.1). Lineage (NCBI taxonomy): Eukaryota > Metazoa > Chordata > Mammalia > Carnivora > Mustelidae > Neogale > Neogale vison. The sequence goes on along the minus strand of NC_058093.1, from coordinate 98,628,968 downwards.
GAGAGGAAATTAGATAATATTTACTGAGTGTTTACCATGTATTGGGTATTACAGTAAGCACTTTACATGTTATTCATTTAATCTTTAAAGCATATGATGTGGGTACTGTTGGACTCATTTTACTTTCGGAGAAGTTGAGGTATGGTAAAATGAGGACTTAGGAAAGAAACGTTCCCAAGGTCCCATGATTTGTAAGTGGTGGAACTGGGATCTGATTCCAGGCAGCCTGAAGCCAGGCCTTGTGCCCTCACCACTCTGCTGTTAGCTTGTAAATATTCTCAAAGTCCTGAGTGTTCTTGCTGGATAGGGTTAGGGAGACATGGCTTCAGGGAGAAGAAGGCATCAGAATGGGGTAAGTGAAGAGGAGGTAGGTAAGGGTGGGGTAAGAGGAGGCAGGGGGACCTCCCAGGCGAGGAAGAGTGTTGTGATCAAAGACAGAGGTGTAGGAATGAGTATGTTGCTGGGACACTGGCATGACCCATTGGTCTGGGCAGTGGCTCAGTTGTTCTTGGCACAGACCAAATGAACAGGTCATTGGAAGTCCCTGGAGCATCTCTGCTCTCTAGAAAGGTTCAGGAAACTCTGTCTCTGGTCCTTCGCTTCAGACTGGCCCAGGAAGTTCTTGGCATACAAAGGAAGATGGAGCCCTACTGGAAACCCAGAGGCCAGTCTTCCTCTCCATTCTGTATGGTTTCAAAAATGTGTCTTCTGGGTAAGGGCTGGTGCTCTTCGGCAGTGGGATTTAATGAATCCTGTGCCTTGCTCCACATTATGAATCTCTGAGGAGTATTCAGCCTGCTGAGCTGTGGAAGGTTCCAGCAGCACACATTTAAATAAGAGAGACATCAGAACAGGGTAGCAGAGGCCAAAGGGAGATTGCTCCCCAGGTGAAATTGAATTTTCTTGGAGTTAAATTGAGATGCTGAGTTGTCTTTTTATAAACACATCCATGGGTTTGGCTGTCACTTTCATTTAGCAAGCTTGTCATCTGAGCTCTGGCAGGCTGGCCTGGCGATGGCCTCCCTGCCCTGGGAATGCAAAGCCTCACCCCTGAGGAGCTGGGAGCCTGGGTGGCGTGGGGATTACATTAGGCGGGACAAGCCCCAGAGCAGGTCTCCTCTGCAACTGCTGCTTCCTCTCCTGGCTACCCACACCACCTGGCCAAGGAACTGCGAAATCAAAATTACAACATGACAGTGGAGAATAAGCATTCTGGTTGCACAGACAAGGGGCGAATAGCTATGTGGACATAGGTGAATTACTGAACCCCTCCTTCCCTCTACTTCCTCCCGTAGAAAATGAGCCTGAAAATAGTATCGATCTTAGACCCATGGAGATGGTCAACTGAACTAAAACACAGGAAGGGCTTAGTTCAGTGCCCAGCCAGGAGTAAGTGTTTAATAAAGGTAACTTAAGACATGTATGCTAAACGAGTCCTCTGTGCAGATTAAGTAGGAAGGCACTTACTTGTATTTCCTGAGACCTGCCTGGCACCATTTTGGAAATTTCATCCTTTGCAATACATTCCTCATCCTGAGACATTGCCTTTTTGAGTGTCTATATAAAGTCATATCTGCTCGGGAGAGAGCCGTGGGTCATTTCCAATAAGGAGGTGGGAAGTGCAAAGTACAGTATACTATGGTGGGGACAGGAGTTAGGTTGGATGGGAGAGGTCTGTGCAGATGGGCAAATGAGACAAAGGTTATAATTTGGTGGAGACAGAGGCCTGGGTAGTAGCATCAGAGGTGGTTGCCAGGGTAGGAAGGTGAGAACAAAGGCTGCTGGGAGCCCCTTTTGCAGGTTTGCAAGGTTTCGTAGAAGGTGTTGAGGGTTTGAACTAAAGATACTGGTTGTAGGCCTTGAGGAAAGCTCTTCAGGGAAGACTCATAGGTTGGGTGTAGGGAGGGTCTGGGGAGTGGGTGTGGGGGAAGGTGGCAGCAAGGCTTCCTAGCTGTCATCGTTAGCGGTAAGTGCTTCTTTATCTTCTGAGTGTGGCTGTTAATGGAGCTGGTGTGTAGGAGATGATATGACCGATGTCAAAGTGAAAAAGGCAGCTGGCGGAGGTGAGAACCCGGGACTTGTGTCCAGAGCCATGGCCAAGATAACCCAAGGCGGGGGGGCCTCTAGACTCTCATCTTATGATCTTGGACAAGTGCCTTCTGCTCCCTAGGTGGGCCTTTGTTCTTTTATAATGCAGGAGCCCAGCAAAGGGCCTCCTACGGGTGACCAGGGCACCCTCTCTCTCAAGGGGCCAGGCATTCATCCTCAGGCAGAAACTCATCCTAGTGCCCCGGAGTCTGGTATCACAAGGCACATGACTTTGTGACCCCAGACTGGCCTGGCCAGGTGATCTCTGAGGTTCCTTGGTGCTTGGCTATGCAAATACTCTATGCTTAACTAAAAACACCCTCAACTTTTAATTTCTGGGTCCTTCTTCTGGGGTCCTCAGAGCCAGAATGGCTCATGAGACAGAATTTTGGTGGCTCATGACCTTGGATAGAAAGAATATCATCTCTTTAATTTCATCAATTTCTAATGGAGCCATAGCCCTCACTTGTGTTTCCTCACTTACAATCTAGGTAACACACCACAGTCATAGTACCAGTATCTGCCAGTCTGTCATCAATAGAAGTCATAGGCATTTCCAGTTACTGTTGCCATACCCTTGAGGGGTCCCTTCCTCACAAATAAGGGCTAGGTTGGCCACACGCTTTCACCAACTGTTAATGTAGCAGAAATGACACCATGTCATTTAGGACTTTGCCTGAAGATAGCCTGACAGTTTGTATGCTTTGAGGGAGCCCTAAGAAATCATATAAAACATCTGGCTCCCCTGCAGAAGAGACCACTGGGAGAGTCTGTGTGGATGGGCCTTCTTGAGAGAGGGAGGTCATGGAACTACATGGATATAGAGAGCATCCTACCACTCCACGGCCCTAGCTGAACTCAGTCTTTCAGCCCTTCCCCTAAGATGCGAGAGATAGCTGTATGGGATATTATAGCCTGTTCTAGCTCCCAGATGAGTGTAGCCCCAGCTTCCATCATGTGAAACAGAAGAACCACCTGGCCAAGCCCAGTCCATTCAGAGAATTGTGGGATATGTTAACATGGCTTTCATTTTAAATCACCAAGTTTTGGAGTAGTCATGCAGCAAAAGGAAGCTGCAACAGAACCTTTTTAGTTTTACTGTATAGAACCTAAGTTGAGTCCCAAAGGGTGCATCACCCATTTGCTCTCCCAAGTTCACAAGTGTCTGTCTGACATCCTACATGAGCCAGCAGGTGTGGCTACCACTCAAGATTTCCATAATGAAGACCCGATGACAAAGTTCACAGTGGACTGTTGGTTGGCAGCTACTCTTGAAGCCCAGCTGCATGCTATTCCATGTGCTGAGTGCCTGGAACTCCTAAGAATTGGATACATTGCCTTTCAATTGGATACATTGTCTGTTTCTGGAAGAAACAGACTGTTGACGGCTAGGATATACACTAGTTTTGACCGGGAAAGCCTCTTAGAGGAGAGAAGACTTGAGTCCCATTTGGAGGAAGGGCAAAATGGAGTGGCTGAGGCAAGAAGGGAAGATACTTACAGTAGGAGACCTATGAGCAAATTCTTGAGTCTAGACCATGCTTGTTCAGAGTTCAATAAATTCTTTGGAGTAGAAGACTGTTTTGGCCAGTAGAGTTTCTGTGGTGTTAATCTTAGAGGTCTCAGGTGGTAGACATTTGAGTGTTTTCTATTGGTAGAGGAAGCAATGGGAAGTCGGAACAGTTGAAATGTAATAAAAAGTATTTGGGGGATGCCTAACTTCTTACAATCTAGACTATTCCCTCTGTCCTCCTGTCTGTCCTCTTTGATCAGCCAAAATAATCCTGTTGAGCCATGAAGTCATTCTTGGGATCTTGGAGCCCAGCTTTCCTTCTGAAATCTCCAAATGTCCTTTCGTGTGGTGAATACAGGGGTGGGGCCAAAGAACAGAAGGTGCCACCACTCCCTTCCCAAGGCAGTGGTTTGCCACCATCAGGGACAAAAAATTCAGTGGGATCTTGTTCTGATCTGCCTGTGTAATTTTCTCTACCAGCTCCTTATCTTTATCCAGTTATTGAAAGGCTGGGGGCAATACAGATGAGAGCTTCCATGATGAGCGTGAAAAAGAAGCAGAGGGTGTATGCATGCAAAAGTGATTTGGGTCTTATTTCATAACTCAAGTATTAGTTTGCTCTGGGCTGTAGATTTTAGTAGGTGACAGTAATTGCAAAATTTGCAAGATGATAGTTGTTTTGTTTTGTTTAGAAATTCTGGCTTGTCCTTTTCCTGTCCTTTGCTGTTTCCATATTCATTCATTCATTCTTCATTCATTCATCCTATGTTGAATGAACTCTTGTGTAAAATTTATTGGGTGACCAGGAAGTCAATCTTTTGCTCAGCCCTGAAGGAGTAAGAAACACAGAGTCGGAGTGAGAGAGGCGTAGGCAGGGTGGCTTTAGGCTTTGCAGGAAAGTGTCTGCAATTCCATTTCTAATTGCCTCCGGGGCCAATCCGAGTGGAATTTGCCCTTTTAAAATGATCCTTGTCTATAATTTAGAGAACCTTGAGGGAGGTTCTCTCCTGCAGTCTGAAGTTATCCTTGAGGTTTGACATCAGCAAGAGGCAAATTTTATCTGGGGAAACAAGCCACTCATCCGAAGGAGATAACAGTTGTGAGAATAATTCCCCCAATGCTGGTCCTGTTGACTTATGTTTCAAAGGAGAACAATTTCAACATGGAGTTGCACTTTCCCTCGAGCTGCTGATGGAATAAAATGGCTGTAAGCTGCAAAAACTCTTTCAATATGGCATGTATTAAACCTTTCAGAGGTACTGCTTTGATTTTTAATTTTACGCTCTTGGCAGGCAATCAGGGTCTTTAATAGTATGGAGGCCAGAGGGAGAATGTTTCAAAACAGTGAGGATCTTATCATAGTGTGCAATTAATGAATAATTATTAAAACCCAGAAATAGCTGGAAGAGAAGGCAAGAGGTGGCAGAGCAATTCTCTGGTTTCAGGCCTTTAATGAAATCTCCAGAGAGAAGAAATATGATATACAGTTCCATGCAATTAAATCTTTCCCTTTTACCCCCACTGGAAGATCAGCAATTTAAAGAGAAAAATAATGCCCATCCCTTAAAAAGAAGTAAAAGTCACTTGCTGACAAGGAGGCCATTGTGTTTAAGTATAATCACCTGCCGAAAATAAAACTAACAAGGACCACAACGAAACCCTTCCTTGAGATCAATCTCTGCAAATGGGCAGCAGAGTTGGGGTGTGTGGGGGGCCCCAGTGAGACCCGTTAAATAGTTGCACAAATTTACTGTGTGAGCCACACATGTCCTGCCTGGCACCAAGGGAGTCCCTGTGCTTGCCTTCTGGACACCGGGTCTCCAGGCTTCTACCATTTCCAGGCCCAATTTTATCAGCACCTTGCTGTCAGGATCTCCCCTGGGTATGGCTCAGTCCCCCTGTTACCTTTTTTTTTTTTTTTTTTTTAAAGATTTTATTTATTTATTTGACAGACAGAGAGCACAAGTAGGCAGAGAGGCAGGCAGAGACAGAGAGGGAAGCAGGCTTCCCGCTGAGCAGAGAGCCCAATGCGGGGCTCGATCCCAGGACCCTGGGATCATGACCTGAGCCGAAGGCAGAGGCTTAACCCACTGAGCCACCCAGGCCCCTCCCCACCCCATTACCTTTTTGAGGCTGCTCTAGAAGACTCTGTCTTGTGTGAAAGGGCTGCTTACAGTTCACACGCCAGCCTGCCCAGCGGTCCTGTCTCCGGCTGCCAGTCAAGCTCGCGGGTCACTGCTAAGCAGGTACAAATGACCACCGCTCCTCTGAACGCTGCCAGCTGGAAAACCCGCCCCACCTGTGGGCAGCAGGACCACGGGCAGCACATTTATCCACTTCAGAGCCACTAGGCTGCCCCCGAGACCCCTGCTAGGGCGCAGGAGCCTCCGGGGTCAGCTGTCCTTCAGGCAGTCATTAGGCCCCCCAGCTGCGAAGCTGGGGTGGTGTCAGAGGGGAGTGGGTGGAAACGATGGGCACTTGAGGTGGTGTTTTCCCCGAATGGGGTAGCTCATTCCTGAGCACCATGATGCAGACCTGGGTTTTCATGATTGATCTCTCAGCAGTATTTCAGGAGACCCGACAGCATCAAGGGACCAGAGGCCTTCACAGCAAATAAACAGGTGGAGAGACAAATGAGCCAGAGTAGGGGGTTATATCTGGGGAACAGAGAGAGGATTTTTTTTTTTTCTTTCAGTGTGCCACATAATACAAAGGTGGCTGGGAGACCTTATTTAAAATTTGCCTGTGAGAGGGCACAGAGCAGCAGATAATGGATTTGAGGTAATCAAGTTACAGGATCCGTACAGGTCAGATGTGCTGTACTCTTCTTTCCAGATGATCCGAATGGGGGTGCAAGGGGCGGGATTGGTTCCTTTTTCCTCATTGTTCACCGCATCCCTCCAAGTCTGTCAGGCCAAGCACTTTCTCTGGTCAGGATACAAAGAGCCGCTCTTCTCTGAGCACTTGCTATGTCCCAGGCGCTGTGCTGTGGGTTCATGGATGTTAGTTCATGGAAAGCTTAGAGAACAACGGTAGTCGCCTGGTTGTTGCAGACGGGAAAAGAGCTTTGAGAGGTGAAGTCATTTGTATAAAGTCCTATGGGTAGAGACCAAGGGATGCAACTGGATTTGGAACCTGGGTCTAGTTTAACAGCTAAGTCAGTATTCTTAATCACTATTTTATTTTTTTTTAAAGATTTTATTTTATTTATTTGACAGACAGAGATCACAAATAGGCAGAAGAGGCAGGCTGAGAGTAAGGGAAGAAGGCTCCCTGCTGAGCAGAGAGCCCGATGCGGGGCTCGATCCTAGGACCCTGAGACCATGACCTGAGCTGAAGGCAGAGGGCTTAACCCACTGAGCCACCCAGGTGCCCCTTAATCACTATTTTAGATGGTTTGTCAGGGTGGCCCAGCCTGCCCCTGGCAGTCTCCGTCCAGCAGGGGGCGCTCCTGAGGCATTGGCTGTGAGATGGCTCTGGGCTCCTTTGAGTGATTTTACTTGTACCCCACATCCCTGGTCAGAATCTCCGCAGACCGCTCCTCGCTGGGGCCCTGCTGCTACTCTCTGCTAATGCACCCTCTGTCCTCACTCTGCCAGGGAAGTCTTCAAAACAACTCTGTTGGGTTCTGTTTCCTTGTATTACAGCTCATCCCTTCCCCTGTTCCTCTCTCATCTCTGCCTGGTTTCTGCTTTTCATTCTTCAAGACTAATTTCAAACATGTCTTGCTTGGAAAGCCATTCCTGATTTTGTAAGACTATGAGTTGAATCTACTGTGACTCTGAGTTCACATGTTATGTTGATGACCTGGTTAACAACCTGGTTACCTCTCTCCCTCATTCACTGGACTGTTGAATGAACAGGAGAAGTTCACTCTTTTGGTCACAAACCCCCCTCCTTTCTCCTCCCCTTCAGGTCCAGAGAATCTAAAGGCTTCTGTGCTCCTTGTGGTTTATTCTTTTCTTTGGTTCCATGCTAGCGATCCAGAATGGACTTGGCTTCCATACCAAAGCTGTCAAATCACCCAAATGTTCTAGACATAGTCATCGTGCAGGAACATTCTGTATCAATTAAGAAAACATAAACTGCTATAACAAACAACTCCAAAATGTATCATGGCTGGATTGAAGTTTATTTCTCCCTCATGGAAAACCCAAAGCGGTTGTTCCTGACTGTTAGCAGGCTCCCCAAGTGATGATCCTTCTTGCTTGGGAGTCTGCCATAGTCAACACATGGCTCCCAAAGTCATTGAGAATGATAGAAGGGGAAAGAGTGTGGAATACAAAGTGAGGGAATCTTCCAGGGCCAGGATGGAGCGGGTGCAATGACCTCTGGTTTCATTTCATTGGCTAGATCACCTGGCCCTGTCTGACCTCTAGGGAGGCTGAGAACTGTAGCTCCTTGAGGGCCAGTTAGAAGTTTTCTGCCATCCCATTTACTTCACCAGAGTACAGTCTGCAAGATTTTGAAGCACTCAACTTCTTGTGTCCTAAGTCAGGGCCAAGTGTCTCTTCTTAATTCCTTATGGGAGAACATGGTGCAGGAAAATCTGTCACTTCCAGCTTGCTTCCCTGGTGGCTGCATCCTGTGATTTTTCTCTTCTGGCAACCTGAAGAGCCACAGAAGGACTGGCTTCTAGATTTATTAGTCCTCTTTTACTTGGCTGTCAAAGATTTCCCACCCCATGCCAGGGGGTGAAGATGGATGGCCAAGTTGACAAGTTGAGAGTAACTCACTCTTTCCCCTTTGCTGTCTTCTAAAAGTGGTCTATCACTTAATTCAGTACTTATTTCAAGTAGCAGAGTAGGATCAAATTTAGGTGAGAAATTAATAGCCTCAGAACAATGGGGAAAGATGAAGTCATTTGCATGTCTCAGCTTGGATCAGTGAAGATTCTCCATTCATCTCTTTTGGTTGTTAGGACTAATTTTCTTCTGGGAAGCTGCTCTGAAGGCTGCTCAAAGACCTAATATATTGATTTGCAAAACAGGAACTTTTTCCAAGGCATGGCTGAGAGCACCCCTCCTCTAAGAAATCTGATCTGACAATGTCACTCTATCCTCAGAACGCCCTCCTTGTGCCCTCAGCACGTGGGACCCGAATTATACAGTATCAGTTGTTGAATTTGACTTTTGTTTTAAAGTAATTTACTTTTGTGGGTATCTACATGTGGTCAACATCTTCTGTTTCCTTCCCTCAGGGGCCATTAGTGAAGTGTTTAATTCGAGGCATTAGCTTTTATGATGCTGAATCAATTGAATGTCCTTATGACCAAAATGGGACTTTTCATCTACATGCACTCTTATGTTGCAGAATTATCAGCCTAAAGGCAAGCAGATACATGAGTTCAGTGTGCATTTCCTTTGCCCAGCAGCTCGTCCTGCTCATGGTTGCTCGAGTGCCTCTTTGTATCTATCCAGTGTTGTAATGTCCTGCACTGACCTCCCCAAGTCACCATGATAAACTGCAGTAGCTCAGGCCAGATCACTTTTTTTTTTGCTTTAAGAGACCAGACTTAAACATCTTTTTCACATTCCTGAGCTGTCTTTCCTTAACAGAAATGAAAGAGTTTTCTCTCCATCTCAGGAACGTCTCCTAGACCCATGCGTCTCTTTCCTCCCTTGTTCCTGCTCATCTGACTCCCAGTGAGTCTTGGTTGGTTTGTTACTGGCTGACACAAGAGGTGCATTTTTAATTATCAGACCCCATGGTTTTAATCAGATGCTCTTTCATTCAGTTTGTGCAAAGAAATCTTTGTTTGCTCCAGGGCTTGATGTACTTCTATGCTTCCTTCTAAAACCATCTTTCACTTGGATCAGCAATTGTCCCAGAATTGATTTTTGTGTATGGTTTCAGGGTAAGTGCAAGATTTGCCTTTGCTATTTGAAGATCTAATAGATCAAGCCTCATGTATTAAAAAAGTCCATTCTTTATCTACTGCTCTGAAATGTTACTTTGTCATGAATCAGGTGACCATATATGTGTAAGTGTATTTCTGGATTTTTTTTTCTATTCTGTTGGTTAGCTTCTCTATGCATAATATGAAGCAGTTTTAAGTATTAACACTTCATATCTGGTAGTATAAGTTCTTTATCTTCCTCATCTTCAAGATTACATTGGCTATTCTTAGCTTCTTGCATTTCTATATATATTTTAGAATCAGCTGGTAAATAACTACAAAATACCTGATGGGATTTTGAATGATCTCAAATTGATTTGGAAAGAATTTATATCTTTAGAACATTGTTTCCCAATCCACGAACATGGAGTACACACATTTTTTTCCAGGCCTTCTTTAATTTCTTTTATTTGTCTTATCTTAATATTTATCTTTATCTTAATATTTTAAAGTTTTCAGTGTAGAGGTCTTACCAATATTTAAAAAAATATTTCTGCATATCTAATTTTTTTGAAATGCTATTGTACCATTTTAAAATTCTTTTTTTAAAAATTTTTTTAAATTATTTATTTGACAGAGAGAGATCACAAGTAGGCAGAGAGGCAGGCAGAGAGAAAGGGGGGAGCAGACCCCCCGCTGAGCAGAGAGCCCAATGCGGGGCTCGATCCCAGGACCCCGGGACCATGACCTGAGCCGGAGGCAGAGGCCTAAACCACTGAGCCACCCAGGCACCCCTATTGTACCATTTTAAAATCAACTTTGTATCAGGGACTTTATGAAATTAATTTACTAATCTGAACAGTTACTCCATAGAAGCTTTTGGATTTTCTGTATATGGTCATATAGTCTGTGAATAATGAGAATTTTATTTCTTCCTCTTCAATTATTTTTATTTCTTGTTGCTTTGGCTACCTGTTCTAGCTTTGTCATGCTGCACATAGATACTTGTGCAAGAGTAACAAACATGTCTATAAAACTTTTAAGTTCTCTATTATACAAGGTTAACTAAATACTGTTACATCCACTCAGAAAACCCTCCCTATTTTTATTTTCTTAGGTGAAACTTATGTACCCTTCAGGTCTCAGCTCAAATTCTTCCTTCTCCAAGAAGACTTCATTGGTCCTTATGAGACTGGGTGTAGGGAGTGGGAATTGCTCATCTCCTGAGGTGATAGAACACAGCCCTTAGGAGACTAGGCTGAGTTTGCCTGTTTGTGAGTTTGTCTCCTCTGCTGAACTATACGCCCTTCAAGGGCAGAGACTCGACACTGTTGATTGCTATATCACCATCACTTAGCACACTGTGTGGCATATCATAAACATTGCATATATATTAGCTTATCATCACCCTTATCCTTATCCGAATCCTTGTCTTCCTCCTGCTCCTGGATGTTGAAGCATGGCCCTCATCAGTATCAGGATCTATGGAAATTGTTGAGTTCTTCTTCTTCTCCATCAGTCCATGATGTCCTTAGGACAAAAATCTTTTATGCTTGTGTCCTCAGTGTTTCACACAGTGTCTACCTCTTTTTAGACACCTAACCGAGGTGTGAGGAAGTGAGTGAGTAAATGAATGAATTGGTCGAGGAGCGGGCCTTGCTATATGAAACTGAAGTCCATACAGACTTAGGTAGCAATTTATGGTTACTTGTATTGCAGAATTAGGAGCCTAAAGCCTGAGCTGATTAGTTCAGTGTGAATTTTCCTTTGCCCAGAAGCCCCTCTTGGTGTTAATTCTTCTCATATTTCTCTCCACCCATCCAGAATTGCAGTGTTCCAGGTGGCTTTCTTAAATCTTCATTTTTTAAAAAGATTGATTTATTGACACTATTTGAGAGTGAGAGCACACAAAAGCAGGTGGAGTGGCAGGCAGAGGGAGAGGGAGAAGCAGGTCCTGAAGAGCAGGGAGCCTGATGAAGACCTCAGTCCCAGGACCCTGGATCATGACCCAAGTCAAAGACAGACGCTTAATCCACTGAGCCACCCATGGGTCCCGTAAATCCTCATATTAAACAACAGGAACTCCAGAACACTCAGGGTAGATAATTTTCATATTCCAGGAATCAATACTACTTGTTTTAATTTTAAGAAACCTTTGGCATTCTTTGCTCCTCAGAATTAAAGTTTGCTTTCTATTTTGGGACCTTTCCCTGGATCCACGCATCTCTTCCCTTCCTGGTTCTCCTTGTCTGCCCCTCTCTTGACCCTAGTCTTGTTGCTTTGCTGTTTAAAAATCTGAGAGGTGAATTCTTTTTTTTCTTTTTTCCCTGAGAGATGAATTCTTAGGTCTTCAGATGCCATGGATTTAATTGTATCTGCAGAGACCTGGAAAGAGCTTGGGAAAAACCTCTTTTTCCTGATCTGTCATCAAGAACTGCGGTAACTGAACCATGAGCTCCCAACCCGGAGACCTCCACTGAACCCTTTTGAAAAACAGAATGAAGCTCTGCAGGGTGCTTCTCCAGAATACTTCATCTCCTACGGGGCAGGAGACTTTCCTTCCTTCAGTCTCACCTGGAGCCCTGCCCCTTCTTTGGTGTTACTTTCAACTTGCATGCCTTTCTAGAAGACATCATTGCACATTGCCTTCTCATCTAAAAACTCAGTTCCACCCCCTCCGAGATGAGCCAAGCAGCAGGATAGCTCCTGACAGCAGCCTGTGCTGCTTTGGAGAGAGGAAGGCCTGGGATGTTTTAATACCAGCTGACTAGAGAGTTGTGGAGAAGGGGGTGGGGCCAATTAGCTGGAGATTGGGGCCTTAGAGATCCATAACTCTTGCTCCAGGCTTGCTAAGCCACTAATTATAACCATACTCACCCACTTCTCCCCTCACCCTTAAATAAGCATTTCTATCCAGGCAGGGCCAGCCATTGCTTGCTTCTCCCTGAAGCAGTCTCACTATTTAACTCAAGCCCTGCTTTTTTAGAAGTTCATTCAGAAGCCACTGTTTTGACCTGGATCAGGACTAGGGTAAGTCAAGCAAGGCACCTAGGAAGGACAATTTAAGGGAATACTCACTCCCAAGTGCTGACTCTGCTCTTGAACTGCCCTGAGAGTGAGCACACCCCCTTACATTTTTAACCCTAGGCACCATTCTTCCCTCACCACATTTCTAGCCCTGGTTTGAACCCAAATGTTTTAAGCAGGTGTTCCTTCAATACAGATTAAGTAATTGTGGTAAGGCTGACAAGAATGCAGAAAACCTTCCCTGTGACCTTTTTCCTGAACCCTGGAAAATTTTCTGAGTCCTTTTCTGCTCTGCTTCCCCGCTGCAGATGAGAGCTATATGTTGAGTTTGGTATAAGTTGGATTCTGGGCAAGGCCCTCTCTGGATGATTATTTATGTTTCCCCCGACAACCCTGTGAGGTTGGTGATGGTACCCAGTTTTCTGGATGAGAAACTGAGCTAGAAAAGGTAGTTCTTTGCCTAAGTAGGAAGAAGAGTCAGAATTTGGCCCAAGTTTGTTGGACACCCTAGCATTCATGCTTAAGATGGAATCTCTGACCACACAAGGTAGAGCCACTGAGTTTTTCAGTGGCAAGGATTTGAGTGTTGGGGGAGGCAAGGGGCCCAAGAAGGAGTGTAGAGAGGAGATTCTGGAATAATGCAAAGGGAATGTGGGAGTAGCCCCACTCTGCAACTTCAGTTGTTCACAGCAGGCTTTAAGCGTGGGCCATAGCAGGTGATGGTGAGCCCAGCGGAGCCTCCATGGATTCCTTTGGTAAGGGGGTGACTCCTCTTTGCTCAGCCCACCTGTCTGTACCTCCCTTCTGCCTAGGAGCAGGCCTGCCCTCATTATGGCTGGCTAAAATAAAAGATTCTTAGCCCAGGCCTAGAACAAAGAATGAGCAGTCCCCTTGGCTTTGCTCAACGAAATGTCACTTGACATTCTTTCAGTGCCTTGCTTGTGTCCTCCGCTGTGGATACCTTTTTCTTCCTTTTCAACCAGCAAAATCCTACTTCTGCCTCAAGGCCCTTGGTGAGCATCACCTGTCTAAGAAACTCTCTTCAACTTTTCACTCTTCCCCTTACCTTCTATGGAATGCAGTGGTTCTCTCTTATCCTGGGTCTTCTTCTGGTTTTGTGGGCTCTCCTGTCATAGAGTGGCCTGTCTCTGAATACATGTCTGCTTCTGATGCCTCATGAGCTCCTTGAAGCAATAGGGCTTGCTTCAGTGTTTCTCTGCTGTTTCCCGGCGGTACTATGCATAAACTTTGGGCGGTTTTTCACCACCTTCCCAGAGAATGTTCTGTTTGTTTCAATAAAGTGGTTTTAAAGAATCAAAGCACACTAAAGTATATAAAGTGGAAATTTCAAACTCCTTTTTCCTCTTTGGATTCTACGGTGTCTGCTGTGGGAACTGAAGCCCCTTCTTCCAGAAGTTTCCGTATACAAACACAAATGCACAGACATACATCTACTTGTAGACAGATTTCTCTGATTTTTTCCAATAGTGCAAGTCGTGCATATGCTTCATGGATTCATTTTTTTCTACTTAACAGTGTGATGTGGTCTTGGTCCATTTTCATGCATACAGAATTGCTTTGACAACTATATGTAGATGGACCATAATTATTAAGGATCCTCTATTGCTGGATATTTGGGTTGTAATTTTTTTTAAAGGATTTTATTTGTTTATTTGACAGAGATCACAAGTAGGCAGAGAGGCAGGTAGTGGGGTAGGGGGAAGCAGGCTCCCCGCTGAGCAGAAGACTTTATGCAGGGCTTGATCCCAGGACCCTGGGATCATGACCTGAGCTGAAGGCAGAGGCTTTAACCCATTGAGCCACTGAGGGGCCCCTGGGTTGTAATGTTTTCTGGCAGTGAACTTCCTCATACTAAAACACTTGCACATTTGAGTATTTTTATGGCTTGGAGTCTTAGAGATGAATTAATGGGGAAACTTGTAAATGCCTTTGGATTTTGAAGGATGCTTACAAACTTGCTTCTGAGGGGCCTAAACAGATTTTCTCTTTAAACAGTGAATGGACAAGACCTCTCCCAACATTACTACCTGAAGCTAACCAATATTAAAGATGTTACCAATCTTGAAAACCTTTGTGAAAGGTGCAAATTGCTCAATTGCTGCTTGATTTACATTTCTTTCATATATTGGTAAAGTTAATTATTTTGATATGTTTATTGCTGTTGATATTACTTAGTCACAGCCTTTGCCTATTTTTCTTTTGGACTATTCCTCTGTCCCTATTGATTTCTAAAAGCTCTTTTTATATTGGGCAAATGAGGCATTTGTTTGCCATTTGTATAAGGAATATTTCCCCCAGTTTATCTTTTAATTTGTTTTCTGGGTTTTTACTATTTTTAATGAGAGTCTCTTTATACTTAAATACTTCTTAAAGAGTCTTATTTTCTTTATGGTAAAAGAAGAGCATAAGCTTTGAACTCCGATCAGAGTTCAAAGACAGGCCACACAGCTTTCTCTGTGGACTTGCACAAATCTTTTAACCTCTCTGAGCCTCAGGATCCTCCTCTGTTATGTAGGAGTCATGCTGGAAACAAGGTGTAGAGTAAGCATTGACCAAAATGAATGGAATTCATGGAGAACCACCTATAGACATAGGAAGTAGGCTCTCTCTGGCTCAGAGCTGCCTCCCTTCTCTCTACTCCCCTGCTGTGGTTCTTTAAAACTCTGCTCCTTGGTTTAGGGGTTCCTCCCCACCCCCTAGATGTGCCCCTCCTTTTCCGCACCCTGAGAAAAGCCAGGCAAGAAGATTCTGGCTGTCTCCTCGCTGATTAATAATAGCACATGATTGCCTTCTTTTTCCACCTTCCTTAAGTTAAATGTCTGCTCCACCAGCCAGGCCATCTGGCCACCTGGCAGAGGTCACCCCAGCATTCTCACACTGACATCACTGGAACTTAGTGAACCTCATCATTTCAGCCTCAGATCAATTTGCTGGATTTTCATTTAGTTTTTGGGTTGTTCATCCCCTCTTTCATTCAGACTAGTAATTTCAGGGGTTGTATTATAATTTCGAGATGTTGCTTTAGAAGCATTATAAAACATTAGAGTACATTTAGCCTTGAATTGTCACTTAAGATTATTGCAGGAAATGAGGGCTTTCTGGATCATAAATGTGACAATAGATTGAGAACACAGCTTCTATTATGACTAAATGGGGACGGAGAGTAAAGAAGTGTTAAGTACACAGCAACTGCTTGTGTGGGTGCCAAGGAACCAGGGGAATCAAGGCCGCTGGACAATGGGGGCTGGCCGGGGCTGGGGCACCCAGGCTGGGGCGTCTGGGAGCAGCAGGGACCATCCTGGAGCAGGGGGCACACAGAACTCCCTCCCTCCCTGAGAAGCATACTGAGTGGGCGGTGGGGCGTCAGGGCACAGACTGGGCTTTCCTCTTCATCTCCCACCATACCCCGCTCCGGTGCTCCTCTAGCTCTATCTTCAGCATCGCCCCTCCCAAACTTGCAGTGCCTTCAGTGGCCAGCTTCACTTAATGTCAACCTGATGGCCCATGGCTGCTGAGGTCCCCATGGAACCAGGGGTCTTCAGAAGTTGGGAAGGTGACCAGGGGCACCAACAGCCCCTGGAACCTATTACATAGGGGCTTAGGGCGCCCTGCCTTTGCGTGTGTCTTTGGTTTGGGGCAGACACCTGCCCAGACCTGTGGTGCTCTGTGGGAGTCTGGGGGTCTTGTAGACAGTTGTCTGTCCCAGGAACACTGCAGTCCGCGGGCTGGAGCGCCCCCTTCAGGCGGCGACCGCAACTTCGAAGGGCTGGCCTGGGGTGTGGGCTCCCAGCCGCTCAGGCCAGTCTGTGGCTTCTGTCCTAGGAGGTGCAGGCTGCTGGGGCTACCAAGCGCTTTTCCAGGGTGCCGTGTTCCTGATGCAGGTCCTGCTCAGCACAGTTTCTTCTGGACTTGAGGTCAACGTGGCCTGGCATGGGGGTCACTGCTGGGCACACAGGGACCATCTTGTGTGTAGGGCTCACAGGTCTCCTTACAGTGGCATTGGGACACCTGTGTCCTCGGCCAGCCAACAGTGTGGGCAGCAACTTGGGCCCAGGGCAGGATGACCAGGGAAGTCAGGGGAAGTTCTGACAGGAGTGAGTAATGTCCCTATCACTTCTTATGCTCTCGACTAGAGTGATGTAGAACAGGTCTCCAGGCCATGACAATGACACAGGTCCAGAAGGAAGGGGAACTAACTTCCTTGCCCTCAGCCTCGAAGAATCCAACCCTTAGGGGAAACAAGAGTAGCCCTGTTTTACAGCTGAGGTACAAAGAGGTCAAGGAAGCAGGCCAGAGGGAGAAGAGCTCATTGTGGGCCCCAGACATCCATTGCTTTAGGAGTCCTGGGTACTCCACGACCTCTGTGCTGAGCCGGTCTTGCTGCAGACCCCAGCAGCCTTCAGTCTCCATCCCTTGCCCATGTGAGACGAGGAGCTCCTGAGAAACCCCCATGCATCCTATGTTTTTCCGCGTGGTCGGGGAGGGAAGGGGCAAACCCCTCTCCCCACTAGGACTTCCTTGTCATCACACCATGCCCTTTTCCCTCCCTGACCTCTCCACAGGTTCAGTCTCATGGCCTTGGGGCGGGGCAGGGGCAGGGAGAGCAGCGCCTGGCACTGATGTGTCTTGGATGGATGCATGATGGGAACACACCCGGTCATCTCAGCCTTTGTTCAGGTTTGATGGAGCTTTGCCCTTTCAACTGCTGACTGTGTCCTTCTGTCTGCTTGAGTTCACACATCCTTTTAGGGCAAGGACAAACTCTGCTCATCCCAGAGTCTGCCATTTAAGTACAGCTGTTAGCTTGGAGAGGATATCAGAGTCTGGGGACCTACTCTCCTGAGTCAGCCACAACTTTGTTCTGGGTCCTTCGAAATGCTTGAGCACTTGGTGCCCAGGGAGCCAGCTGTCCAGCTAAGCTGAACATTGCTCAAGATGCAGGGCAGAAGTCCCATGCTGTACCCATCCCCTCCCAACACAGGTCCACCCGATATGGGAGTCCCCCTGCTCCCCATACACTTGGTCCCAAGATGCCAGCCTGGGGCCTCAGATGAGTGAGCTGTTTGCCGGGGTGGTTTCCCAGGATGCCCTGTGCTGGGGCTTCTCAACACCATTTAGCCTCTGACACAGTCATTCAGGGGACACCCTGGGCAGGGGGGAATGAGGGAGGGCCTCCAACAGCCCACTCAAACATCTCCTCCCTTTGTCCCCATACCCCTTTCTGCATGAGTTTCCTGGGACCAGGTTGCTTAGAGACCATGCTGCTGTCCCCAGGATCACTGCAAACAACGCCCCATAGCACCGAGCCTCACCACTTTTCCCCTTCTCTTCCCCCAGGACAGGATCAGTTACTCTACATCAGAAATAAAAGATCTAGAAGGGGGACACCTGCTTCTGTAGCAAGCCTCCCCCGCCCACCCTCCAGGGTCTCTTGGAGACAATTTTGGATTCTTTGCTTGTGCCAAGACACTTGTCATCTTCCCATTGTTGTCTCTTTCTCTGTCACCAGTGGGCCCTATTTAACCCATCAAACCACAGCCTTCTCATTTTTGACATGTCCACTCTCCCGAGAAATCTGGAAAAGCCTACTGTGCATCTCTTCTGCTTCAGTGGTTTTCCTTTGGCCATAGCTGTTATCTGGCCTTAGCTCCAGCCCTGAGAGCCCCTCTCCGAGCTGTCACTGGAAGATTTCCAAGTTCCTGCTTCATGTCCAGAGCTGGCCAGCTGAAAGCTAGTCCCTGAGCTCAGGTGAATTCCCTTAGCTCATTACCGAAGTGTCTCTCAAAGAGCACATTAACAGGGGGAGAAGAGTGTCATTGGCTTGCCGCAGATGTCCGTGACTTAGAGCTTACAGCTCCCTGTGCCAGTGTCCAGAGCTGCCAGGGCCCAAGGTCTTGAGCAGGATGGGGGAGCTGCTGCGCATCAGGTCCTGATCTGTGATAAGTACTGCTTTGTTTTCCAATTGATACATCCAAAGGAGCTGTTTTGTCATCCCCGCTGCCAGATCTTTGTGGGACAAGCAGTGCTTGTGAGATCTCTTACCACCTGTAGTCCTAGGCACATGGCTCATCTATACTAATCCTTGCCAAGTTGCCATTTTGGGGTGCCAATCAGGGATCAGGGTAGTTGGGGTGCAGGAGATTGGGTGAGTATGGTGGAGGCAGGAGTAAACCCTGGTCCCAGCCTCTCTAGCTGGTGGTTTTGGACAAGTCGATGTTGTCTATCAAGTGGGTTGAATGATGTCCAGTTTCCAAGGTTATTGTGATGATTGAGTTTATAAAGCCCCTGAGTTGGGTCTTGGACAAATCCATCCATCCTGGCCTTCTAGGTCACTCATCCTAAATTGCTTGTCTGTTTCCAGCCCCTTCTGTGGTGCCAGTGTTGGAGAAACACCATCACAGAGCTCAGGCTGGAGGTGAAAGGGATTTACATCCGAAGGGCCACTCTACCCACTTCTGTTCATGCTCATTGACAAGGGGGTGCTCCTGGTTGGGAAGAGTTTTTGGAGAGATTGGCCCAGCCACTCAGAGGACAGTAGGTGCCCTTTGGTCAGATGAAGAATTTCAGAGTTTCAGTGATGTGCCTGAAGAGCCCAGAACCCTGGACTCGAGATTTCAGACATTCCAGGAAATCACAAAGGGGGCTGAGGGAAGAGTGAAGAGGGGATCGTGGGAGAAGGGAGAGTAGGGTGGGGCATGAGGATCAAAAGCTTATGTAGGTGCAGCTTTAGAAGGCAAGGACGAAGTTAAAGCATGGGAAAGACACTAAGCTCTTCCTTCCCTACCTGCTGACCAACCTCCCCTCCAAAGACAGGAAGGCAAAATGATTCAGTGCATGAACGCTGGCCTGGACATCAGAGTGGGGGGAGCAGAGTTAGCCCTGGATCTAGCATTATCTAGCTGTGTGGCTTTGGGCAATCTTCCTAACTTCTCTGGACCTTTGTTTGCTCATGTTTTCATTCATTCTCATCCAGAAAGCTGGAGGAGAGCACCTGTTGTCTCTCCTAGCTGTAAAAGTTTCTGTGACCATTCAAGCAAAAATCCTGGAGCTCTGATTGTTGGGATGGCTCTGAGATGGGAAGCCAGCATTTAGGAAGTGACTTGCTCCCTTTTTCTTCAGCCAGAGAAGGCTCTGGAATGATGGAAAAGCCAGGAGCAGCCTGCAGGTGATGCAGTCCCCTACCCCTGATACACCAACCACTTCCCTTCCACCTGTGGAGCCCATGGAAGTGGGCTTTTTTATCTCCTTACCAACAGGACTACAGGTGGTAAGTGCTGCAGAAGTGCTTGTATCTCAGTATCCTGTGTATAAGAGAGGGCCGCAAATAACCAGGGTGACTGTCCCAGTCAGCTCCGGTGGCCGTAACAAACTACCACAGCCTAGGGTGGCTTAAACAATAGAAATTTATTTTCCTTATTATTCTAGAGGTTAGAAGTCCAGGATCATGGCTAGAGGTCACCAGGGTTGGTTTCTTCAGAAGCCTCTCTCCTTGGCTTGCAGACAGCCACCATCTCACTGTGTCCTCACATGGTTGTCCCTCTGGGTTGTCTGTGTCCTAGGAGGATACCTGGTCATAGGGGATGAGGGCCCACTGTGATGGCCCCATTTTAACTTAATTACTTCTTTAAAGATTCTGTCTCCAAATGCAGTCCTATTCTGAGGTACCGGGGGTGGGGGTGGGGGTGGTGCGGGTAGGACTTCAATATGGGAATTTGTGAGGGGGACACAATTCAGCCTATAACCATATCTGTGACATTTATTGCTCATTCTGATGTACTTAAAAAAGGTTTTGAGTTTTCCATCAAAGTATAACATGTGTACCAAAAGGTACATATATTATAAGTTTAATATAGTGCTATATTAATCACTATAATTATAATATATAATTTATATAATATTAATATATTATGGTTATAATCTAAATATATTTTATATATAAATAGAATATATACTACAATATAATTAATATAATATATTACTATATATTATATTAACATATTATAAGCTTAAACATATTGACATAACTAGATTTAGAAATAAAGCATTACCAATACCCTAAACCTCCCCTTGTCCCCTTGCCCTTATCCCTCCACGGGTAACCATTATCCTGACTTCTAATACCATAGGTTAGCTTTTCCCATTTTTGTACTTTGTACTTATACAAAATGCTATATTATGTAATCTTTTGTGTCTGTCTTCTTCACTCAGAATTGTTAGAGTCATCGATATCATAGGGGGTGTTTGTATTCTGCTGCTCCTCAATGCTGTCTGTTGTGTGGTTTCCAGTTGGGGGCCATCATGGACAAATCGCTGTGAACATTCTTGTACATGTCTTCAGGTGTTGGTATATCATGCATTTCTCTTGCTGTATATCTATGGTGGAGTCCCTAGGTCAGAGGGAATGCATACATGCAACCTTAGGAGACACTGTGAAGTAGCTTTCCATGGTCGTTTCAAGTTCTAGTCCCACCAGCTGTGTAGGAGTATTACAGTTGCTCCATAGCCTTGCCTATACGTGTTTTTTTGGGTTTTTTTTTGTTGTTCTTTTTTAATTCTGTGTTGTTTCAATTTAGCCATTCTGTTGACTCTGTGGTAATATCACACTGTCAATTTAATTGGCATTTCTCTGATGATTCATAATGTGGAATCCCTTTGCATTTGTTTATTGGCCATTTGGATGTTTCTGTTTGTGAAGTGCCTATTCAAGTCTTTTGCCCTTTTTCTTATCCTACCGGATCTGCTTTTTTCTTATTTTATAGGAATGCTTTATACATTCTTTCTGTGTCCCCTACTGATCTGGGGACAATTGTGAGAGTTAAAGCAGGGAGCTAATGATAACTAGATACAACAAGTATTTTAAGTCAGGATCATCCTAGACAAATTGGGCAGACTCCAATGATCAACCCAATGTGTTTGAGTTTTAGAAAGATTTTAAAAGGCATATAGAAAGGCACCAAGGGCTTCACACAAGAAAAAAAAAAAAAGTCATGTTTGTAATACATGGTTGTTCAGGGCTCTCGATTCTCTCTTCTCCTGCATCTTCCTGAAGGTGCTTGCCTTCAGAATCCAGTATTGGAATGAGTTTTTATTCCCATGTGATGCTGATTCAGCACTCAGCTTTCTCTCTGTCCACAGTCTGCTTTAGGGTCATTAAACTTGTGACATTTTATGATCCTTTTAGTCCAGCCTCTGATTTTATTAATGAAGAAACAAATCTAGAGTGATTAAATGACATTCCCAAGGTCACATGGCTGGTTAGTTACAGTGCTGGGACTAGAACACAAGGTTGCAGTGCTCTTTCTTCAAGGGCATTTTGATTAAGTCTCGATATTTAAATCAGCCCATAAATACCTTTTTGTGCAAGGTCATTGCAAGGAGTTGACATCTGTTGAAATATTAAGGGGTGAAGGGAGGGCACAGACCCAGAAGTCAGAGACTCTGCCTTTGTCAGGTTTACCATTCACCCTCTCTTTTCTTGGGGACCAAATACAGCTGTACTGGAATGAGCTATGAGAAAACTTCCAACTCCCAAGTCTGTATCCAAAAATACATTGCATGAGGGAAGAAAAAGCGATATTCAACACAAAGTTTTTACAACAGGAAGCAAGTAAATAAGTATAGATTACCTTTGAAAGGAAAGGATTAGGTTGCTTTAGTCAATAAAGAGAAAAGAGAGAAATCAAGCTGCAAGTAGATCAAGTCCCAGTGGTATGAGTGGTGGAGAGCAGCCAGAGCTGTCTTTCAATTCCCCTTTTCCTTCAAATGGGCAAACGAAAATGTTTGTTTATAGGAGGGAAGGGCTTTGGTTATTACCTGAGACACTGAGTGATGTTTCCTTAGGAGGCTGAAGAATCCCTCTATAGTTCACTAAATTAGAGGCATTTATGTAATTGGGATTGCTATGGTTGGAAATAAGAGATAACCATATTTAAAGTGGCTTAAGCAAAAAGTGTGTGCATAAAATTTTGATTAATTTATGTAACTGCAAAGTCCATGGGTAGATCCTTACTTCAGGCCTGGCAGAATCCAGGCTCTCATAATGTCAGAAACCAATGCCTCTCTCTCTCTGTCTTGCTGTATCTTTGCTTTGCTTTGCATTGACATCCATTTCTGGTAAGACTCTCCCATGTTAGGGCAGCCATGGCACGTGCTTCCAGGCTTGCAGTGTTCCAGGCTTAGCAACTCTGGCAGAGTATTTCTTTCCTAGCCATTCCAGCAGATGTCCTAAGGCAGTCTCTGGAGGGTCTGATCTGGGTCCCCAGCTCATCATTGAATCAGCTACTGTAATGCTGATTGTCCACTCCTTCCTTATCTTTCTATCTTTGGAGATGAAGAGTAGAGTCTGCTCCTGACCTGAATTTCAGGGATGGAGTCAGGAATAGTTGTTCCCCCAAAGGACTATTAGGGTTCTTTTACTGGAAGGAGGGAAGATTAATTCTAGGCAGACACAAAAACTAAAATCTACTTTACCATCTGTGATACTATGATTTGCAAAAAATATATGTGGCCTTTGGAATTTATCAAGAGAGGAGAGCAATCGAGGTATCTTGTGTCCTGTTTATGTGGTGACTTCTGGGGCCTCTTCTGGATGGGCGCTGGCTGCCAGCAGAACCAACTTTGTGATTAGAGGGTTGGAACTTGCAGTCCTACCATCACTCCTGGGAAGGGGGAAGGGGGCTCTTCAGATTGAATCAATCACCAGTGGTCAATAATTTCATCATTCATGCCTATGTAATGAAGCCTGCATAAAACCCCAACTGGGTGGGGTTCAGAGGACCTCCTGGCTGGTGAGCATGTGGAAATGCAGGGAGAGTGGTGCCCCAGAGAAAGCATGGAGGCTCCATGTCCTTTTCCCACACCTTGCCCTCTGCATCTCTTCCATTTGGCCATTCTGGAGTTACATCTCTTTATAGACAGCTGGTAAATCAGTAAGTGAGATGTTTCTCTGATTTTGGTGAGCTGCCCTCACAAATTAATTAAACCCAAAGTGGGGATCATTGGAATCTCAGATCTATAGCCCGTTGGTCAGAAGCCCAGGTGATGGGGGCTCTAGTGCCTAGAGATGCAAAGGTCCTAAATATCAGAGTTCCCAGCTGTGGGAAAGGAGCAAGGGTCTGGCTTAGGGCCCATTCCTTTCCCAACAGCTGGCCAGCCCAGTGGCCTGGGGTGAGTCTGTTGCTTGCTCTGGACCTCCCTGTCCTCATCTTTAGTTGGGTGGGGTCGGACAAATCTGTAAGGTGCTACAAAGCCCAGTGTGACCGGTCTGTGACAAGGTTGAAGAGGAAGGCCTGGCTGTGCTGGCTCTGGCCTAGGCAGACACATCCTCAGGAGGCTCTGGAGTTACACTCTGGGCTTCTGACCATGCTCAGTCCCAGCATGCACCGGGCTATGCCGGTGCCCCACACTCCCCAGTCTTCCCCTGGTGCATTTTTCCCCACCTCAGGTGTATCTCGTGGCATATGCTCTCCCCGCCACACACATCTGGACCTTGCTCCTGCCAGTGGACACTCTCAAGTAGGGCATTGCCCTGGGAAACACTTACTTGTTCTTAGAGGAGTTCCAGAGCCGACACCCAGAGCCCCGGGGACCTCCTGCATTCCAGCCTGCCTTTCCGGGCTGGGCTGGTGGGCTTGAGGGTCTGGGTGTGCTCTCCTGCATCTTTCTTCCTCCTCTCCCAGACTCAGCTCAGAATACCCAGAGACCTATTGCCCCTTAAAGCCTGAGAGACCCCCACATTCTAACATGGTCCTGAGCAGGGTACTGGCAAGAGAAAGGAATGAGTCTTGTTCCGCACCCACCCAGCACCAGGAGCTGGTCTTTCTGGGGAACAATGGGGCTGTCTCACTGCCTTTCTACCTGGTCTCTCCAGGTTCTAGAGAAAACTGAAGCCAGTCTATTCTAAGTAAGTCTTGTGGGGTTGGGAAAAATGACATCTGATTTTTCTCTTGTAACTCCAGAATAATTTTTCTAAGTACTATTACCCTAAGCAATAAAGTGTGTGTGTGTGTGTGTGTAAAATCAGTGCAGTAGGGTCCCAGTTTAGTCAGAAATTCAAAATAGTTTTAAATATCTATGCCCCCAACGTGGGCGCAGCCAACTATATAAACCAATTAATAACAAAATCAAAGAAACACATCAACAATAATACAATAATAGTAGGGGACTTTAACACTCCCCTCACTGAAATGGACAGATCATCCAAGCAAAAGATCAACAGGGAAATAAAGGCCTTAAATGATACACTGGATGAGATGGACATCACAGATATATTCAGAACATTTCATCCCAAAGCAACAGAATACACATTCTTCTCTAGTGCACATGGAACATTCTCCAGAATAGATCACATCCTCGGTCCTAAATCAGGACTCAACCGGTATCAAAAGATTGGGATCATTCCCTGCATATTTTCAGACCACAATGCTCTGAAGCTAGAACTCAACCACAAGAAGAAGTTTGGAAAGAACACAAATACATGGAGACTAAACAGCATCCTTCTAAAGAATGAATGGGTCAACCGGGAAATTAAAGAAGAATTGAAAAAAATCATGGAAACAAATGATAATGAAAATACAACGGTTCAAAATCTGTGGGACACAACAAAGGCAGTCCTGAGAGGAAAATATATAGCGGTACAAGCTTTTCTCAAGAAACAAGAAAGGTCTCAGGTACACAACCTAACCCTACACCTAAAGGAGCTGGAGAAAGAACAAGAAAGAAACCCTAAGCCCAGCAGGAGAAGAGATATCATAAAGATCAGAGCAGAAATCAATGAAATAGAAACCAAAAAAACAATAGAACAAATCAACCAAACTAGGAGCTGGTTCTTTGAAAGAATTAATAAAATTGATAAACCCTTGGCCAGACTTATCAAAAAGAAAAGAGAAAGGACCCAAATAAATAAAATCATGAATGAAAGAGGAGAGATCACAACCAACACCAAAGAAATACAAACTATTATAAGAACATACTATGAGCAACTCTACGCCAACAAATTTGACAATCTGGAAGAAATGGATGCATTCCTAGAAACATATAAACTACCAAAATTGAACCAGGAACAAATAGAAAGCCTGAACAGACCCATAACTAGTAAGGAGATTGAAACAGTCATTAAAAATCTCCAAACAAACAAAAGCCCAGGGCCAGATGGCTTCCCGGGGGAATTCTACCAAACATTTAAAGAGGAACTAATTCCTATTCTCCTGAAACTGTTCCAAAAAATAGAAATGGAAGGAAAACTCCCAAACTCATTTTATGAGGCCAGCATCACCTTGATCCCAAAACCAGACAAGGATCCCATCAAAAAAGAGAGCTATAGACCAATATCCTTGATGAACACAGATGCAAAAATTCTCACCAAAATACTAGCCAATAGGATTCAACAGTACATTAAAAGGATTATTCACCACGACCAAGTGGGATTTATTCCAGGGCTGCAAGGTTGGTTCAACATCCGCAAATCAGTCAATGTGATACAACACATCAATAAAAGAAAGAACAAGAACCATATGATACTCTCAATAGATGCTGAAAAAGCATTTGACAAAGTACAGCATCCCTTCCTGATCAAAACCCTTCAAAGTGTAGGGATAGAGGGCACATACCTCAATATCATCAAAGCCATCTATGAAAAACCCACTGCAAATATCATTCTCAATGGAGAAAAACTGAAAGCTTTTCCACTAAGGTCAGGAACACGGCAGGGATGTCCATTATCACCACTGCTATTCAACATAGTACTAGAAGTCCTAGCCTCAGCAATCAGACAACAAAAGGAAATTAAAGGCATCCAAATCGGCAAAGAAGAAGTCAAATTATCACTCTTCGCAGATGATATGATACTCTATGTGGAAAACCCAAAAGACTCCACTCCAAAACTGCTAGAACTTATACAGGAATTCAGTAAAGTGTCAGGATATAAGATCAATGCACAGAAATCAGTTGCATTTCTCTACACCAACAACAAGACAGAAGAAAGAGAAATTAAGGAGTCAATCCCATTTACAATTGCACCCCAAACCATAAGATACCTAGGAATAAACCTAACCAAAGAGGCTAAGAATCTATACTCAGAAAACTATAAAGTACTCATGAAAGAAATTGAGGAAGACACAAAGAAATGGAAAAATGTTCCATGCTCCTGGATTGGAAGAATAAATATTGTGAAAATGTCTATGCTACCTAAAGCAATCTACACATTTAATGCAATTCCTATCAAAGTACCATCCATCTTTTTCAAAGAAATGGAACAAATAATTTTAAAATTTATATGGAACCAGAAAAGACCTCGAATAGCCAAAGGGATATTGAAAAAGAAAGCCAAAGTTGGAGGCATCACAATTCCGGACTTCAAGCTCTATTACAAAGCTGTCATCATCAAGACAGCATGGTACTGGCACGAAAACAGACACATAGACCAATGGAACAGAATAGAGAGCCCAGAAATAGACCCTCAACTCTATGGTCAACTAATCTTCGACAAAGCAGGAAAGAATGTCCAATGGAAAAAAGACAGCCTCTTCAATAAATGGTGTTGGGAAAATTGGACAGCCACGTGCAGAAAAATGAAATTGGACCATTTCCTTACACCACACACAAAAATAGATTCAAAATGGATTAAGGACCTCAATGTGAGAAAGGAATCCATCAAAATCCTTGAGGAGAACACAGGCAGCAACCTCTTCGACCTCAGCCGCAGCAACATCTTCCTAGGAACATCGCCAAAGGCAAGGGAAGCAAGGGCAAAAATGAACTTTTGGGATTTCATCAAGATCAAAAGCTTTTGCACAGCAAAGGAAACAGTTAACAAAATCAAAAGACAACTGACAGAATGGGAGAAGATATTTGCAAACGACATATCAGATAAAGGACTAGTGTCCAAAATCTATAAAGAACTTAACAAACTCAACACCCAAAGAACAAATAATCCAATCAAGAAATGGGCAGAGGACATGAACAGACGTTTCTGCCAAGAAGACATCCAGATGGCCAACAGACACATGAAAAAGTGCTCCATATCACTCGGCATCAGGGAAATACAAATCAAAACCACAATGAGATATCACCTCACACCAGTCAGAATGGCTAAAATCAACAAGTCAGGAAATGACAGATGCTGGCGAGGATGCGGAGAAAGGGGAACCCTCCTACACTGTTGGTGGGAATGCAAGCTGGTGCAACCACTCTGGAAAACAGCATGGAGATTCCTCAAAATGTTGAAAATAGAACTGCCCTATGACCCAGCAATTGCACTACTGGGAATTTACCCTAAAGATACAAACGTAGTGATCCAAAGGGGCACGTGCACCCGAATGTTTATAGCAGCAATGTCCACAATAGCCAAACTATGGAAAGAACCTAGATGTCCATCAACAGATGAATGGATCAAGAAGATGTGGTATATATACACAATGGAATACTATGCAGCCATCAAAAGAAACGAAATCTTGCCATTTGCGACAACATGGATGGAACTAGATCGTATCATGCTTAGCGAAATAAGTCAAGCGGAGAAAGACAACTATCATATGATCTCCCTGATATGAGGGAGTGGTGATGCAACATGGGGGCTTAAGTGGGTAGGAGAAGAATCCATGAGACAAGATGGGATAGGGAGGGAGACAAACCATAAGTGACTCTTAATCTCACGAAACAAACTGTGGGTTGCTGGGGGGAGGGGGGTTGGGAGAAGGGGGGAAGGTTATGGACATTGGGGAGGGTATGTGCTTTTGGGTAAATTGGAAGGGGAGATGAACCATGAGAGACTATGGACTCTGAAAAACAGTCTGAGGGGTTTGAAGTGGCGGGGGGGGTGGGAGGTTGGGGTACCAGGTGGTGGGTATTATAGAGGGCACAGCTTGCATGGAGCACTGGGTGTGGTGAAAAAATAATGAATACTGTTTTTCTGAAAATAAATAAATTGGAAAAAAAAAAAGAAATTCAAAATAGGAGCTTGGCACCTATTTTAATGGTATTAAATTCTTCCCTACTTTCAATAAACATGGATTAAGGGCTTACTGTGCTATGTTAGGCACGAGTCGATAGTGGGGATATGTGTGGCCTTTGCTCTCCAGGTGATCACAGTAGGCCAGGCATGGAATTTTATCATTAAAATAATGTGGCCACACTGTCATGAGGCAGGGTCAAGGTTGGTAGTGATTCCTTTTCTTTGAATGAACAGGGAGCCCTTCCCGGAGGAAGGATTACTTGGGCAGGTGGGAATTTTCTGGAGTCCATCTTAAACAAAGACCTATTATGTCTTGGAAATTTGGAAGGGTCTGGGGCTCAACAGGGGAGTGGTAAAAAGGCTCATAGGTCAGGCAGCATTTGGAAAGTGGGGGAGAGACTGGGATGTTAAGTGATGCTAGGAAGCTTGCACCCTAGAGCACAGGCCACATGTCACCTTGGTGTTTCATTAGGATGCAGATTCTGATCAGCAGGTGTGTGCTGGGGCCTAAATTTCTGGCTTTTTTTTTTTTTAAAGATTTTATTTATTGGGGTGCCTGGGTGGCTCAGTTGGTTGGACGATTGCCTTCAGCTCAGGTCATGATCCTGGAGTCCCGGGATCGCGTCCCGCATCAGGCTCCCAGCTCCATGGGGAGTCTGCTTCTCCCTCTAACCTTCTCCTCACTCATGCTCTCTCTTGCTGTCTCTCTCTCAAATAAATAAATAAAATCTTAAAAAAGAAAACGGTTAAAAAAAAGATTTTATTTATTTATTTGACAAAGATCAGAAGTAGGCAGAGGCAGGCAGAGAAAGAGAAGGGGAAGCAGGCTCCCTGCTGAGCAGAGAGCCTGATGTGGGGCTCGATCCCAGGACCCCAGGATCATGACCCGAGCAGAAGGCAGAGGCTTTAACCCACTGAGCCACCCAGGCACCCCAATTTCTAGCTTTTTAATAAGCCTTCAGGGCATGCCAGAGGATCACAGTCTGAGTGGCAAGAGTGGCTTGTGTGGAGAGTATTTTGGGCAGGAGTTATTTTGAACGAGACCCATTGGGGAGCTAGTCCAGGCATGAGAAAATGGCAGCCCCTGTTCAGGGTCTTACAGTGGAATGGGGAGAAGGGGACAGATTTTGGAGTTATAACTGACAGACTTAGGAATTTATTGAGTATGGGAATGAGGAGGAGGAAGTTGGAACAGGGTGACTTGCATGCTTCCAGCTGGACAAATTCGGTGAGTGGTACTAGAGTTGATTGAGGTTGGGAGCAGTGGAGGGTGGGCAGGTTTGGATGGATAGATGGCCGTAAGTCAGTTTGGATGTGTCCCATTATAGGTGTAGGTGGTCCAAGCCATGGTGTTGAGTAGGCATTTGGCTGCAGGGATCTGGCTATGGATGTCTCCCAAGGCTGACAACTTTTGCTTGTGATTGCATATCCCTAGAGATGGCATTTCAGAGCAGAGGCACGGAGGAGATGCCCAGGGAGAGGGAGTGAGAGGCCAGAAAGGTAGAAGAGAGCTGGGGACAGGGCCTGGTGGTGCTCTGCCCTTTGGTGGTCAGGGGGAGGAGACA
The DNA here is from genome assembly GCF_020171115.1 of Neogale vison. Taxonomy (NCBI): domain Eukaryota; kingdom Metazoa; phylum Chordata; class Mammalia; order Carnivora; family Mustelidae; genus Neogale; species Neogale vison. The sequence continues at coordinate 98,598,966 of NC_058093.1, read as the reverse complement.
AGTGAGATAACAGATAAGGACTAGCTTTAAACATGAAAGCAGGATGTTGTTATTGTTGGGCTGCTGTGAATTTAGGGTGTATAATAATGTGCATCTTTGGCAGATACTGCTACATCTTACGAGAGAGCTCACGCTTCATGCTTGCAAATCTGCAAGGCTATTTCCTCGAAGTTTTTCTGGCCCTATGAAAAGAAAAGAAAAAAAAATCTACCAGAGGGGATTTGTTCTTATCCTGTCATGCAACAGTAATTTCATTTTCAAATCATTAACAGGAAGGCATCCTTATCTGATCATTCTTGATACAAAACCCTATCTTAGAAGCCTGATACCATCTCCTCAACTTCCCCAAGAGCTTTACTGGTTTCAGTTGAGAACTCTTAGCTCTAAATAAAACACGGTATGAACCTGGCTCCTTCCTGAACCTCTTTTGGTATCTCTCTATCAGCTGATTCCTTTTTTTTTTTTTTTTTTTGCTTCCTGTCCTGGCATTTTGCTGTAGATTGTTACCAGAATTTCATTGCTACCTTACATGATAAGAGCAGATAATGGAGAGCTGAACTTATTTTCTAATTTACTTTGAAACCAAATTTTAGTTACATGTATGAGGAGGGGAAGAGCCAGGCTATGATGAGTGAGAATAGTCTTTTAACTCTGAATATAAATGAATTTTTATAGGAAAGCATCTTTCTCGAGAACTCTCAGTGTGGATAGGAGTGGGGGTGTGGTAGAGGTGCTTGGTTTCCAAAACATAAATGCAATCAAAAGCTGACCTTCCCTAGTCTAGCCTGCCAGACTCCTATTCAAAGCTAGTTGGTTTCTTTGAATTCCACCCAGCTTTTCTCTTCATAACAGGAAACTTTATTGTGCTCACCTTAGAGGTAAAAAGGCCCTTTCAAGATGATACTTTGCCTTACCAGGGAGATGTGCTGGGGGAGGTGTTTACTTTTCTGAGACACCTATAGAAACAAATCTATTTCTGAACTTGCGGCCATTTGAATTGAAAGAGCTTCATTTGAGTCTGAGACTTGGAAAGCATTTGATCTTTGATTCCCCCCACGCCCCACTCCAGGGGCTTCGAAGCTGAGGGTAGCCAGCAGGGGCCATGTGGTCCAGAGCACCAGCCCTGGACCAGGCTGCCTGGGTCTAACTTCTGGCCTGTCCCCGCCAGCTGTGTGAGTCTGAAATCTACCCTGTCCATACCTCAGCTTGCTTATCTTTATTTTATAATAGCTGCAAAGTCAAGTCATGGCCGTCTTGTGGTGCTTATTGTAAGGTGTAAATAAGCAAGTCTAGGTGAGGTGTTCAGAAGAGTGCATGAAATACACAGGCATGATATTACCTGGAGCTGGTATTATCCCCATGCTGGAGCAGCTGATGGGATCCCGTAGTAAGTAGTATGTATGGCCATTCAAGCCCCGCTGCTGTGCTTAGTCCTCCACGTGTGCATATGTCCCTGAGCTTTTCTTACAGTCACTCCATGAAGCGGATACTATTATTTTAGCCATTTCAGGGCTGGAATTTCAACCCAGGTCAGTCTGACAACAAATCCCAGCACTCACTCCCTCCGCTGTATTGGAGCGCAGCCTGTCACGTGGCCATGGGGTGTTGGGTGTGTCGGGGAATGTGTGCTGGAGAGTGGAGTAGGGGATGGCGGAAGGAAGTGAAGATTCCTAGCCTGTGACCAGGTGATCAGACAGTCATGGAGACTCCTTGCCCCTTGTCATTCTTCCTGGAGAGGAATTGTATGGGGACAGTGAGCTGGGGAGGGGCTCAGGGCTCCTGTCTTCCTGGGATTTGGAATTTGTCTTCCTTCTTGCCTTCCATCAGTTGTTTATTTTATTACAGGCTCTACTCCTTGCCTCTCTTCTTGAAACCCCAAGTACCTGTATGCATGTATTGGGGGAGGGATAAAGAGTTTAGAGCCTTAGAGCAGAGCGGCAGAAGTTCTAAACCTGGGTAGTGAAAGAACTCTGACCTGGAAATGAGGGGACCAAAGTCCTGGTCATTTCTCTGCTAATTGTGAGCAGGATAACCCTGCTAAAGTCATGGAATTGTTCTGGGCTTTGTTCATGAGGTGAGGAGAAGAAGTGTCTGATGCCTGGTGGTTCTAGCCAGCCTTCCCCTGGACCTCTGACCTCTGGGAGCTTGTTGGTGGCAGTGAGAATGTGTGGTGATAGAGGAGGTGATGGACGATGATGATGGTGGTGGAAGCGGTGACAGAGAGGGTGATGGTGATGACGGTAGAGGAGGTGATGGAGATGTAGCGGCAAAGAGGGGGTGGGGTGGAGGTGATGATGAAGGTACTAATGGTCATCCCTACGAAGGGCCCTTGGCTGGCAGCAGGCACGCTATTGAGCATTTTATTCCCACGTTGCATCTTCCCAACAGCTCTTGTTTGGTCTGTTTTATAGATAAGCTTGGATGAGTAAAGCTGAACGTCCCTTGGTGGGTGGAGTTGCCAGATGGAGGCAAAGCCAGAGGGGCCGGGAAATATACCATTGGAACATCTGTGATAGGCACAGAGCAGGAGGGTGGGTAAACCAGCCTTCTAATGTTTTCTCACCATGTCCTCGGCCTCTGTGACCAAGCTGTGCCCCAATGGAAATTGAGGATTTTAATTGCAGGACTGTATTCTGCTGGGGCCACCTGGAAGATAACCTCGAAATAGTCTTTCCCCACCTCCCACCACCCCCATCATTAAATTCTCTTCTAGATGTTTCCTCTTCATCTCTAAGTCATCAATTCAGTCGCTGACCTCAACCCTTATGCTTTGAGTCTTGGCCTGCAGCCTCTCTAACAAAGAATTGTGGCATCTTCACGGGGGCCATGATTTATCACATTATTGGGAGACAAATGACCGTCCTCCAACTTGTCTCTCTGGTAAATGTGGCTCTCACATATCCTGTTTTACCTGCTGACCCTCACTGTATGCTGCTTATACCCATCAGCCCATCTTGCGGAGAAACCGGATAAGAAACACGTATTTTGTGTAGACAATCCAGGGATTGGCCAGTCGCACAGTGGGGTGGGATGCTAGAACTGTCGTCCCCCGAAGGCACTCGACAGTATCAAGACTTTTCAACCCCTGTCTAGACCTCTTTGAATGAATGGCCAATTCTTTCTGGAAGTTCCCACTGTCTCCTTCCCTTCCCCTCAAGATGGGGGATGGCAATCATGCAGGTGCTAGCCTCCGTGTCAGGAGGGTTAGTATGAGACCCTCTGGATGGGAAGCTAGCTTCAGATTGACTCTGTATATATTAGATGCATTCAAGTTTGAAAATTTTAAAATTTATTTGACAGAGAGCATGAGCACACACAATCAGGGGGAGCAGCCAGCAGAGGAGAGGGGAAGCAGGCTTCCTGCTAAGCAGAGAGCCCACCATGGAGCTCGATCTGAGATCATGACCTGAGCTGCAGGCAGACACTTAACTGACTGAGCCACCCAGGTGCCCTAGATGAATTCAAGTTTTAAATGCCCTCTTGCTCAGCCCTCACCTGGAACCTCCAGTACCCTCTGCACCTCCCACAAATGTTGACAGAGCCATCAGTACATAAAGGTTTTCTGTCCTGTGCCGAGGATACAGGAGTGAATATGGGACATCTTGTTCCCATGGAGTTTATGATCTAGTTGATGCTGTGGTGTTAGGATGACAGGGACAGGAGTAAAAGGTGCTAGTGATCCTGTAGTAGGAAACTTGAAGTACAGCCTTGTGGAGTCAGGAAGGCTTCCTGGAGGCAGTGACAGCAGAAACTTATTGAATAAGAGCTGAACAAAGTATGGACAGTCAGGAGGAGAGAGGTGGGATGAAGGGACCGAAGGGAAGGAAGAGCAGAAGGGAGAGAGATGTGGTCTGGGTCTGGGCATGTGCAGTCTTGGGAGTCTCGGGAGGACAGACTGAGGGGTATTCACCCCACCTGGGCCTGGCCTGCCTCAGTCATAGGCACTCAGCATCGGTTCTCTCAAGGTCTCTGTCTAGCTGCACAGAGGGGACACAATCAAGGACCTTGGAACTAGAGAGGCGGTGGGTGGGGGGGATCTGCAGACACATCCACTTGTCTCCATGTTCCCAGAATGCTCTGATGCCTCTGCTAAGCACCCCCGGAGCATGGCTTTATCCGAGGATTGTGTGGTTTCCCTGGATTCCGAGGAGAGCTCACGGCCAGTACAGACACCACCAGACTGGGATGCCCTGTGTTTGGAGTCCTGGGCTGTGCGAATTTAGGCTCTTCACCCCACTTCCCTGGGGATTCTCCTGGTTTACCAGTAGACTCCACTCTTCTGTTTTTTGTTTTGTTTTGTTTTTTTCAGAGCTGATGTCCTGAGGCTTTGATTCTCTACCATTTGCAAGTACCCAAATTCCATTCAAACTGCTTTCAGCCATAAAAGCTGATGAGGATTTGTTTGTGGTGGGGTGGGGTGGGGTGGGATGAGTTGGTCCCCTGGAGGGGGGTCTGGCCATCCCACAGTCGGCAGCTTCCACCCTCATTCGTGGCCCTCGTTACCAATACCCACTCTGTGCTGGGTGTTTCAAAAGAGGAAGCGTTTCTTCTTTTTTTTTTTTTTAATTTTTTATTTGATAAAGAGATCACAAGTAGGCAGAGAGGCAGGCAGAGAAAAGAGAGGGAAGCAGGCTCCCCGCTGAGCAGAGAGCCTGATGTGGGGCTCAATCCCAGGACCCTGAGATCATGACCCTAGCTGAGCTGAAGGCAGAGGCTTTAATGCACTGAGCCACCCAGGTGCCCCAAGGAAGCGTTTCTTGTTGAGGAGCAGCCTCGGGCTTTTGTGGCCGCACCACACATTAGACCTAACTATCCGCAGACTCAGGACCGACTTTTGCATAGAAAGCTACACCGTTGCATACAGTTGAGATCCACATAGAAAAGCATGTATTCAGTGGATTGCAGCTGATCGTGGAGCATGCATTCATAAAGGAACAGAGGCACTAAAGCGTAACGCTGGCCCTAAATGCTGCTTGCTTTGAGCACACGTGACTGTCCTACAGCTCCCAGACAGGAGGGCTTGTTTTAGAAATACATATTTGCACTTGTAGCGATTTATAGTTGATCGTCTTATCCTGAAGCTTGTAGAGCAGAGGAGATGGATGTGATGCTTAGCAAATCACAGACCATTTTGGAATCTGGGTCTCTGGCCTCAACCTGGTGGATGGAGCCACACACGGGGCTGAGTCCTTTCCTAGGCTCCATCACATAGTGGGGCAAAGATGGGAACATCAAACCATCCGTCTTTGTGGACAGAAGCGGCCATGTGTGGCCTTTAGATCATTTTAAAATTGTGGCCTGTGCCCTTCTCTGAAAACAAATTCTCCCCACTCTTCTGTCTTCTCCTTAACAACATTTCTCAATAGGAAAGAGGGCAAGAAGGCAGATGGATTTATACCGAAGTCACTCTGCCCGCAGGTCCCTGGGAAAGTGACCTTAAGGAATCCAGGCGTGCCCTGGCAGGGTGAGAGAACACGGGACACAGAGTGGGATCTCATGGGTGGGGCGTGTCCAGTGCTTGGCCAACACCTGGGTCCCTCACATCCCATCTGCATTGCTTCCGACGCCTTTCTGCTTTCCTTGGGCAAACCTCGAGTGCTCATCACGCACCACTTCCAGGAAGCCACCCATTAGCTGAGGGGTTTGCCTGCTCCTGATGCAGTCACCTCCTCCAAGGCAGCCAAGAAGGTCTTGCAAAGGGAAAAGGTGTGTGGGGGGACAGTCTAAGCAAGGGCTGGCTGCAGCCTGGTTATGGTGACCTTGGGAAGAGACGGAGGGGAGAAAGGAGAAAGGCCAGAGAAAGAGAGAGACGAAAGGGAGGAGACAGGACCCCAGCAAGGGTGTGCACAGAAATGAGGGAAGGGTTCTCACGTACTGACCACTCAGTCTGCAGGCCTTTGGGGAAGATGGACTTCAAAATGTGACCAGTGTGACCATGACAGGGCCACAAATGCCTGATGAGGCAGGCTCCCTCTCAGCTCGTGCTTGTCTTAGACTCGTTCTCAGATGTGAGTTAGCATCAGATCCAACGGGTGGGCTTGGTGCTTCCAGACTGCTGGGCTCTGCTTCCAGTGTCTCTGACTCAGCAGGTCGGGTTGGGATCGAAGATGGGTATGGCTAAGACGTTCCCCAGAGGGGCTGATGCCGCTGTTCCTGGAAGCCTGTTTAGAGAACTACTGTCTCAGAGATTAGAGACCAGACCAAGGCTCATGCTGATTTGGGCTCCTTGGCTAGGACAAAGTCAGCGAGATCAAGGTCTCAACTAGCTGGCAGGAGCAGTCTGTCAAATGCAGAGATATAAATTGGGAAGGCACTAAAACCTTTTATTGGATGTATTTGTCTTTTCCTGGCTTTTCATTCAACTAACCGTATGCTTACTTTCCACTGACAATTGCTATTTAAATGTCACTTGACAAGCAGCCTTTCCTTACCATACTTTACACTGGTTAATTTATTATCCACAAAACCTTATGGAGTGTTCTCTAATGGGCCTCATTTCCCACTTTCTCCACCCACCCCTTCGTTCTGGTTCTGGCCCTGGCTGGCAGCTCTCAGAATGTGCTGCTATTGGACTCCCCAACCTCTCTTCATGCTGCGTCTTTGCCTGGGTGCCCTTGTCTAGGCTAATCCGCGCTCTCCTTTGATTTTCTGGGCATTCACCCCCAGTGGGAGGGTCAACCAGACTGGGCCACCATGAAACTATAGCCAGATGGTTCTCATGGCCCTTTGCTAGCAGTCACCCGGCTGTGGCTGCCTTGACCTCCTCAGCTTTTTATCACTAATGCCTAGGCCAGGGTCTGGCATAGACCTCAGCTAATCAGGAGATGGGTGCAGAGAGTCCAGAGAACATAAATTGGTTGGGGGAAGTGATCAGGGAGATATCTAACACCTACTCACTGCGGTTGGGTTAGAGAGAACTTGACTCTCGGGGCAGAAAGGAGAGAGAAAAGCTATGCTAAGCACAGAAAACCTAAAGCGTTCTCAACATCCCCCTGTACTCTGAGGCTTCAGTGATTCCGTAAAATGGGATTCCCAACACCAGGTAGAAAAGCAAATCTTTGGGATTCCTTTAAATCCCGCAAACTACATTTGCTGGAGAGAGAGGGAATTTCCAGATCTTTCCGGCTTAGCACAGACTAAGTATTCTTTTCTAGCCTGACGGATAGACGGAGCCCTTTTCAGCTGGGTCACCAGTTTAGGAACTGGATTCATGTCTTGTTTTCCAAACACGCTCCAGCTCCCCGTGGCTGCATTGGACCTTCTTTGTGGGGAAAGCATGTGCCCGAGGGCCTTATTATGTGCTTATTTCTTGAGGAGCCTGGTGCTAAAACTGAATTCAGGCAGTGTGCAGAACAGATGTGCTGCCTTCAGCTGAGATCTGAGACCAACCCGCCTCACCTTGCATGGCATTCCAGGCTGTGGATGGTCAGCATTGGAGTCTAAAACTGGAGCATAGGAAACTACACTTAACTAGAGTGAGAGACTCGCTTGTCAATCTCAGGTACAATCCCATGTTCTAAGCAGTAAGTCAAGGCAGAGGGAGGGGCGCTTGGAGGTCTTGAGTGAATCACTTAGCCTCAGTTCCATCATTTGTAAAACAAAGGGGCTCTGTGCCTGGTCTCTAGAGGGAGACCTACTTGGCTATCCTCTGAGGACTCTGAGATGAATTCTGGGGAGCACATGAAGAGCTGCCTTCACTTAAAAGTCGAGAGGGGAGAAAAGAGAGCCCAGAGTCAGCAGCACGAACGTCACCACGTCCCAGGTGGCATAGTTTCACGTCTTCCACAGATAAAACCAGGCAGGCTGACTCAGACGCTGTTGAAATGTCAGGCTTTCGTGTGAGATGCTGTTGGACATCGGTATTACTTCTGTTTTTAAACAACATTACTCCGCTGAGAATAAATCTGTGTCATCGTCTAATGGCACCTGTCATTTTAGTTGTAGTGATCAGGGAGGGAAAATGGAGGTACTTGATGTGGAAAAACAGCTAAGCTATGAAGGTATTTCTTAACCCCGAGCACAAGGCTGTCTGGAATATAGTACAAATCTATCAATAATGCAGTTAAAACAGTTTACTTTCTTAATATGACTAGGTTCAGTTCACTGAGCTTCGTTCAAGTTCGTAGTAAAGTTACTTATCTGTGGGCTACACATTACACCATACAGACCAAAGCATTATAGATTTTCCCAAATGTGAGTCCAAACTGATGGCAGCCAAACATAAATTTAGTCAAGTCTTTAATATACTCTATTAAGGCCCGAATAAGATTTTCAAGCTTTGTCTCAGAGTAGCTAGGATGAGAGCTGGACCAGTTGCAAACAGCCCAATAAAAAGTTACCTTTGGACATGATATTTATTCTCACTGCCATCTAAAATAATGTACCATTTTTCTTTTTTCAAATGTAAAAGTGAGCAATTACTTGTCATTGTGAAATGACAGATTTTACAAGGGGGCTGGTTTGGTTCCCCCCAGCTTGTGCCCAGAGGCTGACCTCTATTCCATGGCCCACAGAGGCACACTTCAGATCCGACAATGGTGAGTGCTTATATGCCTAATGCTCCATTTGCAAACAAAATTGATAACAAAATTATCTTCCAAAGCACAGGAGCAAAGACACCACCACTTCTGCCCACCTCTGCTTGCCGTGGGAGAAGAATATTCCAATATTCCAATAGCCCAACCAAGCATCTGGCAAAATCTGCTATTCCACAATGCTGAGGCAGGGTTTAGAATGAGAAATACAAAATACCATTTTGTGCTTTGAGAATTATTTAGGCCATCACTGACTGACAGTCCCCTCCTATGGAAGGCTTTTCATATGTAAAGATCGGCTGGACCTGGTCTACCCAAGGCTGACAAAGCATACTCCGATGTGGGATCTGGGTCCACTCGGCTGCCTCAGAATCTTTTTTTTTTTAATTAATTAATTTTATTTTTTTCATTATGTTCAGTTAGCCAACATAGAGTACATCATTAGTTTTTGATGTTCTGTGATTCATTCGTTGTGTCTAACACCCAGTGCTCATCATGTCACATGCCCTCCTTAATGCCCATCACTCGACTACCCCAGCCCCCCCACCCCCTCCCCTCCGTAACCCTCGATTTGTTTCCTGGAGTCCTGAGTCTCTCATGGTTTGTCTCCCTCTCTGATTTCTTTCTGCTCAGTTTTCCCTCCCTTCCCCTGTGGTCTTCCGCACTATTCCTTATCTTCCACATATGAGTGAAACCATATGATAATCACATCCGAATCTTAGGAAGAATATTAGGAATCTTAGGATTCCTTGGTTGGACAGGACTCCCTGGGTATGTGGCTGGGAAGGGGCAGGTAGGAAAATGGGAGGAGACACTAAGGAGTCCTTCTGTGGGGACGGGTACTTGACCCTGTGCCACAGACACTAGCCAGGTACGGCTAGTAACCAATGGAACAGTGTAAGAACAAAAGCCACATTGGGTCTCAAAGTATGAAAAAAAATAATGTTAAAACTCTCAATTTTAAGTTGATTGCATATTGACATTGCATGTGAACTAATATTTACCGTAGATTCAGGGACACCTGGGTGGCTCAGTGGGTTAAGCGGCTGCCTTCGGCTCAGGTCATGATCCCAGCGTCCTGGGATCGAGTCCCACATCGGGCTCCTTGCTTGGCGGGGAGCCTGTTTCTCCCTCTGCCTCTGCTGCCACTCTGCCTGCCTGTGCTCACTCTCTCTCTCTCTCTCTCTGGCAAATAAATAAATAAAATCTTAAAAAAAAAATGTACCGTAGATTCAGTTAGGAAATGTTAAAATTGACACCCCCTTTTTCTACTTCTGTGATTATTCAAAATTTTAATTTTAAAGCCACCTACCACCACCTATATTTCTAGTATCAGTGCTACTTTATATCCATTTCACAGGGTGGAATTATGGCTCATGTTCACATGTGTTTCCTGTATTTTTTTAAGCAGAAGAAAATGAGAAACAATCGTAATTTGGAGTCTTTCAGAAAAAATAAATGTATGAGGGAGAGTCTGAGAGTCTGGCAAGCACATGTCCTAGTTGTAGGATGTGGGCAACTCACCCGAGACTCAACTTCCTCTTCTATAAAATGTACATAGTAACAGCTTTGATCTCACCAGGTTATTGTCAGAAGTGACAAATGCAGAGCAAAGCAGCACAGAGCGCTCAGCTCAGAACCTGACATAGTGAAGAATCAATGCTTCGTTATTCTTGGCTATATGTCAATATTTTTCTGATGCCTTATCATTTTTGTTTAAGATTCGGAGAGAGCGAGTGCTATGAGCAGGGGTAGGAGCAGACGGAGAGAGAGAGGGAGAACACTCCTCTCTGAATGGGGAGCCCAATATGGGGCTCGATCCCAGGACCCTGACATTATGACCTGAGCTGCAGGCAGATGCTGTAGGAGCCACCCAGGTGCCCCTCTAATGGCTCATTTTTACTTAATCCCTGTGGCTTTCTAACTCTGCTCCTTGTCTCTCTTGTTCTCCAAGTTCCTTTTGGCCCTCCTGCCTTCTGCTGTATACCAGCCAAGGTTTTGCCTTATCCCTGCAGAAGCTTGGGTCTGGTTCCCTATTTTTGGCAACTTGTTCAGAATAAGGCACCTCCCACTTACTGACTTTAGCTCACTTAGATTTCAGAGCAAAAATTTTCTCCTGGCTAAAACTGCCAATCAGGACACAGCACTTTGACTGCTCGTGTTCCTTGCCTCATCCCCAAGATATCTGGTCTTGCCTTTGACTGCACTGCTTCTTTTGATGAGAAGGTCAGTCAAGACCAACTGATGCCACCAAAGAGGGTGAAGGTAACAAGAAAGTTGATGTAACCAGTTGCTCAGGAGAACCAGGCCAAGGCCAGATCAACTTTGTAACTTGCCCCCAAACCTGGCCCTTTTCCTGTTTTCCTTCAAGGGGCTGGAAAAGCCATGCTGTGTTCAAGTAAGGACAAGTGGGTTCTCTTCGCCTTCTAGATTCTTGCTGCCTGAAGTGGCGCCTTCCACAGTGGAGCAGAACACACATCCGAAACCCTGTGCCCGATGTCCATGTTCTGGGAACTAAGTCTTCAGATGAAGCTGGTTGTACTTGTCTGCAGTGGCAGAGAATAGACAAGAACTTAAGCCTCGATGAAGACATGTAGCTTCCCTAGGTATGAGAAGCTTCCTAGTTCTTTCAGTTAATGAGATGAACCTTTCAGTCAGAACTGCTTCCAATATAAACAAGGAGAAATCACTTACGGACCCACTTGGAACAGCACACACGGCTAGAATGCGTCCATGTCCGTGCTTTTTGAAGCAGTGGAAAAAAGGCTCCCAATTGCCTATGCAAGTATTTTTGTTGTTGTTTAAACAGAGAAATGATTCTTCCCATCCACCAGCTTTAACTAGGTGATTCAGATGATACTCCTTAGGTGATTTTTCTTTTTCTTTTCTTTTTTTTTTTTTGGCTTTTTTGATTCACTGAGTGTTCTCAGGGAAGCAAACTCAATGAAATAAGCAAACTGGTTTGTGTTTTAAGCTTGGGCTGAGGTTTGACAAGAGAAACCCTTGGAAATTATCAGGGGGAATGGAGCTTCCTGGGCCTTCTTTGGGGACAGCTAGGATTTGTGGAGGATTTGTTGAGGGAACTGGGTTATTACCGGGGTAGAGAACATACCCAGGGCCACTCAGCCACCTGGTAAGGAAGGCATGCCAAGGGGAGTGCGTGTGAGAGGGCCAACCCTGGAGGCATGAACAGGGCTGGTTTTCTGGGAGCATTTGTGAACAAAATGTTTACCATGGATCAGAGGCAGTCAGAGATTATTGCTAACCATCGCTTCCCTGTGGTTTCCTAGAAAATACAAAGGTTCAAAATGTGAATGGATCTTCCTTACTATGATAAGCAGATTTAGGAGAGGGAGGGAGCATTTCTAAAAATTCTGTACACAGCTTTAAGATATCAGCTCTCCACACAGGAACTTACATTCTGGTGCCTGGGCTCTGGAGTGGAGAGAGCAAATGCTCTGTAGATTACTGGTCTTCCTTTTTTGGGATGTGTTTTTTGGTTGTTGTTGTTTTTGTTTTTTTGGTCACTGTAGATAAATGTTCCTTTTCTCTGTCAGAGGTCATAGAAATAGAGATGAGTGTGTTAAGTTGAGATGTAAATAAAGGGGCATGCAAATATGTCCCTACAGTCATCCTGTGATCTGTTTACGGGTCAGAGCGGTGTCCCTTGAAGGTCTGATCCTTTTGGAGGCTGATGTAGCTCAGAGCCACAAAGGCCATGAGCATGCTATTGGCTAAACTTGAAAGATGTTTTGTATTTTCCATTACTTGAGGATAATTGTCTTTTTCCCCCACAAGGATGGAAGAGATGACACAACGAAATATATTTAAAAAGGAACAGAAGTACTGTTGCAGGAACGAGAATTAGAATTACAGGTGTACACCCCTAGTAAATACATGTCCAAGAAACATTCTCAGTGACAGGCTCTTCCCGATTTTGTGTCCCTTGAAATTGAGTGCACAATCAGTGTGACTAAACATGCTTCTTTGTGACAAGGGACACCATTTCCATTTGTCTTGAAAATATCACTGGGTCTTTATGTGGACATTCTTCAAAGTACAAATATTGTTTCACCTGATTTTGCAGAGTGTATACATCTATTTCCTAAAAAAGACAGAACTGGATTGCTAGACTACATAATATGCTTTCTGGATACCCAACAATGAAAACTTTTTTTTTAAATTAAGAGCTGTCAACAGGTACAAACAATTGTCTAAAGCATTTAACGGTCTCACACAGTCCACGCCCCCCGGGCTTGAAACACTGTGAAATTCCTTTTTGCTAGCAGCAAGAGAAGCTGTCAAGCACAACACTGAAAAATCGGTACCATTTCCTGACCGGTAAGCGCAGATCTGGGGAGCTCAGTATTTTGTTTCTTGCCTTATTGTTCTAATGCCGTTTCTGTCTTGCCTCTCGCCTGCTCAGGGCTGATTGTCGTGACCTTGGCCGTCTGCTGGATGCCTAACCAGGTGCGGAGGATTATGGCAGCGGCCAAACCCAAGCACGACTGGACCAAGACCTACTTCCGGGCGTACATGATCCTCCTCCCCTTCTCCGACACCTTCTTCTACCTGAGCTCCGTCATCAACCCGCTCCTGTACAACGTGTCCTCGCAGCAGTTCCGCAGGGTGTTCGGCCAGGTGCTGCGCTGCCACCTGACGCTGCCCCACGCCAACCACAGCAAGCACCTGCGCGCCCACGGCGCCTGCACCGCCGCCAGCACCCGCTCGGCGCGCCGCCCCCTGATCTTCAGGGCTTCGCGTTCCAACTCCTCTGCAAGAACGAACAAGATTTTCTTGAGCACTTTCCAGAGCGAGGCCAAGCCCCAGTCTGAGCCCCAGCAATTGAGTCTCGAGTCACTAGAGCCCAATTCGGCAATGAAACCCCCCACTCCTGCCACGGGGAATGGTTTGCAGGAGCATGAAGTGTGAATGTCAGGTATGGAAACCTTGAAGGCTAACCGGCCTTCTAACTCCCCCAACGAAAGCAACATTATCCTGACACAGCGGGGACGAACTGTGCCCTTAGGAGGAACAGCAGTGGGAGCTAGGGGCCTTGGGGGAAAATGGATGCCCACCTAAGTGCCTTCTAAGGGCGGATTCTGCCAGCTAGACCTTGACTCGGGAGAGACAGGGCAGACTTTTGCTTACGCCTTCCCTTTCTTTAAATACACACTGAAAATTCAGACTGAATTTATTCAGAGCTTACAAAAAATGTTTTACACTGCGCCTTTCAGTGACGAAGGAACTGAACGAAAGAGAACACACTCCCCTCCCCACCCAGAATAACAGGACACCCAGGAGAAGCTTGGGGAGCAGAGGGAGCAGAGGGCCCGAAGAACAAAGCAGGAGGGGTGAGCATCTCCTTCAGCTTCAGCAGTGAGCCAAGAGGAGGGCCAAGTGGAGGAGCAGGACGGTGGTGGGGAGCCCGGGCCGGAGGGCCAAGGCAGAACTGCTCCGTTTCTTGGGCCGGGGCCCGTTGCAAAGAGGGGTGTTGCAGCAGCTGATGCACACTGAGTTCAGTTTCCCAGGGGAGCAGAAGGACTGGTACCCGGCGGAGGCGATGAGGCAGGCCGCTGAAGACGCACACGACTTCCGGTACATGACGCCTGCAACACAAACCCAAGGACTTGGGTTAATGCTGGTGCCCAAAGGGGAGCTCATCCTTCCTCCTCCCACAGCCCATGCACCTGGAGGGGCGAGGAAGGTAGTTTGGGTTGTTTCCTTGAGCACCCACCCCTCCCCCACCACTACCTATAAGGAAGAGGACTTCTTCCCCATATAGCTCCATTACTTATGACAAATTGCGGTATCTCCACTAGCTGTTTGGAACAAAGAGCTATTAAACCAAAGTTCGCTTTTAAAAATGGTACAGAAATTATTATTTACCTTTTTTTAAAATTGCTGTAGCTATCTCATGTATCACCTATGGATGTAATCAAATCCCAAAATTCTCCAAGGAACTAACCCCCATGAGAATAAGATCTCTGCTGAAGGGGCCCTGGTTTTTCTGAGGTTGCAAGGTTCCCTAGATTTTAGAGAGGGCGTGGCCCAATGTTGACAATGTACCCAGGAGAGCCTTATTCCAAGAAACAACTTTGCCCTCAGAATATATGGCCATCTGCCTATGTAGCGTCACACCACCTCCTTTTAGTAACATACTATGTAGTTATGTGAAGGAGCACTTAAAACCTGTCCAACGGACAGCACAGTCCTCAGAGGAGGTTATCTTGAATACTCAAGTTCTTTAAGCTGGAACCTTATTCAAGTCAAATAATAGCTAATTTCATTTGCGTGCTTACCTGTAGGCCATGCAGTTTACAGTGGACTACTGTATACTGGTTCAACCCTACAAGAGAGATCCCCATTTCACAGATAGGGAAATGAAGAGCAAGAGAAATTTAGGAACTTACCCAAGGTCACACTCCTGGGAAATAGAAGAGCTGGGATTTGAACCTAAATTCTGGCCCCATTCTGTCACATCCTGACTAGTATATATACCAAAGTTGCCAGCCAGTAAACCACAAAAATGTTTTTTTTTCGGGGGGTGGGGTGGTTAGAGGACAACAATATCTCCTACTGAAGCTGGACCTGGACATGAGTGGCTCTGGCTTGTGTGCTTCCCTGCACAGCTGAGGGCTCCCTGTGGAGATGGGTGTTTGTAGGCAGTGCTTCTGTTTGTACCTTCCTCCCCCTTCTGAATCGTGGTTTTGGGTTATGGAGAAATAGTAAAGAATTGGGCAACCTAAAACTTCCAAATGGGAGGTAAAGAAATACTTTAAAACACAATAGACTGTACCTGCTCTGGTAAGATTGATCAGGTAAGATATCTCAGACAGGATGTGTGTGTGTGTGTGAGGTGTGTGAAAGGCACTGTCTGATTTGCAGGAAACCTGCTGCTGGGCATTGCCCATTTTATTTTCAGAATCCCTACATTTTTCTATCCATTGCCATTTTAGGAGCTTCTGCTGTCATTTGCTAGTTCAATGTCAATAAACTTTCTTGAAGTGAACTTTAAAAATTAAGAATACTTAATGTATTTTTCACTGTAAAAAAACAAAAAACAATGAGATAAGGTGAAGATGCCCCCTAGAAATACCATAGGGGTGCCTGGGTGGCTCAGTGGGTTAAAGCTTCTGCCTTCGGCTCAGGTCATGATCTAGGGCTCTGGGATCAAGCCCCGAATCAGGCTCTCTGCTTGGCAGGGAGGCTGCTTCCCCCCACCTCTGCCTGCCTCTCTGCCTACTTGTGATCTCTGTCTATCAAATAAATAAATAAAATCTTAAAAAAAAAAAAAGATGTAGAGTGGCTGGACTAAAACACCACCACCACCATCAAAACAAGACCCATCTCTACAGTGCCTACAAACTAACTGCAGATACTGCATGCAAATGGAAACCAAAAGAAAGCTGGGAGAGCTCACTTGAACAAAACTGGCTCTAAAGGACTGTAATAAGAGACAAAGTAGGGCATTACACAAAGGGGTCAATCCAGCAAGATAGAACATTTGCAAATATTTATGCACCAACATAGAAGCACCTAAATCTATAAAACAAATATTAATAGACCTAAGGGAGAAATAGAAATGCAATACCTGGGGAACCTTAATACCCCATTTATGTTAACAGACCATCCAGACAGAAAATCAACAAGGAAACCTACACTTTCGGTAACATTGAACTTGAGGTGGAATGTTCTGTATATGTTAAGCCCATCAAAAAGCCACAGGGCAGAGAGAGAAGATGGCACAGGAGGAGGATACTGAGCTCACCTCGTTCCACAGCCATACCCAGGCAATAACCATATCTATGCAACTAACTGAAAATAACTTGAAAATTGGAAGACCAGATATTCTACAACTCCACAGAGAAAACACCACATAGATGAGGATAGGAGGGTTAGAGATGCAGTTGAGAAGTGAACCCCTAGAACAAATAACCACAAATGGGAGAGAAATCATGAGCACAGAGGAGTGAGGGGATCAGACCCCACACTAGCTAAACCTAGCCCTGAGGATTTGCACTAAGATAGCCATTCCCACAATGTCTGGCTTTGAAAAATCAGCAGGCCTAAATTCTGGGAGAGCCAGAAGGCAACAGGCAAGAAAGTCCCCATGGTTAAAGAGACAGCATGCCAAATAAACTGGCCTGAGACACAGCATAGAAACAGTACTTTGCAAAGCGCCTGGGGTATGTGTAATGGACATGTATTGACTAATCTTAGAATGCGTGCTGGAGGGGCAGGGATCTTTAGGAGATTTCTCTGGATAACTGCTGGGTACCATTTTTCTCATCCTCCCCCAGCCTAGACAGCCATCACTTGCTGGAGCCAGTTCTAGTACTTTGCTAGTATCTACTCTGCTAGTATCCAAAGGACTCCAGCTCTGAGAAAGGGAGGAGATAAGCCTGCTTCTAGGAGTCTTAACTGGATGCATAGAAGCAAGTCCTGCCCTTTGGTACAGGGAAGGTAGGGCAGAGACTAATTACAGATAGTTAGGATGAGGGCTGCCCCCTGCCCCCAATCTACCAGCAAGCTCACAGTGGCTGTAGCTGGGTTTCTCAACAGCAGGTGGAACAAACCCTGCCCGGAGTGCCCATAGCAACAAAGTGGCTTACTGCAGCCAGCTGGGCTGAGGCCAACTCCACCCCACTATGTCCAGAGCAAATGTGGTTCAGCCACAATGGGAGGGCCTGGTTCTGTTGATGCACTATAGAGCATCATAGGACCTCTTCTATACAAGGCCACCTAATAGACAGAAACATACACAGAGTACTAGAGAGGATGAGACAGAAGAATATGTCTTAAATGAAAGAACAAGATAGATTCACAATAAAAAAGTGAAGCTGAGATACGCTGGAGAGAATGGATAAACTCAGAACTTCAACAAGAGATGAGAGATTTAAAAAGAACCAGTCAGAGCTAAAGAATACAACAACTGAAATGAAAAGATACACTGGAAGGAATTAACAGCAGATTAGAGGATGCAAAAGAAGGTATCATCAACCTGGAAGACAGGGTAATGGAAAGCACCAAGCTCACAGCAAAAAGAAAAAGGGAATTAAAAATGAGAACAAGTTAAGGAAACTCTGCAACATCATGAAGCATTAAAAGATTTGTATTACAGGGGCGCCTGGGTGGCTCAGTGGGTTAAGCCGCTGCCTTCGGCTCAGGTCATGATCTCAGGGTCCTGGGATTGAGTCCCGCATTGGACTCTCTGTTCAGCAGGGAGCCTGCTTCCTCCTCTCTCTCTCTGCCTGCCTCTCTGCCTACTTGTGATATCTCTCTGTCAAATAAATAAATAAAATCTTTTTTAAAAAAAGATTTGTATTATAGGAATCCCAGGAGAAGGAGAGAGAAGGGCAAAAACATATTTGAAGGAATAACTGAAAACTTGGCTAATCTGGGGAAGACAACAGACATCCAGATCTAGGAGGCACAGAGGGCCCCTAAGATGGTGAATCAAAGCTGCACACCAAGGGGCGCCTGGCTGGCTCAGTGGGTTAAGCCGCTGCCTTCGACTCAGGTCATGATCCCAGGGTTCTGGGATCGAGTCCTGCATCGGGCTCTCTGCTCAGCAGGGAGCCTGCTTCCTCCTCTTTCTCCCTGCCTGCCTCTCTGTCTACTTGTAATCTCTGTCTGTTAAATAAACAAATAAAATCTAAAAAAAAAAAAAAAAAAAAGGTGCACACCAAGATACGTAGTAATTAAAAGGGCAAAAAGTGGTGACAAAAAGAGAATCTTAAAAGCAGCAAGAAGAAAGAAAAGTTATATGCAAGGGAAACCACAACAAAGCTATCAGCTGATTTTTCTTTCTTTTTTTCTTTTAAGATTTTATTTATTTATTTGACAGAGAGGGGGGAAGAGAGAGAGAGAGAGATCACAAGTAGGCAGAGAAGCAGGCAGAGAGCCCTATGTGGTGCTGGATCCCTAGACCCCGAGATCATGACCTGAGCCGAAGGCAGAGGCTTAACCCACTGAGCTACCCAGGTGCCCCATCAACTGATTTTTCAACAGAAACATTGCAGGGTGCAAGGGAGTTTCATGATGTATTCAAAGTGTTAAAAGGAAAAAAATAAGCAAACTTAGAACCAAGAATGTACTCTGTCCAGTAAAGCTATCATTCAGAGTAGAAGGAGAAACAGAGTTTCCCAAATAAAAGTTAAAAGTGTTCATTGGCACGACACTGGTCTAGAAGGAAATGTTGAAAGGAATCCTTTAAATGTATATAAATAATAACTAGAGGAAAATTATGAAAGGAAACAATTACATGAGTGAAAGCAAGCATATAGTAAAGGTACTGGGTTAATCACTTATAAAGCCCATATAGAGATTAAAATACAAAAGTTGTTAAATTTATTTACATCTATAAAAATTAGTCAAAGAATACACAAGATAAAAATATGTAAAATATAACATGTATGTGAAATATCAAAGGGGAGTAAAGATGTGAGGCTTTTACAGTGTGTTTGAACTTAAGTGAACATCAACTTAATATAGACTGCTATGCACGTAGGATGTTACATATGAAGCCAATGGTAACCACAAACCAAAAAACTATAAAAGATACACAAAAAATAAAACCAAGCATAACACTAAAGCAAACCATTAAACCACAAAAGAGAGCAGAGAAGAAGAAACAGAGTAGAACTACCAGAACAACTGGAAAACAATTAAAATGGCAATAAATACATACCTATCAATAATTGCTTTAAATGTAAATGGACTAAATGCTATCATCAAAAGAAGGTGACCAGATGGATAAAAAACCAACACCCATCTATCTGCGGCCTACAGGATACTAACTTCAGACCTAAAGACACAGGTGAAGGGATGGAAAAAGGTACTCTATGCAGATGAAAGGGGTGGGAAAAAGCCAGCGTAGCAATTTTTATCAAATAAAAAATATTTTAAAACAAAGAATAGAGTGAAAGAAAAAGAAGGGCATTATCTAATGATAAAAGGCTTAATTAAAAAAGAAGATACAACAATTGTAAATATGCATCCATCATAGGAGATCCTAAATACATAAAGCAAATATGAAGAGACACAAAGGAAGAAATTGACAGTAATGCAGTAAGACTAGGGAATTTTAACCCCCACCCCCTCAAATCAATGGCTCATCTAGACAGAAAATCAACAAAGAAACAGTGGCTTTTGGTGACATGTTAAGCCAGATGGAACTAACATTCCATACCCAAACAGCAGACTATACATTCTTTTCAAGTACACATAGAAACTCTCCAAGACAGGTATGTTAGGCCACAAACCAGATCTCAATTAATTTAAGAAAACTGAAGTAATACCAAGTAAGTATTGTTACTACACTATACTTGATATTGTTACCTTTTCCAAACATAGCAACATGAAACTAGAAATCAATTACCAGGGGAAAAAAAAAAGAAAAAGAAAAACAAAAACAAACATATTCTACTCAATAACAAATGGATCACAAATCAAAGAGGAAATAAAAAAATACATGGAGACAAATTAAGGTGAAAACACAAAAATCTTTGAGACACAGTAAAAGCAGTTCTAAGAGGGAAGTTTACATTCATATAGGAATAACTCAAGAAACAAGAAAAATCTTAATCTAACTTTATACCTAAAGGAACTAGAAAGAGAAGAACAACAAAGCCCAGTTAGAAGAAAGGAAAAGGAAATTAAATAAAGATTAGGTCCGAAAAATACTAGCTACAGACAAAAAATGTAGAAAAGGTCAATAAAATCAAGAGTTCATTCTTTGAAAAGATAAACCAAATTGATAAACATTTAGTCAGACTCCTCAAGGAAAAAGAACACTCAAAATCAGAAATGAAAAGCAAATGCTATCACAGATTGTAAGAGAAACTATGAAAAGTTATATGCCAATAAATTAAACAACCTAGATAAATTTCTAGAAAAATACAGCCTTCCAAAACTGAATCTGGAAGAAATAGAAAATTTGAACAGACAAGATGCTAGTAATAAAAGTGAATCAGTAATCAAAAAGGTCCAAACTAACAAAAGTTCAGGACCAGATGGTGGCACAGGTGAATTCTACCAAGCATTAAAAAAAAAAATTAATATCTATTCTTCTTAAACTATTCCAAAAAAAATAGAAGTGGGGGGGAAACCTGTAAGTTCATTCTTTGAGGCCCACATTACCATGAGGCCAAAACCAGAAAAAACACTACCAAAAACCAAACAAACAAAACAACAGCAGCAGCAAGACAACTACAAGGCCAATATCCCCCAGGAACATAAATATTAGCAAAGCAAACTCAAAAATATTTTAAGTGCTTCACCATAATCAAGTTGGATTTATTCCAGAAATGCAAGGTTGGTTCCATACTCACAAATCAATATATCACACTAACAAGAGGAAGGATAAAAACCATATGGCCATCTCAGTGGGTATCAGAAAAAGCATTTGATAAAATACAACAACGTTCATGACTTAAAAAAACTCTCAGCAAAGTGAGTTTAGGGAGAACATACCTCAACATAATAAAAGCCATATGTGAAAAACCCACACCTAACATCACACTCAGTAGTGAAATACTGAAAGCTTTCCTTCTAAGATCAGGAACCGAACAAGGATGTCTACTCTCACCATTTTTATTAAACATAATAATGGATGGCCTGGTGATAGCAATCAAGAAAGAAAGAAAAGGAATCTGAATTGATAAGAAGTAAAACTGACTATTTACAGAATACATGACACCTCATATAGAAAGCCTTAATGAATAGGTCAATTCCATAAAGCTGCAAGGTTCAAAGTTAATCGGTGGCATTTTTGTACACTACTAACAAAGTAGCAGAAAGAGAAACTAGGAAACAGTCCCATTTACAACTGCACAAAAATAAACAATTCCTAGGAATAAATTGAATCAAGGAGGTGAAAGGCTATACTCTGAAAACTAAAATGCACTGATGAAAGAAAGTGATGATACAAACAAATGGAAAGATACTTCATGATCGTGGATTGGAAGGCTATTGTTAAAATGCCCATACTACCCAAAGCAATCTACAGATTTAGTGCTGTCCGCATCGAAATACCAATAGCATTTTTCATAGAATTAGAACAAATAACCCTAACATTTGTATGGAACCACAAAAGCTCTTGAACAGCCAAAGCAATCTTCAGAAAGTAGAATAAAACTGGAGGTATCACATTTAATCCCAGATTTCAAGATATACTACAAAACTATAGTAATCAAAATGGTATGGTACTGGCATAAAAATATAGATCCAAAGAATAGGATAGTGAGCCCAGAAATAAACCCACCCTTAGGTGGTCAAATAAGCCATGACAAAGGAGGTAAGAACAGTCAATTGGAAAATGTCAGCCTTTTTTTTTTTTTTTAAAGATTTTATTTATTTTTTTGACAGAGACAGCGAGACAGGGAATACAAGCAGGGGGCATGGGAGAGGGAGAAGCAGGCTTCCGGATGAGCAGGGAACCTGATGTGGGGCTCGATCCCATGACCTTGGGATCATGACCTGAGCCGAAGGCAGACTCTTAATGACTGAGTCACTCAGGCACCCCGGAAATGACAGTCTTTTCAATAAATGGTATAGGGAAAATTGGACAAGAAATAGAAAAGAATAAAACTGTACCACTTCTTATACCATACACAAAAATAAACTCAAAATGGATTAAAGACCAAAATATGAGATCTGAAACCATAAAACTCCTCAAAGAAAATAGAGGCAATATTTTCCAAGGGCATTAGTCTTAACAACACACATATGGTTATATCTCCTCAGGCAAGGAAAACAAAAGCAAAAGTAAACTACTGGGACTATGACAAAATTAAAGAAGCTTTTGCAAGGCAAAGAAAAACATGAATAAAACAAAAAAGACAGCCCACTGAATAGAAGAAGATGTTTTCAAGTAATATATCTGGTAAGGGTTAATATACAAAATATAAAATGAACTTACACAACTGAACACCAAAAAATAATGATAGTCAATTAAAAATGGACAGAGAACCTGAATAGACATCGTTTCAAAGAAGACATACAGATGGCCAACAGACACGTGAGGAAAGATTCAACATCACTCATCATCAGAGCAATGTGAATCAAAACCATGGTGAGATAATGACCTCACACCAGTCAGAGTGGCTGGTATCAAAAACGCAAGAAATAGTGAATTTTGGCAGGGATTTAACCTTCATGTCCTATCAGTAGGAATGTAAATTGGTATAAATATTGTGGAAAACAGTATGAAGTTCCCTCAAAAAATTAAAAAAAATATGAATACTATATGATCCTGTAATTCTACTACTGAGTATTTATCCCAATAAAACAAAACACTAAGTTAAAAAGATAGGGGCACCTGGGTGGCTGAATGGGTTAAACCTCTACCTTTGGCTCAGGTCATGATCTCAGGGTGCTGGGATTGAGCCCCACATCAGGCTCTCTGCTCGGCAGCGAGCCTGCTTCCCCTTCTCTCTCTACCTGCCTCTGCCTACTTGTGATCTCTCTCTCTGTTAAATAAATAAATAAAATCTTTAAAAAAAAGATATATGCAACCTTATGTTTATTGAAACATTATGTACAACAGCTAAGGTATGGAAAGAACCCAACTGTCCATATGTGCTAAAAATGTACAAACTCCGCAATAAAAAAGAATGAAATCTTGTCGTTTTGACAACATGGATGGACCTGGAGAGTATTATGCTATGTGAAATATACTAAATGAACTCACCTATATTGTGAAATCTAAAACACAAAACAAGGGTGCCTGCATGGCTTAGTCGGTTAAGTGTCTGACTTGGTTTTAGTTCAGGTCATGATCTCAGTGTCATAAGATCAAGCCCTGCTTTGGGCTCTATGTTGGTCACAGAGTGTGTTTAAGCTTCTCCCTCTCTTTCTGCCTCTCTACCCCCACTCACACTCTCACTCTCTCTCTTCCTCTAAACAATAAAAACAAAATGAAACCAAACATGCTTAAACACAGAGAACAAACTTGTGGCTGCTAGAGAAGCAGTGGGTGGGAGACAGGCAAAACAGATGAAGAGGGTTAAGAGTTACAAACCTCCAGTTGTAAAATAAGTCACAGAAATGAAAAAGTACAGCACAGAAAACATCATCAGAAATACTGTAATAATGTGAGCAGGGGAAAGCAACCGAATATACAGTCTTCTCAAGTGCACATGGAACATTCTTCAGAATGGATCATATGTTTTAGTCACGAAACAAGTCTTAACAAATTTGAGAAAAGTGAAAATGTATCAAGCATCTTTTCAGTGGTATGAAATTAGAGATTATTCAGAAGAAGAAAACTGGAACTTCACAGATACGTGGAGATTAAACAATAAGCTACTAAACCACCAGTGGGTCAACAAAGAAATAAAGACAAATTAAAAAATACCTTAAGACAAATGATAATGGAAATGCGTCATAACAAAACTTAGGAATGCAGCTAAAGCAATTCTAAGAAGGAAGTTCATAGTGATAAATACCTACCTCAAGAAATAAAAGTCTCAAACTACCTAGCTTTACACCTCAAGGAACCAGAAAAAGAACAGAGTTCAAAGTTAGCAGAAGGAAGGAAATAATGGTCAAAGCAGAAGTGAATGACGTAGAAGACAGAAAAGCAATAAAAAAGAATAACCAAACTAGGAGTTGGTTTTTTGAAAAGATCAAACTGGCAAGCCTGTAGCTAGAAAGACTAAGAAAAATGAGAGGATTCAAATAAATAAAACAAGAAATGGAAGAGGGGCCATTATAATACCACAAAAACACAAAGGATCATGAGACTACTATGAATGGATTACAAGCCAAAAAAGAGCCCAAAATATACAACAGGGGGGAAAACAGTCTCTTCAATAAACGGTGTTGGGAAAACTGGATGAGTGCCTAACACCAAAGACAAACATTAACCCAAAATGGATTAAAGACTTGAATGTAAGACCTGAAATCATAAAAATCCTAGAAGAAAACATGAGGAATAGGCAACTTGACACTGGTCTTCATGATGATTTTTGGTATTTGATACTAAAAGCAAAAGCTCCAATAACAATAATTACTAAGTATAAGGAACTTAAATTGAAAAGCTTGTGCACAACAAAAGAAACCATCAGCAAAATGAAAAAGCAACTTACTGAATGGGGAAAATTTTGTAAATCATGTATCTGGTAGTGGATTACTATCCAAAATATGTAAAGAACTATTACAACTCATTAACAAAAAACAATCATTACAACTAAAAAACACACAAAGGATCTGAATGGACATTTTTCCAACGACATATAGATGGCCAGCAGGTACATGAAAATATGTTCAAAATCACTGATCATCAGGCTTCTGGGTTACTCGATTGAGCTTCTGACTTCGGCTCAGATCATGATCTTGGGAGCCTCATGTCAGACTCCCTGCTCAGCAGGGAGTCTGCTTGTCCCCTTGCCTCTGTTACTGCTCGTGATCTCTCTCGCTCAAATAAAAAATAAAATCTTAAAAAAAAAAAATCACTGGTCATCAGGGAAATGCAATCAAACCATAATGAAATATCACCTCATACCTGTTAGGTTGGTTATTACTAATAAGAAGTAACAAGCGTTTGTGAAAATTTGGGGCAAGGGAACCCTTGTGCACTATTGGTGGGAATGTAAACAGTCGCAGCCATTACAGAAAGTAGTATGGAGTTTCCTCAAAAAATTAAAGAGAAGTGCCATAGGATTTAGCAATTCTACTTTTAAGTATTTTTCTGAAGAAAACAAACACACTATTTTGAATAGATATATATGTCCCTACATTAAATTACAGGGTTCTTTATAATAACTAAGCTATGGAAACAACCTAAATGTGCATCAATCAAATGAGTAGATAAAGAAAATGTGACATATATACAATGGAGTATTACTCAGCCATAAAGAAGAAAGTCTTGCCATTTGTGAAAGAAGTCAGACAGAGAAAGATAAAACCATTTGATCTTACTTACGTGTGGATCTAAAAACCAAAACAAAAGAAAGCCAAAGTCATAGATACAGAAGACAGATTGTGGCTGCCAGAGATGGGAAGTGGCAGGTGGGTGAAGGAGTCAAAAGGTATAAACTTCCAGTTAAAAAATAAGTAAGTCACAGGGATGGAATGGACAGCATGGCAATGACATAATGAGATGTACTGATAGTTGCTAAGAGACTGCATCTTAAAAGTTCTCATCACAAGAAGAAAAACTCCATAACTATGTATGGTGACACATGTTAACTAGCTTTACTACTGTGGTGATCATTTCACACTAGACAAATACCGAATCTTTATGTTGTCCGCCTGAAATAAAGAATGATACCTGTAAATTATACCTTAATAACAAAAAGTAATTTAAAAAATAATTTTAACCTTAAAAAACCCTGAAAAAAATTATGCCTGAAGTTACAAAGAGATGTGCCAACAGAGCCACAATCTGCACTTTTGCTGCCACCTGCCCATCTTTAGTCAGAAACAATCTATCTTTGTAAGGGTGTGTGTCTGTGTGTGTGTGTGTGTGTGTGTGTGTGTAGTTGGGGGGGGCAGATCTGTGGTCAGGTGGAAGCTCTTAGCCCTTAAGAAAGGGTTCAAGAATAGACACCACAAAAAAGACTCTATGAAGAGAAAAGTTATAAATTCCATCCCTACAAAAAGGATATTCACTGTACTAAGGGGTTGGGGGGAAGAGAACAGGTCTGATGCGACAGAGATGCGTCCACTGATTGGCTACTCGGGGCCAGGGCACCATGGGGAGATCCAGGAGTAATGAGCCCGCCAGAATGGTTCCTGCATGAGCCATGAGGCTCACAGCAGCTGTCCTGCTTGTCCACCACTGTGAACCTCCCAAGGGGAAGTCTAAGTCCTGGAGACCAGAGCTACAGATACTGTGGAAGAGATCAGAGGTGATCAAAAAGATTTCTAATCAGATGAAAGGACATTTGGACCTAACAGACATCAAAAGTAGTGATGGGCAACCAGCTGGTGTTGTGGTATTAAGGCCCCGGGGTTTGGAGATATTCAAAAAGAACAAAGAAAAAATGCTCTAATATTCAACTGTTGGCGGAGGTAGAGGAAGAATGTAGGTGTTTTACTAGTGGGAACCAGCAAAGTCAGGATTAAAAAGAACTCTGAGAAAACAGAAGAGCATTTTTCTCATATGTTTGAAATCAAAGTGGTAGAAATGTCCTGGTAAAACTGCCTTTGAGAGCCAGGGGATAAGGCTGAGGTTGAGGCTGGGACAGAAAGTTTATGGTTTCTAATCTGCCAGGAAGTAAAAATAAACCTCAGAGCCTCAGAAAGAGGCTTCCAGTTCCAATCCAGACTCTACACCAGGGAGAATGGGAATGGAGAGGGGGGCCAGGGACAAACAGGAAGTGGTTGTAGAGAATGATGAGAATTTCCCTACAAGGAGCATGTGACTGAACACCACACAGGCAGCCATAAGGTTTTAAGAAAATGTCCCTGAGTTTAGACCTGAGAAAGTCAGGGTGGCATGTGATGGAAGAACTGGGTAAGAAAACCACAGGGGAAATTCTGAAGAAGCAAGGGGTGGACACACATAGAATAAGACTCGGGCTGAAAGGTTGCTAAGTATGAAGGGCCAGATCATAGCTCAGAACTATTTACCAGTTCCATCCCTCACAGCCTATCTGGATAAATTTCAAATGGATCTAAGATTTAAATGTTGAAAAAAAAAATCATGAAAGTACTAAAAACACTGTGGGACCTGGGAGATTTATCATTTAAGAATAGTGAAGGCTATTCTATGATGCACACTCAGAAGCCATTAAAGAGAAGACGAATAAATTAGACTATACTAACATTTTAAAGAATTTATAGAGTTAGAACAAGCACTTTTAAATTCATATGGAGCCAAAAAAAAATTCATATGGAGCCAAAAAAGACCCCCAGATAGCCAAAGTAACCTTGAAAAAAAAAAAAGCAAAACTGGAAGCATCACAATTCCAGACTTCAAGTTGTATTACAAAACCATAGTGATCAAAACAGTATAGTACTGGCACAAAAATAGACATAAAGATCAATGGAACAGAAGAGAAAACCCAGAAATGAGCCCACAACTATATGGTCAATTAATCCTTGATAAAGCAGGAAGGAACATCCAGTGGGAAAAAGACAGTCTCTTCAGTAAATGGTGGTGGGAAAACTGGACAGCCACATGCAAAAGAATGGAACTGGACCACTTTTTTATACCATATACAAAAATGAATTCAAAATGGATGAAAGACCTAAATGTGAGACCAGAATCCATAAAAATTCTAGAAGAAAACACAGGCAATAACCTCCTTGACTTTTGCCAAAACACCTTCTTTTCTATATGTCTCTAAAGCCAAGGAAAACAAAAACAAAAATAAACTATGGGGACTTCATCAAAATCAAAAGCTTTTGCCCAGTGGGGTGCCTGGGTGGATCAGTTGGTTAAGCATCTGACTGCAACTCAGGTCATGAACACAAGTCCTGGGACTGAGCCTTGTGTTGGGCTCCCCTCTCAGTGGGGAGTCTGCTTGTCCCTCCCTGCTCTCATGTTCTTTCTCTTTCTTGCAAATAAATAAAATCTTAAAAAACAAACAAACAAACAAACAAAAAACCTGCACAGTGAAGGAAATAATCAACAAAACTCAAAGGCAACCTACAGAATGGGAGAAGATACTTGCAAATGAAATATCTGATAAAGGATTAGTATTTAAAATATATAAAGAACTTATAAAAATCAACACCCCAAAACCAAATAATCCAATTAAAAAGTGGGCAGAAGACACGAACAGACATTTTTCCAAAGAAGACATCCAGATGGCTGATAGACACATGGAAAGATGCTCAACATCACTGATCATCAAGAAATGCAAATCAAAGTTACAATGAGATATAACCTCCCACCTGTCAAAATGGCTGAAACTAACAATGCAATAAATATCCTGTGCTGGTGAGGATGTAGAGGAAGGGGAACCCACTTATACTGTTGATGGGAATGTAAACTGATGCAGCCACTCTGAAAACAGTATGCAGGTTCCTCAAAAAGTTGAAAACAGAGCTACCTTTTGATCCAGCAACTGTACAACTAGGTATTTACCCAAAGGATACAAAAATACTGATTCAAAGTGATACATGAATCCCGATATTTATAGCAACATTATCAATAATAGCTAAAATTATGGAAACAGCATAAACATCCGACTGATGAATGGATAAAACAGATGTGGAGTGTGTGTGTGTTTAGATACACATGTTTACATACATGCATATATACACACACACACACAGACGCACACATATATTCACAATAGAATATTACGCAGCCATTAAAAAGAGGATGAAACCTTGCCATTTGCAATGACGTGAATGGAGCTAGAGAATATTATGCTAAATGAAATAAGTCAGATTAAAGACAAATACCATATGATTTCACACATGTGGAAGTTAAGGAACAAAACAAATGAGGAAATGGGAAAAAAGAGAGGAAGGCAAACCAAGAAATAGAGTTTTAACTATAGAGGACAAACTGGTGGTTACCAGAGTGGAGGTAGGTGGGGGAGTGGGTTAAATGATGAGTGTGATGAGCAGTGGGTGTTTTATGAAAGTGCTAAATCCCTATATTATACACCCCAAATTAGTATTACACTATATGCTAACTAAAATTTAAATAAAAACTTAAAAAATTTTAAC
The DNA here is from genome assembly GCF_020171115.1 of Neogale vison. Lineage (NCBI taxonomy): Eukaryota > Metazoa > Chordata > Mammalia > Carnivora > Mustelidae > Neogale > Neogale vison. The sequence continues at coordinate 98,569,795 of NC_058093.1, read as the reverse complement.
AAAAAAAAAAGCAAATCATCAAAAAGATTAAAAGAAGAAAATAGCATCAGTGAGAAAAGCCCTTGAAGTAAAATAATCTGAAATCCATGATAACGAAGATAACAGATTTCCGTCATCCATAAATCTACAACAAAGGCATGTATAACAAAGATAAACTGATAGCAACAGAGGTAAACTACAGGTAAATTTGTTCTCACAGGCACATTTACCATTACACCATTTTACAAAGAACATGATTTAAAGTGCTATTTCACATTCTAGGAAGTCCATAAGACATTCCATTTGTCTCTTAAAATATACAGTTATGTAAGTTGTTTCTTTGTCATTATTTTTATTTCTGTCTATAAATAGAATGCTTGTATCCAAAAGAGTGCTATCAATACAGAACAGGGAAAATAAAACTGTTGCTTTGGAAAAAAAATCTTTCTAATAAAATTACTACATAAAAAGACAAGTGAAGTATCAGGGAAATAATTGTAACTCAAATCGGAAAGAGCAAATTTCCTGAATTTGTAAAAAGGTCCCAGGAATCAGTAAGGAATAAATAATAACCCATCAGACCAATGTGAGAAGTAAATCAACAGTTTATAGGAAAGGAAGTAAAAAGGAATTTTGAAACAATGAAAAGAGATTCACTCTGGTTCCATACAAAGAAATACAAATTAATTAGCTGTATTGAAATACCATTATTATTTATCACCTGGGCAAGGATCAAGAGTTAATTAGCACTGTATTTGTTAGAATACAGTATTTGGAATTCCCACTGTATGTGGGAAACAGGTCCTTTCCCACATTGTCAGTTAAGAGTGTAAACAGTGGGGCACTTGGAGGGCTCAGTCAGTTGAGCATCTGCCTTTGGCTCAGGTCCTGATCCTGGGGTCCGGGGATCGAGCTCCACATCAGGATCCCTGCTCAGCGGGGAGTCTGCTTCTCTCTCCCCCACTTTCCCTGCTTGTGTTCCCTCTCTGTGTCTCTCTCTTTCACATAAATAAATAAAATCTTTAAAAAAAAAGGAAGAGGGAAAATAGGTATAAATTCTACGAAGGTGATTTTGCAGCATCGATCAGTACTATGAAGTTCAACCCAGCAATTTCACTTTTATGAATTTAAGTTACATATGTATTCACACCCATGCAAAATGATTATATACAAGGTCCTTAATCTCAGAGTGGTTTGCAGCAGCAAAAAATGGACAATCACCCAGTGACCCATCCACACAATGGAATGCTTTGCAGCTGTAAAACAAGGGGGAATAAGCATCAAGGGATTTTGTTTTTAAAAAATGAAACAAAAACATGATAAAAGAGTAAATATTAAAAGTTCTCATCACAAAAATAATCGTAAGTATATGTGGTGATGGATGTTAATTAGACTTACTGTGCTGACATTTTGTAATACGTACACATAACGAATAGGGCTGTACACCTGAAACTAATATAAGGTTAATGTCAATCATATCTCAATAATGAAAAGATAATCATATAATCATCAACAAAATATTGGCAAACCAAATTCAATACATTACATTAAAAGGATCAGACACGATGATCAAGTAGAAGAGCATCCAGGGATGCAAGGATAGATCAACATCCACAAATCAATCAATGTGATACACCACGGGAATGAAATGAAGGATAAAAATCATATGATCATCTTAATAGATGCAGAAAAATCTTTTGAAAGATTCAATATCCATTTCTGATAGAATCTCTCAATAAAGTGGGTATAGAGGGAACATACCCCAACATAACAAAAGCCATATACAACAAGCTCACAGCTCACACCATACTCAATGGTGAAAAGCTAAAAGGTTTTCCTCTAGGATCAGGAAAAGAAAAAGATGCCCACTCTCACCATTTTATTTAAATTTTTATATAAATTTTATTTAATCATTGAATTGCTTCTTGACCTGTCAGCTAAGATCAAATGCAACACAATTTTGAAAACCCTAACCAGAGTAATTAGGCAAGAAAAAGAAATAAGAGGCAACTAAATTGGGAAAAAACCCATCTCTATTTCCTGATGACATGATATTATACACAGCAAACCCAAAGACTGTACCAAAAATCTATTGGGACTAATAAATGAATTCAGAAAAGCTGCAGGATACAAAATTATTATACAAAAATCTGTTGCATTTCTGTATACTAATAAGAAACTAGCAGAAAGAGAAATTAAGAAATCAATCCCATTTACAAATGCAGATAGCTAGGAATAAGTTTAACAAAAAGGTAGAAGATCTGTGCTCTGAAAACTTTAAGATACTGAAAGAAATTGAACAAATGGATAGATATTTCATGCTCATAGATTAGAAAAATATAGTCGATGTCCATACAACTTAAAGCAATGTACAGATTCAATGTAATCCTTATCAAAATTCTTGTGGCATTGATCGCAGCAATAGAACAAACAACCCTAAAATCTGTATGGAGTCACAGAAGAGTTTGAAAAGGCCAAAAGAATCTTGAGAAAGAACAAAGCTAGAAGCAAAAGACTTCCAAATTCAAATTATATTACAAAGGAATGTAGGAATCAAAACTGTATGGTATTGGCATAAAAACAGACACACGGGGCACCTGGGTGGCTCAGTGGGTTAAGCCTCTGCCTTTGGCTCAGGTTATGATCCTGGGGTCCTGGGATGGAACCCTGAATCGGGCTTTCTGCTCAGCAGGGAGCCTGCTTCCCCCCCCTCTCTCTGCCTGTCTCTCTGTCTACTTGTGATCTCTGTCTCTGTCAAATACATAAATAAAATCTTTAAAAAACCCAGACACACAGATCAACAGAACAGAGTAGACAGCCCAGAAATAAACCAATGTATATATATGGTCAATTAATTTCTGACAAAGGAACCAAAAATTACCATGGAAAGGACAGTCTCTTCAGTAAATGGTGTTGAGAGAACCGGACAGTCACAGGCAAAAGAATAAAACTGGAATACTATTTTATATCATCCAGAAATACTAACTCAAATGTATCAAAGACCTAAATGTTACACTCAAACAACAAAATTCCTAGAAGAAAACACAGTCAGTAAGCTCCTTGACATCACTCTTGGTAAGGATTTTTTTTTTAGCTCTGACTCCCAAAGCAAACAGAGTAAATGCAAAAACAGACAGGTGGGATTACATCAAACTAGAAACTTCTGTATAGCAAGGGAAACCATCAGCAACACGAAAAGGAAACCTAAAGAATGGAAGAAAATACTGACAAATCATATATATGATAAGGGATTAATATCCAAAATCTATAAATAACTCATATAACTTGAAGGCAAAACAAAACAAAACAAAAAACAAAACCAATTCTATTAAAAACGGGCAGATGACCTCAAGTCTTCCAAAGATACACAGATGGCCAACAGATACATGGAATGATGTTCAATATCACTGATCATCAGGGAAATGCAAAGCAAAACCACAATGAGGTACCCCTTCATACCTGTTAGGACAGTTACTACTAAAAAGACAAGAGATAACAGTTGTTGGTGAGGATGTGGAGAAAAGGGAACTCTTGTGCACTGTGGGTGGGAGTGCAAACCGGTGCCGCCACCATGGAAAACAGCATGGAGGGGCCTCAAAAAGTTAAAAATAGAACTACCATATAATCCAGCAATTCTATATCTGGGTATATAACCAAAGATAATGAAAGCATTAATTTGAAAAGATATATGCCTCTCCTTGTTTATTGCAGCACTACTGACAACAGACAAGCCATGAGAACAACCCAAGTGTCTACCGCTGCGTGACTAAGGAAGGTGTGGCACACACACTCGAATGCTATTCCCCCATAAAAAGAATGAAATCTTGCCATTTGTAACAACATAGATGGACCTTGAGGCGATGATGCTAAATGAAATAAGTCAGAAAAAGACAGATAACATCTGATCTTATTTATACGTGGAATTTTAAAACAGCAACAAGCCAAGCTCACAGATACAGAGAACAGATTGGTGGTTGCCAGAGGTGGGGTGTGGGTGGAGTGAGTGAAGGGAGTCAAAAGCTACAAACTTCCAGTTATAAACTAATTAAGTCCTGGGGCTGTAATGTACAGCAGGGGGACTATAATAATACTATATTGCATATTTGAAAGTTGCTAAGGGAGTAGATTTTAAAATTCTTCATCACAAGGAAATCATTGTTTGTAACAGTATGATGATGGATGTTAACTAGGCATTGTGATGATCATTTCAAAATATATGCAAATATCAAGAAAGGAAACACAGCATAGGCAGACAGTTCCTTTTTTTCTTTTCTTTCTTTCTTTTTTTTTAACTAACAAATGAGTCCATGGTTCTTACGATGTTCCAGATAGAGTTTTAAGGGCTCTACAGATAATACGTCATTTAATCTTTGTTATAACTCTAGCAATAATCCTCACTTTGCAGATGGGGAAACTGAGGCAGAAAAGGTTAAATAATTAGCTTAGGGGCCATGCAGGGCATTAGAAGGTAGAGCTGGAATTAGAACTCAGGAAGCCTGCCTTTAGAGCTCTGCTCTTACGCACTGTGTGACATGGCTTACCAGGGGACACAAGTGACAAAAATTACACATACATATATACATTTTGCATATATACTCATGAAATAGTTCTGGAAGAACACAAGAAAGAGACAACACTGATTGTCTCTGGTGTTTACTTTGGCTGCACCTATACTAATACTGCTGTCTCTGGGGAGGGGTAATGGGTGGCCATAGGACAGGGATGAAAAAATGCCCCGTAAAGCTGGTTTTTATCATTTGAAATCAGAACATTGCAAACAAAGCATATATATATATATTTTTTTAAACCTTCTAAAGTAAACAATGTCCCCAAAGAGTCATTTTAGTAGATGCCTTCTCTTTCAGAATCTGGCACACATCCCTTCCTGGCTGCGTCCACCAGAGGGCTCCTGAGAATAAACACACCCTCAAGAAGAACATCCTGAAGACTTGGCAGGGAACCCAAATCTCGGGGTCACTGGACAGGGTTACTCATGTCTACCCTTCTTTTCATTTTCCCTTGAACCCAGTCCCCAGGAGCTTGGATCTGGGCTCAAGAGAGGAGAGGTGGCAAGCAAACTGGAACCTGCCCTCTCGTGGCTGCTGGAGGACTAGAAATTGGCAGAAGGACCAAGTGGAAGGATCTATACTAATTTGAAATGTACAAATCCAACAGTTCCCAGTTCCACTTCTCAGCGTCTTTTTTTTTTTTTAACGATTTATTTATTTATTGGAGAGAGAGAAACAGAGACAGTGAGAGAGGGCAGGAGCAGGGAGGAAAGGGAGAAGCAGGCTACCAGCTGAGCAGGGAGCCCGATGTGGGACTTGATCCCAGGACTCCAGAATCGTGATCTGAGCTGAAGGTAGTTGCTTAACAACTGAGCCATGCAGGCACCTGCGTCTACCCTTCTAAACAAAACACACCCTCTCACCCTTAATAGGAGAAGGGTGTACATATACTATGGGAAGTTAAACAGCAGTTCACGGGATCCCTGGGTGACTCAGTTGGTTAAGCATCTGCCTTTGGCTCAGGTCATGGTCCCAGGGTTCTGGGATCCAGTCCCATGGGCAACCTGCTCAGCGGGGAGCCTGCTTCTCCATCTGCCTGCTGCTCCCCCTGCTTGTGCTGACAAATAAATAAAATCTTTTAAAAAGGAAGAAAGAAAGAAAGAAAGAAAGAAAGAGAAACAGACACGTGCAGAGCTCTGTATTCAGCTGGCTCAATATACTGATTGACTCACTCCATATGCTGATGTGGTTCTAAGTATGAAAATGAATTTCCAAATTTTATATATAGACCCTTTGTTTAAGAAAAAAGCCACAAAGCAATACAATATGTGCTCCTGCACTGGGTCTGTAGGTGTGTGCGTACAAAACTGAGTGTGTGAATTTATGTTTAAGAGCGGGAGAGAGAGGTCCAGAAGGCCACCACTGAGCAGTGGTTGTCCCTTTAGGAATGGGCCCCAGTCAGGAAGCATGAGTGATTTATTTGCAATATTTGAATATCGTACAGTAGGAATAGTTTTGTGGATTGCATCTGTCAGGACAAATTAATAGACATGGAAAGTATAAACTGCATAAGCTGCTTGCCTGACCTGAGACTTGAAGCACACAGCAGCACGTGGCACCTGGCGGGGCGGGGGGCAGGTGAAGGTCCACTCCACCGCAGCCTCCAGATAGCCTTCCCGGCCTTGGGGCTTCCCTGGAAATGCAGGCAGGTGCAGCCAATGGGGCACAGCCCTGTGTGGTTTTCGCAGCACGGAGGGCAGGGTGCGCTTTTCCTCCACCTTTGTGGCTGCCCTAAAGCCCTCTGCAGCCACCCTGTGCCAGAGAAGCCAGTGTCTAAGAGCAGCAGGGAGACACCTTCTGGAAACTTCCCCAAATAGCCGAGGGATGCCCCTTCCCTACACGACTTTTCTTTTAATCACTCCCAACACCTGACATATTTTTACTGTTATATCTTTATTAATAGACCATAGCTCCAGGAATTAGAACAGTGTCTGGCACAGAAAGGCTCAAAAAATACTGAATGAATGAGTAAGAAAATGAACAGTGGGAAGGAAGAACACAGAAGGAGAAAGGATCACTTAAAGGGGGCCTGGAGGTCCCATGGTAGCGGGTGTTCTTCTGACTAGCAGCCACCAAAGGTTTATTCCTAGGCTGCTGGGGCTTGGGTAATAGAGGTTACAGGAACCTGAAGGCCTTGATTCAAACAGGCTGGGCTGGGAAAGGCAATGCCTTGGTAATGGGGATTCAGACCCAGGGCTGGCAGGCTCAGCAGGGTGAGGAAGTGCTGTCCATCACACAAGGCTGGGCTAACCCCAGCTTGGGCCAGCTCCCAGCCATTCCATACCTTGCAGGGCCTCCGAGACCTGTGCCGCTGATGCCCGGTCATTTCTCGCGGCTCTCCACCACGGACCACGAGTGTTCTTGCGGAACACGCTACCCACTATCACCAAATTAATCACGATGCCCAGCATTTAACACTTTAATCCTCTTTAAGTCTTTAGGGGAGGAGTGGCCTCTTGGGGGACTCTTGGATTAAGATGGGTGGCTATGTCGGCTTTAAAAATATCACAAATTGTTCTCCCAGAGGAAGTCATTCATATTAATCCACCTGATTTAGGATGTGAATGATAGGCCTGCAGAGGAATGAAGGACAGGTAAGATAAAAATACTGAGTTTACTTCCAGGGGAATTCAGGCCAATGTAGAACTGTACCTACTCCCTGGGACCAGTGGAATTAGACTTTGAAGGGAACTGTGCTTGCGAGAGTCATGCTGAAGACACAGAACGTGAAAACACGGAAAAAGGAACGCGATCATCTATGCCCTGCACACTGGAATTAAACGTAGAGTGGGACTGAAATGTGTCCAAAGAGCATGAAAACATTTCAGTGTCATCACGGGTCCTCCCTGTTCAACAGACACTAGAAACAATCTTTCCAAGTTAGGGCACTTGGAAAGAGGGCCCGACACAATGTAGGTTCTCTCTAAGTTTGCTGTTGCTATTATTTTTTACTGTTGTTATCTGTCCATGGGCATTTTCTAATTCATACCCTTAATTCACAGAAGTGGCCACTTAACGAATTTACGCACGCCATGGTACAGCACGCAGAGGGGACGGTGACTTCAGTCATTACTGATCTGTTCCGACATTTAAAATGACTGGCTCCTTCCCTCCCTTTCCTCCACAGCTTTTCCCATTCTGTCTCCATTCCTCTTGGACTGTATATGGGTCACATTTTAGCCAACACGCTCAGTGTGCATTTAGATGCAGAAAAACCAAAGGTAGGCCAGGAGCTGGGGCAGGAGGGAGAGAGAAAGAAAGAAAGTGTTAGAAGTTGGTGTGGATGCTGGATGGCCCCTGTCGTCTTCTCTGCAGCAAGCACTCCATCAGGCATCGGGCTTGCTTTACAGGGTTGAATTATTGATTACACGAGGGGAAGAAGAAAGATAGTGTTTTCTCTTTGCGGGAGTCCAGCTCCTTCTGCCTGCCCTGAACGCAGCTGGATCTCCACAGCTTGAGCAGACAGAATAGAAGGCACCTGGAACAACCTGGCTTGACCACAGCCCAGAAGAGGTCTGGGCTGTGGAACGCAACAACCCTGGATATTACAACGTAACTCTCAGGCTAGCATTCTGACCCAGAAGTCTCTAGGCTGACCTGGCGGGTGCCCCATAGGTACAAGGCCATTTCCATGCACCGAATCACTGGTGTGGCTACTACCCCTTTGGCCCCACCTCTCCATCAAGGGTCTTTCCTGCACTCTGCACTAAAGGGCCTGTTGTTAACATGCACGCACTCCCCCGAGGGGAATAGTCAAAATCCTCTACTTTCAGGAGGTGGAAACTGCTCGAACAGTGGTTCTCACACGTCACTGTGTAGAGGATTTTGACACAGGTGGTCTCAACTTCCAAACCACCCCTTTGGACTTGGAGAGGGCACATTTAGGCTCTAAATGCGCAGTTTATCCAGGGTGAGGGCTTGCACTACCTGCAAAGACTCCATTCAGCTTTCCAACCCGGCTCCCACTTTCCCACAGCAAAGGCTGTGACACCCCGGATAATCCACAGCCACGGATGAGGGAGAGAAGAGCCAACTTCTTCACCACTTTCCACACTTCTCCTTGATCACCTTTCATCCGTTTCTACCTCCCTGTCATGACTGATCTGTCCTATCGGCCTCGTTAGAAGACAGGTCTCCCATGTATGCCTGCCCTCCAAGGACTTCAGCTACTGATGGTGGGAAAGTTCAATGTCAACCACTTAGCTCAGACATGCACAACCATCCTAGGAGAACAAGACTCCTGGAGGGGATCAGGCCAGTCCTCATTTGAGCACTGCACACTAGAGGGGCTTCCTCACTTTGACCTTATCCTAGTCCACTGGAGTGGGTTTTTCTGTTCAAAACCTACAGGGTATATGGTAAATTTCTACGTAGGAGTTGGCTTACGTCTCCTGTGACAGGCTAGATAGTACACAGTTTGATCTTTGAGCCTCCATCACAGCTACTCGATTTTGGTATCTGATTCCAGAGGCTGTCAGAGACAATACGTGACATATGGGTGTGGTTGTGTTCCTAACTACAAAATTTCCTGTACAGAAATAGGCCAGGTTAGTCCATTTAGGCTGTCACAAGGCAACACTCCAGATGGCATGGCCCACACAACAGAGATCTCCTCACAGCTTTGGAGGCTGGAAGGCTACGATGAAGGTATGGCAAAGTAAGTTTCTGGGAAGAACACCTTCTTGGCTTATAGGCAGCTGTGTCCTACTGGGGGACCTTCCCGCATGTGTAGAGAGGACTCTGGTACCTCTCCTTCTCCCATGAGGAGGCCAATCCATTGGAAGTCTTACTCTCAGTCCTAGTCTAACCCCAATTGTTCTCAAAGGCCCCACCTCCAACTATAATCACTTTGAGGGTCAGGGTTTCAATAGATAAATTTGGCGGGGTTGGGCACAGTTCAGTTCATAGCATGGGTACTAGGACAGATTTGGCCCAGTGGTCACAGTTTGCTCACCTCTGTTGTATCCTATCAAAATCCCATCACCTTCACGTCATGAAACCTACCCTTCCCATCCAGCCTTTCCTCTCCAGTTATAACCGAGATGCTACCCACAGTCTGGAACCCTGGCTTTCTGAAGCATGCCAGAAAGGTTTCTCTTGACCTGGGTGTGCCAAGGCTACTCTACCAAAGGCCTTTGCTAGTATTAGACTACTTGTAGACTCTCACACCCATATTTTAAAAATGTTGTTTCACCAAACGGTCTCTGTAGAAAGTCTGTTCCTCAGAGCATATATAAAGCCTGTGGTGGGAGTGGTGATTAGGAGCTACCTTCTAACAGAAGACAGGAACCGCCTGAAGGCAAGAAAGAGGGAAAGAGGGCACAGTTAGAGCTATGACAAGAATGCTGTCTCCAAGATGGCAGGAGGCACATTGATTAGAAATGGCATTTAGGGGGCACCTGGGTGGCTCGGTGGGTTAAAGCCTCTGCCTTTGGCTCAGGTCATGATCTCGGAGTCCTGGGATCGAGTCCCGCATCTGGCTCTCTGCTCAGCGGGGAGCCTACTTCCTCCTCTCTCTGTGCCTGCCTCTCTGCTTACTTGTGATCTCTGTCAAACAAATAAAATCTTAAAAAGAAAGAAAGAAAGAAAGAAAGAATTGGCATTTAAGTGCCTTACAGATCTGTTATATTTAAAAGCAGATAAAGCAGAGCAAACACCGCCTGGACACTGTATGCCTGTGCAACTGTCTCTAGAAGCCAGCTCCCTCTAACTTGCTCTGTCGCCAGTTTCTGGGTGTTTTCTGCAGTGTCTGTGATAGAGCCAGAAACTGCTTCATCTGTGTGAGAAGCGTAGTCCGTTGTAGCCGGTCTTGGGTTCTGTGATCCCCTTAATTTAGCCATGGTATATCACTTGGGCTCCGTTGTTCCCCTCATTTTCTTCTCGGAAGAAGCAATAGCGCCTCATAAGGCGTAGTATAAATATTGATGCGGTAACTTGTTTCCCCTCTGAGCTTAATTATGCTTTCCTAGATGTACTTTCAGGAATTTAATGATTTTCTAAGTCTTCTTAAAAACATCATACTTGGAAAGAAAAAAAAATTAATGATTTTGTTTCTTTCAGAACACACCATTTTCCAGTGAATTTATATTGCCGAAGAGATCATTTGGCAGTTAAAGTGGCAACGCTACTTATCCAGAAGGCATTTAGTAGTATGAGGGACTCCTGGTCACAGTTTTTGTTGCTGTTGCCATTTTGTTTTTTGATGCGTAATTTCTTGACCTGTCCAAAAGGATCACTTTGGCTCAAAAATGAATGGGAAATCATAGTTGCTGGCAAACCCAATGGGAAATTATATTTATTTTATTTTTTATTCTTTTTCCCCAATGGGAAACTGTATTTCATCATTAAGCAATGAAAGGAAGTTTCAATAATGAACTCAAATTGTGAGTCATTTTACCAATGAAAATTACCTGAGAACAATTACTCACAGCATTAGATGTAAAGAAATACTAGCCTTGGGGGTGCCTGGGTGGCTTCGTTGGTTAAATATCTGCTTTTGGCTCAGGTCATGATCCCAGGGTCCTGGGATCGAGCCCCGCATTGGGCTCTCTGTTTAGAGGTGCGTCTGCTTCTCCTTCCCTCGGCATCTTCACCTGCTCATGCTCTCTCTCTCTCTCTTTTGTTCTAATAAATAATAAAATCTTTAAAAAAAACAAGAAAAATAAATACTAGCCTTAGTCAAGATAAAGGGCTACCACTGGTTTCTTCCATTAAGTTGATGAAGATGATTAAAACTTGATGAAGTCTCAATCTTCTCATTTGCAGACCACGTGGAGAAAGCTGAAGTCAGTAATATTCATCTTCCCTTTTGCTTCTGAATAATTCTCTACACAGTGGAAAAAGCATTGACCCTGGAGTCCAACAGACCCAGACTACAATTACCACTGATGCTTTTCGAAGCCTGTTTATACTTTTGAAGAGGGAGAAAGGTATACCCATCCAAAGGACTAAATGTGAAGTTCAAGAGGACGATGTCTGCACAGCATCTAGGCCTGTGCCGGTCCATGATGTGTGCCTAAGAGACATCAATGTCCTTGACTTGAGGTGTTTGTTTTTAATTTAAAAAATGCAACTACTACACAGGAGTGATAAACAGGGCTGAGGGAGGGAAAACCCAAGATGAGTTGGAGTGCCTTAACTTGTGGTGCCAAATAGAGGAAGTGTTCAAAAAAGGATGGGGCATGTTCAAAGGACGCAGAGGTCAACCTCCCAGGAGACAGCTAGAACAATCTGCACGACAAAATAAATGGTACCGGATTAGAACACATAGAATGAAATAAATATCCATCAGGTCACCTATATACAACAAAGTAAATAAAGAAATAAATATTGGGGGGCAAAGGGACAGCTCTACCTTACCAGAAGGATTCCAAGTAATAAATGCAAAAGGAATGAGGGAAAAAGAACTTAAGATCAGGACACCACAGTGATGATTGGTGTGGGAGAGATACACTGACAGGTGCCGGAATTATCGAACATGGTTTGAGGAGAAACAGGATATTGGTATTAATTCAGAGAATTTCCTTCAAGTAATCTATTAATAACAAAGAAGAAAAAAACCCAAAAACAAGTCAATGTACTGTGGAGAAGCCCAGTGGGCACCGTCTTAATTAAGGGATCAACGTTAACATCACTAGTAGGAAGACATGCTGACATCATGCATCTCTTGATATAATTCACTGAAATGTGATAGCACATCACTTCTGAATATTCTTGTAACGACCACCTGACCATGAGAAGACATGTGACCAGCCCAAACTGAGGGAGAGTGTGCAAAAAGCTGACCAGCCCTCTTTAAAAGTGTCAGTATCCCAAAAGAGAGAGAAAGTGTGAGGAACCGTGAGGGGTGAGCAGGGGTTTAAGAGGTATGACAATAAAAGGCAATGTGTGACTCCAGACAGGACCCCGGAACAGAAAATGGAAAAAAAAAAATTGTGAAATCCACATACAAACCATTGTTTAGAGTATTACATGAATGTTCATGTCTTAGTTTTGGTCACTGTCAGAGTTAACTCCTGGCCTCTCTCGACCTGTATTCCCTCATCTTCAAGGGACTGACATACTTGATGGGTAAACGTGGGAAGAATAAAGCAGACATACCCTGTCCATCTGCTTTCTTTCCTTCTTGGAAGCAAGTGGGTCAAAGCAAATAGGTGTTCTGCCATGCTCCTCAGGACAAGAATCTTCCCCTCTTTGGCCCTTACAGACTGGGCAGACCGGCTCATTTGGAAGCCCATTTGACACTCACCCCCAAAGACATCCTCTTCATCTCATCTTTCTCAGTTCCTATGGTGTATTTTTGCCCTGTTCCTTGTTTTAGTTCTCAATTTGCTCAGAACCTGGGTAAGAAGAAAGGCTGCTGACCAGTGGGCACACTCTAGACTCCACCAGGTTCCGTGGGCCCCAGTCTGCGCGGTGTCCTAGAACTGAACTCTACAGCCATGATTCTCTCCTGAGTTAGAGGCATTTTCCAATGCATCTCTATTCCACATAGCGTCTGGACTTTGACCATCATAAACAATAACCATTTAACATAGCTTTTGTTGGATTGAGTTGAGCTGGACTGGGACAAAATGAGGATCTAGAGGACAATACTCCAGTCCACCTCCAAACACACACACACTGATAACAAAGGTGAATTTGAGTCATCCCAAAGAGTACAGGGCTCTACTTCTGTTGACCTACTGGCTCTGTCTATTTTTAAAACAAGCAATTTTCCTACTTTTCTCATTTACCCTCTGCCCCAACAGCAATTCACTGGAGGCATAAAGCTCCCTCGTCTTTACGGACCATCATGCATTTATCTTTTCCTTTGCATCTGCTCTCTTCGCTGGTACAAAGATGGAAGTTTCTAAATAGAGCCTTTAATAGTCCATTACTTTCACTCCATGTTGTACAATTTAGTTTTAAAGTCAGCCTCCACGACAAACTGCTACTTGTATGAGTGCCCGTCTGGGAGTGAGACTAATCTTCCTCTACTTGAAAAATAACCAACAGTTACTGCATAACAGAACTGTGATTACATCACAATAAATATTCTATGCAGAACTAGGAACAACTCCTCAAAGAAAAATGCTTGGAAACGGGTAATTGGAATGAACTATATGCATTTTCACTGAGCTTTGAAAGAAACTGGGAGAAAAAAAGATCTTCGATCTGTTTCCAAGTATATATTTTTTTCTCTGAAAGAACACCATGTGAGGAATTTTGACAGTGTCTGCCTTCTAACAGGAGCATCTCAGGAAGAAGAGGCTTATCTATATTTGTGCCTTGTTACTGCCATGATGGGCACCGTTTCTCAGGCATAAAGAAAGGAGGAAACCCAGAAGGTAGTTCTTTTCTGGACCATTTTGTGGTCTGGCTCTTAAGTACTTTCCCTTGTGCCCTGGATGTGAATATTTTAAAAGCCAAAGAAGCCCTTCCGTTTGAGCTACAGATGGCCACAGAAACCAAACAAGCATGCTAAACAACCCATTTCAAAGGGCCAAAAAAACAAAACAAAACAAAAAAACCCAAAAAACAAAAACAAAGCAAGTGCCAAGTTCTACACTGCACATGCAGACGGATGCCACCGTGCTGGTAGGACGGAAACGGACAGTTTATGGAAGGAGCTGCGGGGACCCCAAAGGTAAAAATCAACGTGTCTCTTGAAACCATGAGCACCACCACAAAACAGACATGAAACAAGATGCCGCAAGAACGTTCTTTTACCTTATAACAGGGATGTGTTAACTTCGTTATTCAGAAGCCTTTGATTATCCTTTTCAAAAAATTTTTTTGTTGAGTTTAATTTTCAAGGCTGCTCACCACGGATGCCAACTTAATTATAGCAAGCAAGCAAGCACCCCGTAATGTATGGGGCCGATTGTTAGTTTTACTTGAGTTCCACGTTAGACTTGGACTTGCCTGCTCATTTTTAACTTTCTGAGCCAGGAAGGTTTCTGCACAGTCACTTGCTTTTCCTCAGCTGGTGTCTTTGTTCCCCCGTTTGCCATGGGGGATTGAGGGAATAGATATTCATGACTTATTATCTCAGTATTAACAGTGCCCTTCAATAATGTATGAAATCGTGCTCCTGCATTTTTAACCTTAAAGTCCTTCCGATTATTGTCTGAAAGGGTAAGATTAACATAGAGGGGCTCCAACTTGAATCGCCAGTTTCTCGCACGAAAATTCACCCCATGAAGGAGAAACAGAGTCGCTGGTGGCATAATGGCTCCAGATGGGATGAGCCCAGATCGTCTAAGTCTTTAACCCAAACCGCCCTTGTCCCTATTGTCAGAACAAGGCATTCTGTTCTGTGGAAAATATCCTCACACTAAAATGGAGTTGTATTCACATCTCAGCCTTCAGTGAACCCACATTCTGAAATGTCACAGACATCTTGAATTCAGCTTCCAAGACCTCACTCACTCGTGTATCTGCTCCTTTTCCTTTCTAAGACGTACAGTGATTTAGGATGAAGGTCCTTTGACAATGCATTTCAGTGCTCACTGAAGAGAAGGTGACGCTGAGGACAGGGAATTATCCCTGTTCTTTCTCCAGGGGCTCCTAGAAGCACTGTGCTTGAATTTTCCGATGTTGTACATGGATTTCTCAAAAGGTGATTTGGTAGACACTGTCCTCCTTACAGCAAGGAGTGGCCACAAGACCAGGTTCTGACCATGGAAAGCAAGAAGAATTCTCTTGGAGACCTTTGGGAGAGTTATCTTTTTCTTATTAAAAGGAAAAGCTGGAGATCAAATCTCCTGATGTTCTATTTTCCCTTTAACTTGGCACAGCAGCCACCTTGTGACCAAGAGGCAGGAAGTCTTAGAACAGAAAGCCAGCATGCTTAAAAAGTGAGAAGGCAGATGGAGAGAAGCTGGCTTTTGATGGCATTGCTGAGCTGTAGAACTACCCTCGGACCACCTTGACCTCTTAGGTAAACAACAAATGTCTATATGGCTTCAGTCCCTGTCACTTGCCACCAAATGCATTGTTAAGGGATCCAGAAGGTGAGGTCTGGAGAGCAAGCAAGAGGACATGCAAATCTACCAGTAGAAATGGCTGGTTTATTCTCTTCTGGAGCTGTGCACCATAGACTAACTATGTGCACCATAGACTTACACAGTGCTTCTTGAGGCCTGGAAGCTGTTCCAGCCAGAGCTTCTTGGAGAATGACACTCAGGCTTCACACTGGTATTAATGATGTTCAATAAATGGGGCAACAGTACAAACAATTAAGTGGCTCTCAGAGCTCAGTGAAACACTGTGTGAGACAGAGAGCAAGAAAGCAAAAACATGGTCCTTTTCCCATGTCCCCGCTTTCCTCTCTGGCACAGTTTTTTTTTTTTCCCAAACTAACTGGTTTAGAAGTATGTCCCCCGGCTCAAAGTCTGGATGGCTTCTCTCTGGGGGAACATACCCACTTACATTTCAAGCTGGCATCACCTGTGTGGGAGAGGCCCATGGGTGGGGGACAGAGGTCTGCTAGGGGAGTAAAAGCATGTGACTATATGTGGGGGAGGAGAGTACTTTCTCCCTTAGGAAGTTCACAACCGAGACAGATCTCTGTGGTGCACCAGAGTTCCAAATAACATAAACATCCAGCTGAAGGGATTGGCTAGGGGGTGACCTGTCCCCTGCTGGCTTGACTACCAAGCTAGCTGGAGGGAGGTGTATGTGTATGTTTCCAGAAAACACTCCTATGCAGGACACACAGCTAAGTGGGCCTTGAAAGCAACCTGACAAACTAGAAAAACTGGGATGTATTACACTTCAGAGTTGTCCCTTAAATGACAATGGTGACAAACAGGCACCAGTCAGCTTTCTCTAGCTTATCTGAAAAGCGAACCATATATTAAGCCTAACTTGGTCTACTTTTCTTCTTATGCTGGAGATTTAAGCTCCCTCATTTCTGGTCTAAAAATGTTTAAATGCCAATCAACCTATCTGGTTTTGCTTGAAACTTGATTTCTTCAAGTATATTTATTCAGCAAATATTTATTGGGTATCTGCATACCCGTGAGTGAGTCTAAGTACGTACGTGTGTGTGTGTGTGTGTGTGTGTGTGTGTGTTGGGGGAGCGGAGACAGGAGGAGGAGGAGGAGGAGGAGGGTGGGAGGAAGTAAGCGAGGGGATGAGCACAGCTTCTCTTCAGGAGCCCCGTATCCAGAAAAGGAAACCATGAATGAGCTCTACTGCATAAAGCTATAGTTCAGTTGGATTAGGAAAAGATAACTCTAAAACCCAGAAGGTTTCTGGCACCAGGCACACTGCTGGCTGGAGAACCCTGAACGAAGACAAAATTGCCAGAACATCCTTGTGTCATCTCCTGTCTCCACCTACCCCAGGAAGGTCAAGTCTCCAATGCTTCTCCACAGGGAAGCCGGAAAGCCCTAGCCAGCCTGTCTCCACAGAGCCAGTTTTTACACAGCTTGGTTCAGTCTCTCTAGATCTTAATCCACTTACATAAAACATCTGCTTCTGCCTTGCTTTATTCTTCCCTCCCTTCCAACAGCAAGTGACAGGCTGAGTGGAAAACAGGTTGACCTTTCAGAGAAAGTTAGCTAACTCTTCACTCTCCAGGTGCAGCTCCGCCCACCCGCTGCCTTTCCCTCAGAAGGCCTGGAAATTCTCCCAAGAACCTGACTCCGCTTTGAAGCCCCGTTTCTTTGCACTCCCACTCTGGATGTCTTCACTGGGTGGAAAAGTAGTCAACCTGCCCAGCCTCTTGTTATTTCTGAACAGATTCTCTGAAGTTCCCAGAGACCCAAGTGGTTGGCTAGATTTTTGCATAAGCAATAAAACAGTGCATAAAACCCACGGCCCGGCATCACTTAATACACCTGCTCCCGCACATGCTTTCTGAAGGATCCTCAGCGGAGGGCACTGGAAACTGCTTGCACATTCATATCCATGCCCAGCGCGGCACGCACGGACCACAGCCGGGCCCAGAGCCGCTCGCCTGGCGCCGCCCGCCTCTGGCACTGTCTCCGGTCGTGCCTCCACTCCCGCCAACAAGTCCAAGAAATAGAAAAACATAAAAAGCTATTGTCCATGTCCGGTGAGAAATGAAATGCACTGGACCAAGTATCACAACTTCCTTAAAATAATACAACACTTCATCACTTTTGCATCTGGATCCCGCTCATGGTTTGCAAAGTCATAAAGCTGGAGATCAGCGTGGTGAACCAGCGCTGCTTTGTTCTATTTAAATGCGTTCCTTTAAAAAAGCAATTTATTAGACGCTCTCCATGATTTCACCTTATCTGAAGCACTCAATTCAGTTCATCTCCTGCTTTGCTTTGTACCATCGCAGGTGATCGGAATATTGGGAGCAAAGTATTAATAAGAGAACATGCCCTGGGGCTCTGGCCTGTGAAAACAGCTCCTGAATCACAATGTGGCCACAACCCAAGAATTCATGGCATCTGCATTCATTTTTTGGCTTAGTTGCAGGCCCATTCATCACAGATTTGGTTTAAGCTCCTAAATTATAGACAAAGCCTTTCGTAGAATGCCCGGCGGGGGGGGGGGGGATAATGTTCTACCAGCAAGTCCCCTCTCCCCTAAAATGCCATCACTTCCACTACTATGGAAACTGTGGGTAGGGAAGAATGCGGCTTAGTTTTTGAGGGAATAACAGAAAAAAGAAATTTCCCACTTTTAAAGGAGTACGTATTTCTGCCTCCAGGAAGGCTGTTAACGAGTGATTTGGTAGTCGAGAAAAAGGCCAGACTTGCCCCTGTTCCCTGAGTATTGGTTGTGGATGACCTAATCATGCCAGAATCCCATCTCCTTCATCAAAATGCATCCCCAGAATAAGTCTCCACCGGCTCTATCCTCAAGTCTTCTCAAGGGAAGAAAGAGAAATGGACTGCTCAAGACATTTAAGGCCTCAGGAAAGAAAACTTTCTTCTCATCTGTAAAATTATAAATTAAGACCTCTTCTAGCCCACAAGGCGCAGGATTCCTGAGACTCCTGGCCAGTCAGTGATGCCAGGTGTTGGGACGGGCAGGGGAGATCCCAGTAAGAGCTTTGGGCAGCAGAAATAGCCCATCCAGGTGCCTGAGGACTCTTGTGGTTAACATCAACCGATTCAAGATCCCTTTGTGCAGATGCAGATTAAGTCTTTAGTAGATGGCAGTGGATGGAAAGCCCAGTGCTTGGCACATCGATGCTTAATGAACGGGCATTCCTTCTCCCGACTGCTCGATGGACTGACTTGCTCTTGCTATAGGTTTTTATTCAGCTCAGTAAATTGGCCAATCAGTCCATGGAGTTTCAAGTTCACAAGCACATCTCACCCCACTCCCATTCACATCCCCTCTGTAATTCAGGCATTTCCCAGACCCGAGTTTTCCCTTCTGTCCCCTGTATAAGCAGGAGGGAAAACATCTCAAAATGGGATGTGAAAAGGATGAAGTAAAACAAAAAATACTACCCTAAGCAAAAGAAGCCGGTCACAAAAGGCCATATACTGCATGGTTCCATTTATATGAAATGTCCAGAATAGGCAAATCCATAGAGATAGAAAGTAGATAAGCAGTGGCCAGATTCGTGGTTGCTACAAGCATGGGGTTTCTTTGGAGGGTGATGAAAATGTTCTGGAACTAAATATCTGGAATTAGACAATACTTATGACTCTGAATATACTAAAAACCACTGTAGATTTTAGAAGGGTGAATTTTATGGAACCTAGATTGTATCTCAAAATTTTTATTACAGAATGCAAAAAAAAAAGGGCATTATAATGATGGGAAGAATTCTAGGGAAGGGAAAGGACTTGAATTTCAGTCTCATTGGCTCTGTGGTCTTAAGCAAATTGCTCAACCTCTCCACAACTCAGATTTACCAACTATCAAATTAGGATGTTATCTCACTGTGAACATTTTAGGCTAATTATGAGAATCCTACTATAAGGAATTCAAGGTTACATTCAGGAACTCTCTCAACCTGAGGACAGAGGAAGTCGTGTGCAGAGTAACCTGGACTAACATATCTAGGCTGGTCTTCAGAGGCAGATACAGATTACAGATGAGGCAAGTTCTGATGGGCATTTTGGCAGGTTTCTCCTTTTAGGATTGACTCTTAAAGGTGGTTATATGGACAGCATTTCCCCCGTCTTGTGTCTCACAAGAAAACAGGTAGCTTGTTTCTACATTTTGCAGGGGAGGAAGCTCAGCCGGTGGGAATGGGACACTAAATAACCTCTTTAAAGTTACCAAGCATAGGGACCTGGGAACAGGGATGTTCTCTCTTCCAGTGGAGCTTAGTGTCCCTCCCTCTCCAGTACTAAACACAGGAGTTGGGGGCCTGACTCCTTCTGCATGGTGTGCTGATAAACCTTGGCCAGAACTGGGCATTAGAACCTGAGTCATTCAATCATTCTAAAAGCTTGAAAGATAAAAAAAGAAGTTGGGGGGGGGTGCGGTGAAAGGATGAGAGGGAGGGACAGAGGACAAGGAGAGAGAGAAAAGGGGCAGGAGGCGGGCAGGAAGGAAAGAAGCAGGCAAGGGTGGTGGAAGAGGGAGAAAGGGAGGGGGCAGGCTGCGGCGCCAGATCTTGTTTGTTTCAGGAATAAACAAGGGAAGCAGGTTTCCTTTCCAACGTTCAAAGGAAATGGTGTGTTTTGTTTTCATACTCCGCTCCACCTTTCACTTGGGAAAACCCCCCCAGCTTCGAAGCCTCTGTGTTTAAACTCATTAGGAAAACCATCAATGATGGACGCTTTCATGAAATTGTAGCAGGAGGAATTAGTGTTACGGGAGAGCTGGATCAATCTTCAAGCATTTTATCTATGGAGACGGGAGGTCCGCCTTGGCCGCTTGTTCAGCTGGAGAGTTAACGTAAACAAATGCTTCACTTACTGGACAGTCCAAGGGACTAATGATACACCTGATAGTTACTCTCTGAATACTTCCTCAGCAGCCAGCTCTGCCTGCCACCTGAAAAAGATGGATGCTTCTTGAGGACTAACTGAACAAACGGACTGGCAAAATGTCTCACCCCGAAGAGAGAGGTGTTCTTTTAGTGGCCTGCTGGAAAGGAGGCAGTGTATTGACATGCACTGCACAGAAACTTCTCCTGTGTAATTCATGGCTTGATCGAGTTTGACACGGAAACCTTTAGAGCAGGGCCGTGTTAACATTTGAGGAGAACTTTCTTGGCATCTGAATCTTTTTTATGTTAAAGATTTACAACCTGTTGGAATTTCCTTCACAAGATTAAAATAGGGTTGGCTCTGGACTTATTTCTTCACTTCATTCTTAGTGGACAGTCTGTAGCAGTGATTGATTCCAAACGGATTGGAGGGTGAAAAAGAAAGGGCTGCAGGTGGGATCCAGGTCCTAGATGACAGGAGAGAAGAAGTAGGAGAAGAAAAGATATGGGGTAGACAGGGGACGTTGGGAGATGATCACATACTACTGATGCTCTTAGCAAAATTGTTCTGGGGGAAAAAAAGGTTAGAAAAGGTCTTTGTGCCTACATTATAAGATAGATTAGGGAATTTATGATCTGAATGTCTGCAAAGGAGGAAGACTTAGTACTTCTATTTTTCTGATACAAATTATACAGGTGTGGATGCAAATCTATATAGGGAAAATGTAAAGAAAAAAATCACATATGTGGATATGCCATTGTGTGTGATGTGTATGTGTACTTTAAGTAAATGATTCCATGTATAAGGGAACTGTGATATAATATTATTGATTAGCAGCATGAACCCTTCTTCCTGCCAAGTCTACCCCAAGGACAATCTCGAGCCTATTATTTTAAATTATGGGGAAATTAAGCAGTGCAGAGACACAAGAAAAGATGGTGGAAATGGGAAGCTAACCAAACAGCCTCACAGCAGATGACAACTGTTCTGGGGGCATCAGATCCTCACTTGTTAGCCTTTATTTAGCTCATGAGGAAAGAAAGCATAAAGTAACCCATCCAAGGCATGGAACCATCCTTGCCCAACTTCATGGGCAACTAACTAATCCAAAAGGAACACAGCCATTACTTATACAGCCATAATGTAGATGCAACATGGCATATAAATCAGTAACTCTTGTATCGCAAAACAGACAAATAGATTAATGCATGTTGCAAAGGATGGGTGAAGAGATCGATTAGGTTACTGATTCAGACCATGAACTTTCTCTCAGTATACTGCATTTAACTTTTAAATAAGGTTTAGGAGAACCTGTAACATTTTGCTCACTGACAGAGCTATATTTTACTAAGGGCAGAAATTGGCTAGTCTATAAAAATTAAATTATGCCCCTTTCACTGTATCTAGTCAAGAGGAAAAACTCTAATTACAAGATTGCACTGTCAAACAAATGCAAATTCACATTCTTTATATCCTGGTTTAAAAATTCATACGGGGGGAGCTTCTATTCTGAAATGAGAATCAATATTTGAAATATTTTTCGGAGTGCGGTGATAAGCACGAGTAAAAGGAATGTCGTTATCACGGATGCTGGTAAGCAGACGCTCACTCATTAAGAGCAGAACTTGGGAGAACAAGTCATTCCTTATGCAAACATTTAAATATCAATTAGTAAGGACAATGAAAGAAGGCTTTCCTTCTCCACAGCCTGGTGCCTTATTACTCCAGAAATGACCAGAGGGAAAAAGAGCAGTGGGAAATAATCTCTGCACCTAATAGGAATGCCACCCTGGGGGATAGGTAAAGGTTAATTTTAAATGTACTTCCTGACTGAAAATCAAATGTACCTGCCTCAAAATTCATAAGAGCTGAGTTTGCAGACTTAATCCAGAAAGGACTAACTAAAGGCCCGAATGTATTGCATCGCCGGTATTTTTTTTGGAAAGAGAATGCCTTTCATCACTGCTTAATGTCAAACTTGGTTGGTTCATTAAAATCTCTTCATCTGTTGAAACCGTGCTTTTCCTAGACCTATGAAAAATGCCAGTCCATATAGTGTGAGGCTTTAAAAATCCTACTGGTTCGTTCTCATATTCATTTAATATGCATTTTGTGGCCTGTCCAGTTAACCCATTCACTAAGCCTGTAGGAACATGTGGACATGAAGACCATCTAAACCTTTAGCACTTTGCCTGAATTCTCTTCTCAGGCCAACTTTGGTGGCAGGTTTTCCTGTATAAGGTGCTGGCTCAGGAAAGCAGGTGCCTTTTGATAATAGTTAGCTGGTGGACCAGGTATGCAAATTTTGGGGCCCTGGTTTCCATCCTCTAGAACCCAAAAAAGTCGGTCCAGACTTAGGGCATCCTAGAGTCACTTGAGGAACTTCAAAGGGACCCACGCCTGGGTATTTGACAGTCTTAGGGAACTGGCTTGCTTCCTCAAGGGTGAGGGGAGGCAAGTGGATCTCAACAAAACTTCCAGGACGATTCTGATCTGCACCCTTAACTCTGAGTCACGGGGCCCTTTCAGCTCTAATGCACTAGGGTTCTCAGAATCCAATGAGCAGAATTCTGACTTTGGTTTTTAACAGTCGCATGTAACAGGTGTGACTTTCTTTCCCCAGAGTGGCAAAACGAACCTGCAGAATTAAATGCTAGTGGGTTGGGGCCTGGGGGAACAGGGGCGGAAAAGAGGACGACCGGATTTCCTGACCTGCTCTCCACAGAGCACCCAGGAAAGGACCTGCTGCGTAGGAATGCGATGACCGCACCACCTGCGGTCCCCACACAGTCGGATCCTAGTTTGGCTCTCCATCCGCGCCGGCGCCAGCAAGGTTAAGTGTCACTTACACTGACTAGTCTCACCACTGCATGGAGATGAAAATGGGAGAGCCTTGGAAGTATCAGTCCCCCCTCCCTCCACATTGCTCTTTCGACGGAGGAACGAGCATTTGACTGACTTCTACTGAATTCAGGCTTAGAATGTGCATCCCTCCCCTTCTAACAGGATTTTCCTTGGAGTTCCTCAACTTTTTCCATTTTTCAGACTTCACTATTGGTGTTGCTTCAATCTTTCACTCTTGGTCCACCCTCTGGCCTCTGACACAGGGCTGGAGGAGCCTAGTTTGGAGAGAAGGTGCCCATCTTGATCATTGAAGAGCAACTTTGGACTTCTAGCACATAAAGATGGGGCGCTAAGGGTTCCCGTAGATAAGGTCGGCATTACAATGTCTGCTCTACCTTTTTTTTTTTTCTTTATGCAAAGCTATTTGGAGGAGAGAATAAAGCAAGAGGAAAAATGGCACTTTGAAAATGGAGTGTGTGGTATTATCGCACATGTACTTCTAGAGAGGAAGAAATAGCTCTCGGAGAAAAGGACGCCTCATTTGGCTGTAGTTTGGTTCCCATCTTTTTCTTGGTCTCAACAATATCCCAGCTGATAAACATCATATCTGGATAAGCAGTGGCCTAGAGGAGACCAAGGAATTTCCTAATGTGTCCAGGGCTTAGCCCTATTTTTTCCTGGCTCTCAACTACTGCCTTTAAGAAAGCTTAAGAAAGAAATCCTTGAAAAAAACCAAACCAAAACAAACCATGAAAGTGTTGAGAGTGATTCCGGCTGAAAGCCCCGCAGTTCCTCTAGTAGGAGGGCACATTTTGCTCAGGTTAAATGCTCAGGCATGAAACCCAAGCAAAAAATCACCAGCTATCAACCCTAGCTACAGAATCATCACTAAATTTTGTTTTGCTTTGGTCATAGCCCGAATCCCAGGACAAACGACAAAACAATCAATGCGTGCTGTTCTTCTTGGGTCAAGTTATTCTTGAGAGCAGGTGGGTTTCAGACTTCCTGAAAGGGCAATTTTGGTGGAAAGAAACCACACCTAATGACCTATAAAGAACAGCTTTTAAAACCACGAACGCACACCGCATCATGGCACAGTGACGAACTCGCTCTCTGCTCCTCCAGCATCCCTGTACTTGGCAACAGGGCATTTCCAGGCCCTTCTCGGAGAAGCAACTCCTTTTCCAAGGTGCTGCCTTGAAAGCTGGAGCCCTGACATTCTTTTGCTAGTGGATTAAGAAAACCACAGATTTAATCCCTTCAACCAAATGCTCTGTGGGCTCCATAGTTCAGCAAGGTAAAGGCGAGCAGAGCAGCCCTTTGGTTCAATTCGCATTAGTCACCATATGACGCTATTTTCCCTCTTTTTATTATCTTGAAAATGGCAAGGTCTCTGTTGATGGATTTGACCTTGGAACGAAGTTCCAGTTCCACCCATTTCCCCCAAGTTTCAGGTGCACTCTGATTTCTTGTAACACTACTGGAAGGGCCTGGGGAAGGGGAGGTCGAGGTCAGGAAGACCCTGGTCAGCAGGAGTTAAGTGAGGTCCGCTCTCCCAAGACCCTCTTCTCTGCACCACAAAGCCCAGCACCACTCGTCAGCCAGCAAGCAGCTAAGCTTGTGGGGCTGGAAACTATATTCCTTTGAACAATCTTAGCAATTTGTGCCTGGAATTTGATGCAGTAGCTCTAAAATTAAATAAAGATCCTGTAGTGTTCTTCTAAGAAATATGGCGTGGCTCTATGACAAAACACATTTTTCAAGCTCTGACCTCTGGGAACTTCAACTAGCTTCATATTTCAGGCTGACATTGCTCACAGGCTACTGTCTAGTTGCCCAAGCAGAGCTGGTTATCCATATATTCTCCACTTCCTGATCAGCTTTTAGCAGAGGGAGGTGAGGGGAGTAAATAAAAAGAGGAGAGACACTAATTTAAATGCACTTCCCCTCCTGAGTCCCTTGGGGAGAAGCCCTGGTAATTAACTCTAATGAGATTAAAGTAACTTGGAACTCTTCATGTTGCCGGCTCTGTAAAAGTAAATTTGTGATAACCAGTGTGTGTGCAGTAAATCAAAGTCAGTCCCTTTTCCTGTAACGCAGTGGCCCCCCATCCCCCAACTCCTTTCGCCTGGCCGAGGCTGGCGAGGGGTGGAGGCTACCGGCTTCTTACCCGCACTTTGCTCCATCACTTCTTTCTGACACATGTCTTGAACATTCACCGTGCAATTCACGATGAACTCGGGGGAGGAGCAGTCGTTGTTCAGCTGGAATTCTTCACACTGATAACACTGGATTTGCAGCGCAAAGCCTGTGGGGACAGACGCAGTGGGTTCACAACCAGCACCCCACCCCCCACCCCCCAGCCCCCGAGACTATACCGGAAACCGCGATCCTCCTCTGCCCCAGCCAGCCCGATCCCTGGGGTGCTTGGTCTCCACGTAAGGCGGCTGTGGCTGACGCCGGCAGGGGGCGGCGCGGATACCGAGGGTCCCGCAGGATACAGCTGAATTCTGGCTGCGACCCCTGGACCAATGTTCCCGAAACAAAGAGCCCGTCCTACCCCACACCTGGGCTCCCCCACCCCCGGAAGTTCAAAGGACGGGTACACAAGCCGAGAGTGAAGTAGCTCCAGAGACATGCTTCAGCTCCAATCTACAGCAAAGGATTTGCGTAATTGTTAATTGGTTACAAATTACTTAATTACTATTTTGGCACCATTTGCGACTGTATTCGCAGACGCCTTTTCAGGTTTAATTTTTGTCGTCACCGTTCCTGTGCTGTGGCTCCGAGGCTCCCTCGGCGTGGCTACGCGACCACCCAGGAACCCCGGAGGCAGTGCCGGACGCCAAGTGGGGCTGCGCCGCGAGTTCCCGGCCTTTCTTCGGGACAGTCCCCGCAGCAGCAGGGGGGGCCACAGCGTGTACAAGGGGCGTGTGTGTCTGTGTCTGTCGTGTGTGTGTGTGTGTGTGTGTGTGTGTGCGCGCGCGCGCGCGCACCCCGACCCGCGACACAACAACCATGTCTTCCTGGCTCTCAGGGCAACCGTTTGGCTAGGGTCCCCGGTCGGAGTCCCAGCTCTGCGGCTCTCGTTCGGGAGCCGTTCGCTTAACTGGGAGGAGTGAGACGTTTTCGCACCCCTCATCGCCCCTGTCTGCTCTGCTCGGATCTAGGAGCTCCAGTCTCCCCCTGCTCCGACAGACAGACGCCGGACCCCGCGCTTCTTCTCATCTCCACGTCGGTTGCGCTCTAAGCGCAGCAACCCAGCTCCGGAGCGCCCCGGCCACAGGCTGCCCAGCGCGCAGCTCACCTGTCGGCGGCGCCACTCCCGCGAGTTGCGGGAGACGCCTGGTAACTTGGCCGGGTCAGAGGGCTTCATCGCCCCTTCTCCCTCGGCAAATCCCTGGCACCGCTCAGACCCTTCCTCCTCCCCAGCTCTGTTTCCTCTCCCGACCATCCAGCCCGAGCATCTGCAGCTCGAGTCCCGCAAATCCGCCTCTACGCCTCTCCTCCTGCAGCGCGGGACCTGGAGACTTTCCCATCTAGCGCCTCTGGGCACCAGCGCCAGCCGCCGCCGCCGCCGCCGAACTCCTGCTGGGGAACCCCTGCGCAGCTCGGGCCGGGAGGTGGGTGCCCGGGGGGCGAAGGGGAGAGCGGGTAGATGGGGTGTGAGCGCCTGGCGGGGCTGCTGGCCTTTTCGTTTTCTTACCTTGAAACAAGAACAATCCGCAAAAAGTTGCTGCGATGCCGAGGACCCACATCCTCCCGGCGCCGCGTAACCGGGAGAGGGCAGGCGCATCAGAGGCGGCGACCGCGGCGGAGGCTGTCGGGGCCGCAGCGGCTGTGGCTGCCGAGGCTGCTGGGGCCCGCGCTCCTGCCTCCGAGGCCACCGCCGCCGCCAAGAGGAGCCGCAGGTGCCGCCGGCGGCGCCAGCATCGCCCGAGCCCGGGCTCCCGGCTGCGGGTCGCCGCTCCTCCCGCTGGCGCTCCGGGGCAGAGCGCGGCGTCTCCGGAGTTGGCGGTTGAGACTGGAGGAACTACTGGCGAGCCGGAGCACCCAAAAAAGTCTCGTCTCTTCTCCCCACCTCCCACTCCAGGCACCACGTGACGGCTGCCGAGTTGCGGTGGGGGTGGCGGGCGAGGAAGGCTGGGACCGTCTTTTCACGTCCCCACCCCCTTCCTATCGCCCTCCTCTCCCGCCTCCGCACGTCCCCAGGACTGGGACGCCAGGGGGAGAGGGAGAGTGTAGTTTCCCAAGGTTGGGAGGCTGGGGATTGGGAAAACGTGAGGAGGGCGCAGCAGGTGCCGCGGGGACTGGCCGGGCGCGGACTGCGGGACCCGCGAGGCGGGGTCGAAAGACTGCGTGCTCGACTGGGCCCTGCGCCCCCCGGCGCTGGCCACTCCGTTGGGGTTGCAGCGACGCTGGCAGTGGGAGCCAGGTGCCGGGGGCGGCTGGCTGGAGGGGGACGTGCTCCCGTGCGCCTGGCAAAGTTGCACACCTGCAGGCTCCCTGGGGTAGCCGATGCAGCTGCGCCCTTTTTATTTTTCCCTCGGAGAGGCCCCTCATTCATGTCGGGCTTGGCTTCAGCTGCTGCAGGGTGGGCGGGGTGTGGTGAGGACCCTGCCCCGACCCGCGCGTTCGCCCGCCCGAGGCAGCCCTCCTTCCGCTGCCTGAGCGCACAGCTGGAGGGTGTAGTGACACCGCGAACGGTAGCCTAGCTTAGGACAGGTTGGTCCCCGGGGACAACTGTCGTGAGTTCCCATCAGAAAGCAAGTCGGGGTGAAGAAGGGAATTGCTCTCCTCTATCCCTTTTCTCCAAAAGCTCGGGCATCTTCATCCTGCTCGTCTTAAAGTCACGGGTTATTAATACATACTCCCATGTCCTCTCCAGTACCGCGCCTTCACAGCCCAGGACTAAGCCTCAGGCTGCCCGGGACCCCGCTTTTAAGCCCCCGCCCCATTCCCCCCTCTCAGTCAAGCGACCCACCTCGAGTTCTCCCGGGACGCCAGGGTGCTAAGTTCTCCTTCCTTGGAGCCAAGCCTTGCAGCAGGTGGTGCGGGAGCCTCTGCGCCCCCGTCCTGGATCCCGCACGTCGCCAACCCTGTTCCCTCATTCCCTGGGGAGAATCCCTCTGTGGAAATAGCTTCATAAGCTTTGCCTCTCTTCACCCTCCTACGCTTGGGCCACCCCCTGGAGGAAGCTCTCTCAGGCCAGGACACTGATTATTTATTTCCCCATCTTGCCAGCAGAGCAGGTCTGGAAATGGGCTTAAATGACTTTCTTGTAATTCCTCTGCAGAGATCGTTCCGTGTCTGCCTCAGGCTCCTTCTCCCCCTTTGCCCCCCTCTTCCTTTCATTTCTAGTTGGTTAACCCCTTGGGGAGACTGAATGCTTTGACCATTACCCGCTTGTCTGCAGACTCTGATCTTAAAATTGCCTGAATTACTATCTCTGGAGTAAAGGGGCCAGTTTATTTATTCCTTCCCAGAATTGATTGTTGTTGCACGTGTGAGATTCAAATAACTGAGCCAAAGGGTTCTTAAACAAGTTCTTTTAAGATTTCAGAGGGTGCAACTGTGATATGACTTTTATTCAGAAATGAAACAGAAGAATTTTTAGAGGTCTGAAAGACAATGACACTTTACATAATTTTCATTTAAGATAACAAAATCCAGTATAACAAATTGCACAAATTAACCAAATAACACTGATTATACAATGCTCTTTTAACAAATAAGTGTGTACTGAAGTAACCATATAGATCCTAAAAATATTTCTATTAAGCCTAGTTTACAAGCTCCTGTACAAAAGCAATTATAAATAGTTCACATCTAGAAAAAATACAAATAACCTTTAAAATAGAATTTATCCTCACATATAAACAGACTTTGTAGAAAAAAAAAGGTATCTTGAAAAGTATGAATTTTTTTGTAGCACCAACCATTCATTTTACTTTTTAAAAAGTGAAAGTTACAGATAAGAATTTGGTTTCATTTCTAGATTACCCAGATTTTAATAGAGCAGGAAGATAAAAAATATCAACAAATATGGTTAACAATCATAAAGAAGCACTAAGGAGAAGAGGATGTAAGGAAATGTTTGGAGGGAAAACCTGCTGTTGAAAATAGAATTAGGTCACTTCTGATCCACTTCCCTTCACATCAGTGTCACCCTTTGAGTACCTGTTACATTTTTCAATGGAAGCAGAATTACGCTTACTACTGGACTCGAATCTCTCTGGCAACAATTGTGAAATTGCACTGGTATTAATGTTCCTATCACTTTGAGATTGTGAGTTAGAGATGACCAGGAACCCCCTGGTTTTTGGCGGGGCCATTTTAGCTTTACAGGGTGAACCCACAAACAATTTGACTACTAGGATAGTGAAGTCAAAGGACACCTTAGCTGGAATTTTTAAAAAATATATTATCAACTTCTAACACTTAGTACGTCATTTCAAGAGCATGGCACGGATTCAATTTATTGCTGCCTTTTTTTTTTTTTGGCTACAAATATAATTTCTTTTCCAAAAATTTACAACTTCTGTACAAGTATTCAAAAAAAGTGCAAAATTAAGACTTCTGTATTGTGGGTGTGTTTACATTTCATCCTCGTGACACACAACAAATGGAGCCTATCTTTATTGCCCTGTCAGAGAAGGAAGCTCCCATGGGCTGCTTGCTGTGAATCTGACAATGCAGTCTCTGGTGTTGCCAGGCTTTACTGCTGCTGTCTCTATTCCCCTCCCCACACCCCCTTGTTGCTTAAGTGCTCCATTTTCCGCTCACTAAGAAAAATAAAAAATTAAAAAAGGTCCTTTATACATCATTCGAACCCTGACTTGCACAGGAAGAGAAGCTATCATATAAAGAATCACTCAGTGATTCCAAATTGTCTACCCCAGGCCTATCTGAGCTACTCAAAGATGCTTCTTCATTTTTTTCTTTTTCTTCCTTCTGTCCTTCAACCTTGTTCAGAGAGTTCTTCTCTCTTTCTAACAAAATCATAGTTTTGCTGTTATATTTATTGAATGACTCCAGGGAAATTTTAGATAATCTATTCTCAGGATCTTCTTTTGTTTCTTCAACTTGTTTCAATTTCTGCAATAAAAAGACGAAAATATTAGAGACATATTTCTTGGGAAAATCAAGTTATTCTATCCAATATTCAATTATTGTCTGCATAACGTGCAATTTAAAGGGATAGAGAGAACCTACAAGTCTTTAACAACCTTCTTGTATAATTAAAGGTAATAATAAAGCCAATTTTAGGGATAAATCAAGACTGTAATCATTTTACGGAGATAAATAGGTCCCGAATTGCAAACTGGTAAAGTGCCACTTAATTTCATTTTAAATGGATCTGCTTGAAATTTGTTCAGGTAAAGTGCCTTATATGTCTTCATCAAAGTTTCAAACTCCTCTCTTTTCTTACTAAGTATTATTGGTTGTCTTGTTTCTAAATATGGATAGGGACTAAATTTCAGCCAGAAGTTGGGACTGTATAGGGAAAAAAAGGTATACAATCCCTTAAGTTGCCATGAAGTTTCAGTACCTGTTAGACTTGTCAGAAGCACTGTCATCTGTTTTGTCCCTTTACAAGTCCTAAGATATTTGCAGACCTGATCTCCAGGTCTGTGGGTGTCGATTCCAGGAAGCCCAAGGGCCTAAGAAAACATAGTACCACTTCTGCCCATTAGTAACCTCTCCCCTCCAGGAGGTTCAGCCAGACCAATTACCGGATGTCTCTAGGACTTTCTAGAACATGGCGGTCATACTCAATTATTCAATTATTGTAGGTAAACTCTATAAACCAATGCTTTTCCTTTCTGCTTTTCCTCTTTTGGGCAAAAATTCTATCCAAACACCAGGAGGAAGTAGGGACAGGAGCTTAGATATAATAATAGCTACCATTTATTAAGCATCCATCATGTAAAACTCACTAAATATATTTTCTCTAGAAGCATTTTCACAGCGGACTTGCAAGTTACACATCCTCATTTTAAAGACAAAAACACAGCTCAGAGTGACAGAGTTATTTGCTCAAGGTCACTCAGCAAGTGATGGGAACAGCAAGTGAACAGGATTTGAATTCCAGGCTGGCTGCCTTCCATGCTCTTGTTCCTGCTAAACCGTGCTCTTATGTAATAAAAGACAAGATTTTTTTTTTTTTCATTTTGCCACCCAAATATTCCATTTAAATAACTTGGCAGACCATCTCTATTGCTATTGTCCCAGGCTCAGGCAAATGCAATTCTCTTCCCCAACCCATCCCCCACATTGTTATGCTGGATGCACAAAGATAAAATGAAGAAACTGTGTTTTGATCCAGGGAACAACACACGTAGTCAAAGCCTCTGATTCTCATATGCTAAATATTTAATAGAAAGAGAAAAGAAAAAGATATGGCAGTGGATGGCTTTGGTGTCCCAAGAGCAGACTGAGACACAGTTTCTCTTTCCTTTATGGAAACGGCACAATTCTATAGGAATATTTAAAAATCATCCTTGGAGTGGTGCTTATTTCATTCTACCATTAACTTAGAGGAGCATTCCTCACAGAGTTCATTTTCAATCTCAAATGGCTGCCTTGAAACCAGACACAAGCTAAGGAACAGATCTCTAAGTGCTTCCAGAAAAGTGGCTCTATAATTAAGACTAACACCATGCAAAAGCCCTTTTTCATACCATGCCAATTTTTAGACCTAAAAAAAAAAAATTCATTTATTTATTTGAGAGAGAGAGAGCAAACCTGAGAAGCAGGGGCAGGGACAGGGAACGTGTATCTCCAGCACACTTCACGCTAGTTGTGGAGCCTGACTCAGGGCTGGATCTCACCACCCTGAGATCACAACCTGAGCCGAAACCAAGCGTCTGACATCAACCGACAGCACCACCCAGGCACTGCTCCCAGGCATTTTTAATAAAGAGTTATACACAGTACAATACTAAAAATACACGGGGAGCCGGAAATGTTTTGATGTACCTAATGCCGGTAAATAAAGGACTTTAACGGTAATTTTCTCCTCGCCTGAATATCTCTTCCCTTTTTCTTTATTCAAGAAGCATGAGCATTTTCGTCGCCCATTTCTGGTCACAAATGGATCTCAAATTCATTCCATAAACACTTACTAGAGAAGCGAACATGATGCAGGGGGAAGGGGTTGGTGTTGGGGATAGACAGCAGCCTCAAATTGCCAGGTGTGGCCAAGGGAGAAGTTGAGGCTCTGGAGGCAGAAACAACTGAGCTATGCCCTTTAACTGGCTGTGTGAGCGCCCTTGAGCGCCCTTCCTCAGGTGTAAAACGGCGATAAGACACAGCTATTTCAGGATTGTTGCAAATAGTCGAAATAGAACACCTTGAGGCCCAACACACACTAGTAGACGCTCAATAAATGGTACAATAAATAAATAAGAGTGAGGCAGGATTCTTATTCCGGACAGTGTTTCTGAAACTGTCCTCCAGGCCAGAAGCACTAGCATCATGGGGGAGCTTGTTAGGAATGCAAATTCTTGAGCCTTGCCTGGACTTACTACATCAGAAATTCTAAGGCCCTTGGGGTGCCTGGGTGGCTCAGTGGGTTAAAGCCTCTGCCTTCAGCTCAGGTCATGATCTCGGGAGATTGAACCCCGAATCGGGCTCTCCGCTCAGCAGGGAGCGTGCTTCCCCCTCTCTGCCTGCTTGTGATCTCTGTCTGTCAAATAAATAAATAAAAAATTTTTAAAAAAAAAGAAAAGAAAGAAATGTTGAGGCCCAGCAAATGTGTTTAACAAGCTCCCCAGGTGACTCTGATACATGGGAAAATTTGACAATCACCTAGTCTGGAAGAACCTGTGACCTGGGAGGGCCCACAGACAGATGATAAGTATAATTCAGTGTACTGAGGTAGAGATGAGGAAGGAGTTATTTACCACTGAAAGACCCACTGTGTCGGACATAAATAGTGCGCCATGTTTTCCACGTCTCATGCTTGTTGCTTTGTTTCCTCAGTCGATTATAAGAAAGGCCTACAGAGGTGATGAAAAGGAAGGAATGGCCCCGTAAGAAAACTCACATGGCCTTCTTACTCTTGCTTTTATTTTCACGGTTTTTAATGAAAGTTGGGTACAGAGATATTTCTTGACTCTGAGAACTAGATCAGTGCAAGAGGGCCAATCCAGCCACCAGGCATTTAGCCTCAGTGTTGGGGAGCGATGGGGAGTGGTGAGGACTGGGGTCAGCTCAAGACCATGTGTCCGTTCTAGGGACAGGAGCAGCTAATTGTCGCTATGCAGAAACGTGGGTCCAGAGCTTCGGATTTTGAAGAGGAGGCTACCCATCTAGAACAATACTTGCTCGTGTTTCAGATCCTCTGATGTTTAACTAATTCGCTTATATTAAGAAAAAAACAAAAACAACAGCCCCAAACCCCCCTCTTTATGTCAAATGGCAGTCTTTGTATTTTTTGAACTTCTGAGGTAGAGAAGATATTTTATCCATTTACGTCCTGCCTGACCTCCTCCTCCTCCTCCTCCCACCAGCTTTCTCCCTAGGGGCCTCGCCCCTTGCTCAGTCACCAGGGGATTCTCAGTGGAGACTTGACGGGTTCAGTCCTCTCAAGCATCGGCAGGGTCCCAACGGTTGGCTACGTACGCCAGAGGTCCTGACAGCTAAGAATAAAAGCGCAAAAGCATCTTACTTCCCTGCCTCCAATTAGAAGCATAGCAAGCTGGATTCAACATTGTCTTGTCAGATCCCGGGTGTTTTAAAAATGTTGACGTCCTCTAACATTTATGTGTAAGATACAAGGAGGGCTCGAGGTCATCCAGTAGTGTGGTAATGATGATCTGCCGAGCGGTAACAAAACAGGGCACATTAGTTTGCAGCCACTGTATGCGAAGGTGCTTTGCAGACTAATCATGGTAATAACAGTTAGTATTTAATTGAGAGCCTGTTCTGTGCAGACACTCTGCTACGCACGACGCACGGATTATCTGTTTTCAGCCTCACATCAGTTCTCTGGGGGGTGGGTGTCATTAGTTTCTCCATTTGGAGCCAGTCAAGGCTTGAGGAGGTGAAGTCACGTGGTTAAGGGCAAGTGGCAGTACATGGTGGCCCCCGGGGGTTGGCCCTGGGGAAGTTGGCCTGCAGAAGCCACGCTCTTCCCCTCATCCCCGGAAAAGAGCTTTACGAATACCAGCCACTATTAAATCTGAGGAGCATCTGAAGTGAGCATCACAGACCACCACCCAAAGTCATGAGAAAAAGCCTAGTACAGATTAGTGTTTGACGAGGATTGTGGAGGTTCCCTGGGACACCCTCATTTCCTTCATATATTGTGCCTTCCTGGAATTATGATAAAATGAATAGGCTACATTTGTCACCTATAGGTGGCAACAGTTGTACAGTTCACTTTCTAGTGGGGCTTTCGATTGCACTTGGGAACAAGGTAGGGATGAACAGGGCAGGAGAAAATATATTTCCTGTTTCAAATTCATAACGTTGCCATAATCTTGAAATATTTTCCTGCTTTCAGTGTAACCATGGCGTTCTGAGTGATAATTCAAGCAAGCAGATAGTGATACAGTTTGCAGAAATCCCCTGGAAGGAATTATACCTCAATTAATTTAATTCCTTGTAGTCAAACATTAATCAATCAATCAGAGCCATCTACTATGCGACTGGCTTTGTGTGAATAACTGTGTGGTCTTGATTCTCAGAGGCAGTTCTGCAGAGGGGGCTCCTGGAATGATTCTGACAGGGGAAGAGGATGGAGATACACAATGAGTCGGGGCATTCCATGGAATTCCTGTTGCATCTGCCAGTATTCTGTGTCGACTTTAGGGGCAAGAGCTGCTCGAATAGTCTATGTCTCTTGCCCTTTCGGATTCTGTAATGGACAGAATCACGATAAAGACAGGAAAACACATCAAGAGGTTCTTATCATAAGGGGTTCTAAGAACCCCACCCAGACTTGTTAAGTATCACTCAGTATCTGGGTTTTCAATCATACCTAGTTTTTTTTCCGGGGACTTCTGCCATCTAAGATTTCACTCAGTCTTACATCAGTCTGGAAGGTGAGGGAGGCTAATGTGGGCTATACTTTCCATGGGGGTATTTATGGAATCTGTCGTTCACACAAATTCAAATTCAGGGGAAATTCGACCTGGAAACTCATTTTCCTGATTTTCAACACAGAAATGTATACCATTAAAAAAAATTTTTTTTAAAGATTTTATTCATTAGAGAGAGAGAACACGAGAGGGGAGAGGTCAGCGGGAGAAGCAGACTCCCTACTAAGCAGGGAACCCAATGTGGGGCTCCATCCCAGGACTCCAGGATCACGACCTGAGCCGAAGGCAGGCGCTTCACCAACTGAGCCACCCAGGCACCCCCATATACCATTTTTTACTTCCACAGTCAACAATAATCATGGAGTAGAGATTTTGCCTAGACCAATACCCTGAACACCAGGAAGGATAAAATCGAAGGTGATATGGGCCCTTGCCATAAGGAAAAGATGGGGAGAATGATATAAGGTGATAGAGAAAAACTCAAGTGATAAACCAGAAAAGAAAACAAAAAAACAAAAAAACATATCCTTGATGATATCAGCCTCGAAGAGATCCATGTTACACATGGCCAGATACTCTTGCCCGCAGAGAGGAAACAAACAGGAAATTCACAAGATTGTGTAATGGATAGGTATTTTATGATGAAGGCCACTCTTTCTTTCAATCAAGTTTCCATCTGTTGATTGTCTCTTGAAAATATTGGTGACTACATCTACTGTAAGATGTCAGAAAGAGATTCAGACCTTCTTGTGAAATTCAAGCGTAGCACCGTTCCTCAGCTGGGCATTAATACTTACAAAGAGGATGGCATTTCCAGCACAAATTAGTGTGAACAGTACCTTCATCAGCATAGTCTTATTTCTCTATTGCTATAGAGATTCACTGCCAGTCAGTTCAAGAAGACCCTTGCTAGGAAAATAGCTATATTTGCCAAATGCTCTTACTATGTATCAAGTACTGGGTTGAATGCATTGAGTAAGTTATTTCATTTAATCCCTATCATCCCCATTATGTGTATAAATGTATAATTATGTATATATACAGAGTGGAGAGGTGTAAGTACTAGGCTCACACACCTGGTTAGTATGTTAGGAAGTCAGGATTTAAGCAGAAGTATTCTGACTACAGAATTTGGGAATCTTATTCACTATGCACTAGACCAGGTATTTGGAAGCCAGTATTTAGTTTCCCGGAATTGTGTTAATTACTTTGGTGACCCCTCCATACCTAAGTGTCTTTACATTAAAGTTTTTAGTATCTTCCTGCTCTATAAAGCTCCGTGACTCTAAAACATTCTTAATTGGCTGTCTTCTGTGCATCTCTTATTGGCACAGTAAATAGCTCTCCTCCCCCATCTTAGTGCTGAACAAACTGAAGACTAAGATAAAAGAAAAAGGTTGGTGGGAGAATAAAACATGGGCTTTATTAATGAGAAAGCTTACATTGGAGGATGAGGTTTCTCACTGCAAAGAAGTGAGTTTCCTAGTACTCATCCTAGAAATAGTCCTGGTAACTATTGGGGCCGGGGGCAAATATCTTCCCATAAAGCCTCTTGCATAAAGGAATAAGACAGAAATGTGCTTCTCCTCCTAGACTTGCTAATTAAAGCAGCTACCACTGCTTCTTCGGAGGAGAAGTGAATGGAGGGGATGCCAGAGATGCTAGGAGTATTATGCTAGGAAGTTCCCTCCACCTGCAAAGAAGCACCTGAAATTGAGAAGAAGTGTCCTCACCATGCCTCCTCCCCACCACCCAACCTTTTTCATTATGTATGATGATGCAGATTTTAACTAGATCGTCATAAGTGCTCTAAGGCCAAAAAGATGCAGGAAGTAGCCCTTGGGGGGAGGGGGATGAAGTTTATGAATGTTCTGCCACTTAGTTGTCATGAAAAGTAATTTTTTAAAAAGACACAAAAAACCTCATAGATGACAGTGAGTGCGGTTGTGCAGAGAAAAGTCTTCATGGGCAAAGAAACAGGAGAGAGGTGATTTAGTCCATGTGAAAGACAGGAGCTGCCCGGTGGATGCAGATAAATCTTAAAGAGGAGACAGTTTTGTTAGTCTTGGATGTTGGGTTCAAGTTGAAAGTATGATTTCCCTCATGTCTTCCCTGAAGAGCTACTCCTGGGCACTGGAAGGATGAATTCAGGGCAGAGTTTTGTGTTATGCTTTTGCTGTGAGAATGGGGAAGAGATATTTTAATCCTGGGCTCCTTAGTTGAAGGTCTGTGCACTCTGCAAAGTCTATGTTAAGTGATATTTGCTGGGGGAGGGCCAATCTCAAGGGAAAAGATGCCGCTGAAGTCATTTCTCTTTCCTCAGAGTCACTAATCTCCCCTTTAATGCCACCTCTTACTGTACTCCTGGCAGAGCTACTTTCTGAGTGAGACATAAAAATAGACAGAATGACCTTTGGTGAAACAGAGACCCTCCAGACTTTTCTCGAGAGTTGTGGTGTTAACCCTGCTAACCAGGTCAAATTCCAACCCAGATAATTACTTTCTCCCAGTGCTCAGTTCCTTTTATTACCTCAACTGGACACATTACTCTTCAGTTGCCCTCCTGAAAAATTAATGTGACGGATTGGTAATAGAGAACTACTCTTTCCCTCCAACCACTGGTCGGGAGATGTGATTCAGCACTTGAGGGCACTCTCTGTTTCCTTACTGGGTTCCCGAAGATTCTTCAGTATCTCCGGGGCAAACTGGTTTTATTAGGTGAAAGAGTAATTTTCAGCTGAGATGTGTTTTTATGACTATATTATTAACTATATTGCTGTCTTTTATCAGGATCAATGACTTTTAGTGACCTTTGCTGGAACCCCTGAACCCAGAGGGAAAAAAGTGAGCTTACTTTTTGGAAGGAAAAAAAAAAAAAAAGGCATGAAGTGAGGTCCATAAGGAAGGAAACGGGAGCTAGAAAATAACACCTTGTAGAAAGGGAAAGAACTCATCTCAGAGATAAACAGTGGCCCAAAGGACATTTAAAAACTAGATCCAAAAGGCAGTAAAAAAGAGAAGTCATTTTATCGCAGAGATTGGAAATGCTCCCATAGATGGAAAATGGGGGAAGATGTGGGGCCAGGCATGTCAGTGGGAAGAGAAAAAAGAATCACAAAAAAACGCCACAAATGTAGCTCATGGCAGATGAAGGCATTTGGGAAGAGGAAAGGCATGCAGTGAATAAGTCTGGGTAATACTGTTATAGGAACATGCAAAGAACTCAAAGAACTCACGTCCATGAGTTCTGCAAATTCCAACATGAGCGCCATCACTTGAAATGCCCATCCGAAAAGATATTTCTGCATTTTTGTTTTCCAGGTTGTAGACGAATCTACAAATCTAATTTAAAATGTAGGTTGGTCACCTTCAGTATTGCATCAGATGAGATCAATATTGTTCAATTTCTCCAAAAGTAGAATCTATACTGTTTAAAGCCACCTAGCATCAGGAAAATAAGCCAGCTCATTGGTACTGGCCTGTGTAATTAGCTTTAGCTAAATGGAACATGCTTATCTGTGTTCTTAGATTCCTTTTTCTTCTTCTAGCACAATAATATTAACTAAAATTTTTATTCAAGAATGAGAATTGAGCAGGTGCTGGGTTGGGAACTTCTAAACCTGCTTGTTTTACTGTCAGGGTTAATGATTCCTGCAGAGAGTGGAAGCATCAAGCCTTTTTTGCCTTTAATTTATAGGCACTATTATGACTAGAAAGAAATATATATGCTTCTCACTTCACTTAAAAGATTGACTAGACTTTTTTTCTTTGACGAACTCTTCCAGCATTTCATGTCTTAAGTCTGATCCCTATCCATCCAGCAAGCTGGGCCATGTCTGGTTTAGACGTCAGTGTGTGTCCAGCAATAGAGAGCCCGTGAGTGTTGTCCAAGGAAAATACAGTATAAAACGACCATCTGTGTATTCCGGGGCCATACGTCTGTTTTCCTTTTGGAGTGATAGATGTAGGGCTCCTCTTACAAGAGCAAAAATACACTTATTTGGAGGATCAGATGTCTGAAAAAGGTTATACAATTTTTTCCTCCCATGGAAGTTCTCCTTCCAAAGAAAGATCTCCAACACCATCATAATGCTAGTCATCATCAAAGTGTGTCTGGAAATGCTAAGTTTTTATCATGATGCACGCTGTGAGTGCCAAAGCCTTGGAGAAACATTTCATGTTATTCATTAACCTATAAAGAGGCAACCGGAAATTACTTCTAATGGAATTTGGTAGATCATTTGAGAGTCACACTATGCTATGGCATCCAATCTATTAGGCACTTTACAACAGCCAGTAGAGTCCAATAGGACTGCTAGGTAAGGTTCGTCCAGGAACACAGATATCCGTGGATGTTAGAGTATTCACTCTCCTTATGTTTGAACTATTCATCTCCTAATTCCATCCATGTTTCAGTTTTAGAACAGGTCAGCCTTTTCTCTGGATGTAGTTTAGTTATTCCCCAAGGATATGTGACATAGTCTTGAAGTCAGGGCAACTTAGAATCAGTACCCATTGATTGATCCTTGTTCTAGATAGAAGACTCCTTGGTGGGAATTATTCTAAATATTTAGGAATACTGAGCTTTCCACTCTGTGTTCTATTCTAGTTTATTGTGACAATTGTAAAGATGTTCTTATCCCCCGTTACCCAGTAAGCACCGGGGAGGGAGGGTTCTAAGAAGGAAGGATGTCCTAGCTGAGAGAATGCCAGTGAAAATCTGCTTTCATTCTGGATTCTGTCCCTTGCTCTGCCACAGTATGACTGTGAATTCATTACTTCAACTCTGTATGCAGATGTTAATGAGTATTTAAACAGAGATAATGCTGCTTTTGCCATATCATTTATTTATTTACCTATTTATTCAACAGATATTAATGAGCATCTACTATGTTCTAGATAGTATTCTAGACACCGGGAATAGAGTGGTATAGGAGACAGAAACTACTGCTCACATGAAATACACATCTTAAAAATTCATTAATATGATAGCAATATAGAACAAAGCTTCAGATGTTTTAGGAGATGAATCCTTGAGAAATGAGTTGAAATAATCTACCTAGCCTGCTCTTTGATTCTAATAATGACACTTAGAACACACATATCTTGTCAATCGCAAAGTTGTGGATATGCCTTTTTGCCCCAATTCTGTTTTCGAATTAATGCCCTTGACTTGCTTAACTTCTTTTGGTCTTTTTCCATTTTTCATCTGTAACAGCATTTGGGCAAGTGTTTCTCATAGGTTAACTAATTACTATTTCCATTCACCTTTCTTAACCTCTCTGGGCCTAGTTATCTCCTAAATTCAACATGCTTAAATGAGTATTTCTTCTCTTTTTTCTAATTCCACGTTGTTGCAATAATGACCAATTTTTAGAACTTGTGCTCCCCCTTTTTTTAGTTATTCAGAGCTGCTCATTTTGTTTCTATAATAACTCACCCACAGGATCTTTTTCTCTATGAATTCTTGGCCTAAACAGCCAAATTGTTTGACTCTGAACTTATGAGTATTTTATAATATAGGCTGTATTCATATCAATGTCTCACTTCTCAATTAGATCACCCACTTCTTGAAGACACAGATGAGATTTTATCCTGCTTTCTTTCTCAGATTCTCGACACCATGTATTATATCTCTTGGAGTTGATATTCATGGCATATCAATAAAGGTGGTCCCTGTGAGATCTGCTTTTACTACATCATCTCCTCTGGAGCTCAGAGACTTGACCAAGTTTCCTGTCATGTCTGTTTTTCCATGACAAAGACACATATAAAGTAAAACTAGTTCAGACTTTCATGTGACTTGTGCTAGCACAACCCACAGACATACCAGCAGTGGCCTGGCCTCTCAGATGCCTGGTTAGCATCCAGAACCAGGGTGAAACAGGCATGAATGGATGTCTGACGACTGTCTACTTTGGCCAAAGCAATTTCCTATCTGTGTCCAGAGCAGAGACAGGTGCACTCACATCCTATGGCATCCTGGTTGGGCAGCTCTGCTCTGCGTCCTCCCCTTTATTCTGCAACCCCCGCTGGGCGTGGCCAGCAGTGGAGTGAGGCAGCAGATGCCCTCACTTCCTGGAAATCCAGGAGGAATAGCCAAGACAATAAAACTTCTCAGCGGATAAAATGTTTTTCAAAAGAGCAGGCCCATGATAGATGGCACAGACATTGGCTCTGTCCTTTTCTTAAATGCTTCCTTCAGCCAGCGAGGGCTGCCTCACCTCATCTGAGCCTGGTGGAAGACAACGTGCCCAAATTCCGATTCTTACCTCCTTAAGACGGGTGGAGGGGGGGTCGACGTGAATGACAGTGTAAACATGACAGTGATGACATTCTTAGGGGCAGCAACAAGGCTGACTGTGTAGGCGATAAACCCACCAATATTACTGGGTGTAGCAAATCATGAAATTAAACTGTAGGGAGATTAAATTACAGGGGACTTAGTACAAAATTCTAGTACCAGGCAGCATGCAATTTTTTTTTTTTTGTTTTTTTTTTTTGGTTCTCTCTCTTCCACCTGTAATATATTCAGTTGGCAAACTGACTCCTGCATTATAAAAGGTATTCTCCTCATAAACCACCCAGGCTGGCTCAATGCTATGTATGAGGTTTAATTCAGCTATCCCCTACAATAAAAAATAAACTTTTTTCTTGTCTCACATGCACAGAACAATTTAATTTTTAAGGTCACGTAAAATCGCAAGGCGTCTTGCTCCGAATGAAGCATGTTTGCCCCACGCAGCTGTATAAACACAACTCGATCGCTATGGGAATGAAATGGGGATCGACAAAATCAATAGTTAATTGTGTGACTCAGGGTCTTTCATCTCAGATCTAATCTGTAAAGAAGGGCCAGGGGATGTTTGCTTTTGATTTTCTTAAGATATTATTTAAAACCTTTCTGTCAGGTGGAAGAGTTCCCCAGGTCTTCACATCGTTTCCCTGACTTATTTGGCTTAGGAGCAGTCAAGGTCATTCTGACCCTGTGGCCCTTCCAGTCTTTACCTTCAAGTTCAGTGTGTTTCTCAGCCAAGCTGCCTCACGTCGGGTATCTGGCTGGCACTAACGCCAGACAAACTTTATTGTAAAAAATAGCCCGCCTTTATCGGTACCAGTCATGGTGGCATTAGGTTGTATCATAAACTACTTTTTGGTCTGTTCACCAGACAATCTACAGTGCAGAGCTGTCAGGCAGCCACCTTCACCTCCAACCACATCAGCAACATATTTTGTGCTGTGAAGATGCATGATTTTGTGACACGGCAAGAACATGTGAGTTGAGCCCGTTTGGACAAATACGCTACCGGTTCCAACAATCTAAAAGGGACCAGTGGGAGGAGGTGCTGCTGGAACAGAACCCATAAAAAGTCATCCAGTCTCATTAGCCCAAATGGATGAGAAGGGAAGGAGGACAGGCAGGCCTCCTCTGCAAAGGGAATAGTACAATAACATCCAGAAGACCACGGGGCTAACAGACGGACAGCCTGGACCCTTGTTATAGCACGGCAGCACTAAAAATGTAATGTTTGAACCTCTTTTCCCTTTAAAGTGTAACCTTTCATACAGTAAGTTAAGCCTTGCTCTCTCTTACATATTGTTAGAAGCCTTCATCCATTTTGGGGACTGAAGGCAAAAAAATTCTTGAAATAATGAGTCATTTTTCTTTTTCCAGCTTGTCCAGAAATCCCACGATTATTTTGCTGTTGCAGACAATGACCTTCTCAAAGGAGGCCTATCAAACTTTCAAGATAAATAATGAGAGGGTCTCTTTTTCCTGCCTCAAGGAAAAAATTGCATGGAGGGAAAATGTTTGTGAAAGCCTCAATATGT
Organism: Neogale vison; assembly: GCF_020171115.1. Taxonomy (NCBI): domain Eukaryota; kingdom Metazoa; phylum Chordata; class Mammalia; order Carnivora; family Mustelidae; genus Neogale; species Neogale vison. The sequence goes on along the minus strand of NC_058093.1, from coordinate 98,526,652 downwards.
TCATCCCAGGAAGGGCAGCAGCTCCAAGGGAAACGGAACAGCACCTGTATTTCTGTGTGACCGGCGGCCCCATTCAGCGGGCCCAGCAGCGTCCTTGGAGGGACCTTGGGGGAGCCACCTAAGCTCTTCGCCAGTAACACCAGAATCAAATGATTCGCTGGTGACAGTCGGAGCAGATTTTAAGCCTCTTGACTTGAGAGAGAGTTAACTAAAGGAAAGGAAGAGCTAGTTAATGCCTCCCTCCCACGACACTGAAAAATGTGGTTCAGACTTGGTAGGTCCAGGAGCTAAGAGTGATCATAATGAATTCCCCCCCTTCCTCCCACATCCCCATCTTTCCACCAAGCAGCAGATACTCGAAGGGTGAAAGGAGCCTTTCTTTTGTTCTCCCCGTGGAAGCAAGGTCTTACAATCCAGGTAGAGAGCTGCAGTTGAAACGGCAACTTTCTTACGCTTTGGGGATGCATGGGAGTACAGGCCAGATGCTCGGGGGCGAGGACCATCTGCCCACCCTTCTGTGGCTCTTGTACTTAAGTCTCTGTGGACAGCTGAAGACCCAGACCTTAACCGCAGGAGCAGGTCGCCTCTGAGTCCCCTTCCTATCTCTGCTGACATTCCTCCCTTTCTCCATAGATGGCTGAGGGAGGGCCTGGTGGTTCTGGACCAGGGGGAGAAAATTCATGGCCGAAGGAGAGGACCCGAAATAAGAACAAAAGCACGGATGGTGTGGGTGGGTAGTGGGGACTGTGCTGAACTCCAGAGCACCCGCCCCACTGACTTATTTAACGAACATCTATGTAGCACTCGTTACTGCCCTAAAGATTGGAGAACTCTGTATAAAGTAGAACCCTATAAGGCAGGGGTCATCCGTCCCATTATTTGTCACGTGAAGAAAAGGAGGCACAGGAGCTAAAGTGTCTTGCCCGGGGAGGCTATGAGGAGCTAAGCAGAGCGGGCTTCACACCCAGGAGGCCAGCTGCACATTGCCGGCTCTCATCACTTGTTCCTCCTGCCCGAGCGGGGGCTGAGTTTCACCCTGGGGGGGATGTGGGCCCTGTGGCTGAAACCTGTGATTTCTCCAGAGAAATGGAAATCTGGAATTCATATATGAAATCTCCCAGTGCTTATTTAAAACAAATGTGCAGGTCAAACAGAACCCGTTTGTAATCAATGTGTGATTCCCCCATATATTAGCTCTGCGCAGTGGCAGTATAGTAGCCGATGAGGTTTCTCCGAGGCGCGATTATTGCTAATTGATTCCCCCATATTAGAACCTATCAGCAATTTAGTGATCTGAAAGGGATGGGGGTTCCCTGCACTTATTGGCAGAATGGTAATGATTAGCTAGGCCGTCTATCCTGGGGCAAGTGCATTTTAAACAGACACAAAATGCCTCACAATGCTTCTATGTTCCTTGCCCTTCCCTTCTAAAACAAGCAAACAAAACACAAACAGAAACAAAAGTTTCACAAGCCACTCTTCAAGCATTAGGAATAGCCAGTGACAGAGCTTTCTGGTATCTGTCAATTCACACCCAACACATGGGCCACTGCCTGGTGCGTCCCACGTAAAAAAGTAGGATAAGTGGAAGATGCTTTTATCCTAAATCTTAATGGATTTTCTGCTCTTTCCTTGGCTGGGATGGGCAGGGAAGGCCATGTCTCTTGCCTTCCGACGCATCATCAGCAAACCACACACTGAGGATATTTTTCCAGACTGCGGAGTACAAGAAACCAGTCTGTTTTAATGAAATGAGGCCTTTCTTCAATAGGACCTTCTGAACTTATTCACATATAAGGTAAGGAATAGTTAAGGGGGTGCCTGGGTGATGCAGTGGGTTAAGCATCTGACTCTTGGTTTCTGCTCAGGTTGTGATCTCAGGGTCGTGAGAGAGAAGTCTCTCTCCTTCTGTGCCCACCCCCCCCCATAAATAAATAAATCTAAAAAAAAAAAAAAGCACAGTTTCACAATGAAGAGCCTTTGAATTTCCCCAGGCCTACATTTCACCTATCACTGCCTGGCCTACCACTTCTTTCCATCAGTTTTTAGTTTTTTTGTTTTTTGTTTTTTTAATGTATAGGATTTAGGTTGATATCTAGGAATATGGCAGATCTAGTACTTTATGTTTTTTCCATGTCAAAATGAAAAGCCAGTGATGAAATAGAAAGGCATTTCAAAGATCTAGGGTTCCCTCTGGAAAGGGGACAGAGAATAGGGAGAGAAAGAAAGTACTCTATTCCCAGGCAAGCTCAGGAATCAATGTGCTCAACCAGGCAGTATCCAGTGGCAATGTAGGGGCAAGGGTAAAAAAGCAATCTCAAAAGTAATCAGGATACAAATGATCCAGGGCTTTAAAGATCAAATTGAAGCTGCTCAGCAGCACCTTGACAACAAGCCAGTAAGCATGCAGATAAGTATCAAGCGTGTTATTTAGCTGGCCAGCTGAGGATGGCAACCGGCTGAATTTTGAGCCCAGGCAGTTAGTATCTCTGGATTCTGGCTCACGTATCTTCCTCTCTCCAGAACGTCCTCCCCACTTTCATGCCAGCCAAGGCCCACTCATCTCTGGAAACTTGGACGGAGGAAAATATCCTACGAATTCTTTTCTGGCCAGAGCCTTGACCGCTGTCCCTTTCTTTCTCCCTTTATTCCCTGTGCAGGCGTCATCGTGGCATTGTTAAGCCTTGGTTGTGTATACTGGTGGCCGTGGCTCAGTCTCCTGTGGAAGCTATGACCCTCTTTATATTTTCATTGGGCCCAGAACACGCCTGGACATAGGAGGTCCAGAAATGTTAGTGGAATAAAGGGAGGATGCTAATTGTATTTCTTATTTACTGGTCATCTTTCTTTTCTATAATGTTTTCTCATCTTTTACCTAATGTACTTTATTGCTTTTGAAAGAGATTGAGCCCCAAGGCTAAGATGCTGTACTGTCTGGTAAGAAACATTCATTTATTTCCCGAGGGGTAGTTGATGGTCTAATCACCCAGAAGACACTTAGATTTCCTTTATTTAGAAAGTGGAGACAATAACTTCCTTAGTAAGTAAACAGGAAAATAGATTTTGACTTTCGAAAAAATTTAATTAACATACAGTTTTCAAGGAGACTTTCTATTGCCACAAGCCAAGCTCCTTGAAATAACCAGCGCCACAAAGGACCTCAAGGTTACAGATGAAAAGACATGAAATAAGTGAGGATTATATCATCTAGGAATGGGAAGACTGAATATGTCAGCGAGGCTTCTTAAATATCCAAGTAGTTTAATGTGGCAGGAAAAAAAATCCTCATTCTACACAAAATGAGGGAATTGCTTCAGAATGAAGTTTTGAGAATACTGTGATGAATTTCAAGAATACCGATGTCCTTAAAGAACACCAGAGGGGCGCCTGGGTGGCTCAGTGGGTTAAAGCCTCTGTCTTCGGCTCAGGTCATGATCTCAGGGTCCTGGGATCGAGTCCTGCGCATTGGGTTCTCTGCTCAGCAGGGAGCCTGCTTCTTCCCCTCTCTCTGTCTGCCTCTATGACTACTTGCGATCTCTGTCAAGTAACTAACTAAAAATCTTAAAATTAAAAAAAAAAAAAAAAAAGGATACCAGAGGTTTTGGAGAGCCCTGGAGTGACCACATTCCCTACGTGCAGGATGGAGTGGAACCCAAGGTCGCCTTGGGTGCCACCTGGCCTGGGCTGTGTCCCCAGGCACACAGAGCGAAATGCTATGTGGTATAAGCAGACCAATGTCACGGATAGTGATTTTTTTCTCACATCAGAACAAGCGTTGGCTATAGCAGTGTGGGTGGGGGATAATTCTCTCTTTCTCAACTCTGAAAACTCAGTTCCAGTGAGTTAAATTTGAGTGGGCTGGTGTTTCTCTTTGCTGGAGTCAGTGCATACGGTTTCTCTGTCTTGTGTATCTACAATTCTCTTAAGCGACTGGAAAAAATACTTTTCCTTCAATCACTGTTCAAGAAGTCCCCGGCAAACTGTCCCTTAAATATTTCTGTTGGGTGGTAGCAAGGATTACTCAGAGGCTATTCCAAAGTCTATCCCCTATTGGGAAACAGCTAGGAAAAAGATATTTAAGTCCACGCCAGGCCTGCTATGCATGGATACCTATATACGCACGTGCTCGCTTGCGCGCACACACACACACTTCTGATGCTTTCAGGGGATGGCTACAGAAATATCATTTGAAGCAAGGGGGAAAAAGTCACCCCTCACAAAAACGTTTAAATGCATTTTGGTCTCTTGGTCAGGGCCAATAAAGATCTCTTGCTGTGAGCCAGCTCAAATGGAAATGTGAAGGATGTTACACTTTATGTGGTCTGAATGTGATTAGTGATTAGCACAGGGAGCCTCAGTCAGCTGGGAATAGCAATCAGGGTTTCTCTCCTGCAACTCTGAAGGGCTAGGAATGCAACTGGCTTCCATCCCATACGATGATGGGATATTAACTGAAAACCTAATTAATCTGCGAATGAATTATGGCCTAAGAAATACCCTGTTTTATAATCAATTTTAAGTGAGTCCCTAACAGAAGATAAGAGGAAGAAAAAGCTGTAAAATTATAAGAGGTTGGTACATTCTGTTCACTATGACTGATGATTTTGAGGGAGATAATTTTACAATCCATCAAATTTTTGTCATTTCAAAAATCATGCCTCCCAATGTATGCTGTAAATTAATTTTAAAATTTACATATTCATTAAAAATCGTATTGAAAACAGCAGGAAGTGAGTCCCATTTGAATAATAAAATAACTTGTTATTCCACTAGAGATTAAAAAACAAACAAAAAAAATTAAAAGATTTTTATTTGGTGGTAATAATAACATAAATTGCTATCTGGATTAGTTAAATCAAGAATTTATATTACCAGAGGCATCGATGGAGTATTACAGATAATCTCCCAAATTCTCATTTTGGGTGGATGAAGCAAGTCTTACAACACACAAAAGCCCAGGGAAGAAAAACAGGAAGATGCAGACCATGGCCCTTAGCCTGCTGGGTGTGCATGTGAGCTGCGATCACCCGGGGTGGGGGAGGTGGTATGCAGACAGGAAAACCCATGGCTTGTCTTGGGTGGAAGAACACTTGACTTATTAAAAAACAAAAACAAAAACAACTCTTTCTTTTGCTTTGCAAAGTCTACTTGGCCGAATTTCCTTAAAAAAAAAAAAAAGGAAAGCTTGCCTGAGGTACAGAACATTCCAGATGTCTGCATTAGCCTCAACTGCTGATGGGCTGGTAACCAGCAGGGGTTGACTCCAGAACACTAGGGACATAATTGGAAGGGCACAGAATTGTAATTAGGGAGAGAAGCCATGCTACATCTGAGTGAACACAACCATTCGCTCTAGATTAACCTCATAATAGACCATTGGCTCAAAGATCTGGCCCCATGAGAGGAACAGCCTGGATTCATCTACAGAACGATGAAAGGGTCAAAGGGAACAGAGTGGGTATGCAGCACCTTGGGGACTCACTACTAGAATGTAAAATCCACCGGGCAGAACAGACACAGGGGATGTTCTCTTCAAATTCTGGGGATAGAAGAGGGAATGAGAGTACCTAGTTTCCATGAACTTTGGTTTATTCTTGGCTCTTTCCTTCCACAGGGGATTCATGAGAGGCTGCTACCATTATCTTTGAGAAAACAAGAGTTTCCTTTATGTAGTAGCATAGACGAGGTGCTTGGCTCATACTTCCTCTGCTCTTCAGAGTTCAGGGAGTCAGAGGAGCAGGGTGTCTGCATGGCTCAGTTAAGTGGCTGACTCTTGGTTTCAGCTCAGGTCATGATCTCAGGGTTGTGAGATCGAGCCCCGCCATGGGGCTCCCTGCTCAGCATGGAGGCTGCTTGAGATTCTTCCCCACTGGCCCTCTCCCTTCCCCTCTGCTCCCCACCGCATTTTACCCCCCGACATGTGCGTGCTCTCTCTAAAATAAATAAATAAAAATCTTTTTTTTTTTTTAAATAAAAATCTTTTTTTGAGTCAGATGCTTAACAGACTGAGCCAACCAGAAGTCCCAGTATATGAAAACTTGAAGTTATCTTTGACTCCCCTCTTTCTCTTATACCCCACATCCACCAGTTTTCTGATAAATTGCCTGTTTGTTCTCAGATACATTGCTCTCCTTTTCCTTGCTTGGCTCTGCACCCTAGGGAACTACATTTTCCAGGCTCCTTCTTCCTCTGGCTTCTGGAGAGATTCAGCTAATGTCAAGCAGTGGCAGAAGACTGGATGGCAGGAGGCTGGGTAGAAAACAAGGAGTTTCTTCTGTTCTCTGTGACCTGTGGGTTTCCTGGCAGCAGCTGTTTCTCTAAGGCTCTGTCTCCTGTCACATAGCCCCTTCCACCTATGGCTCTAGTTCCCATCTAATGGCCTAGCTGCTGGGCTAAAGGACACCTTCTGCTATTGTCCCTCCATCCCGGGGGAATGGCTTTCACTTCTTGCTTCTACTAATCTCTGGATTGCCTGACTGTCCCCTGGAGAGCTCAGTTATTCCATTATTTAAGAAATAATTCCCTATAGTAAAGTCTGCCTACAGAAAAACTTAGAATGGCTCTGGTTCCATGCTAGACACTGGCCAATACAATCATCTAATCCTGTCTGCTCTGCTTTAAAATACAGTCTAAATCCAATCATTCTCCACCATTTGTTTTCTGCTAACATGCGAAGGCAGGTACCATCAAGGCCCGCCTGGACAACCACAGGGGTTTTTAAGTGTTCTGAGCACTTCCATTCTCATCTCCTGGTAGCTGAGTGTCCATACAGCAGCCACAACATTCCTTAATAACTGTTAATCAGATCACATCACTCCCTTGTTCAAAAATCCTCCCGTGTTTCCCTTTGCTGAGACTGAAACCTAAGGTTACTGCCATACCTACAGGGTCCTATGTAACTAGCTCTGGATTCTTGTCCACCCTAATTTCCTTCCTTTCCTCACTGCTCCAGCCATAATGGTCTCTGGGTGCATTAAGCATGTTCTACCTCAGGGCCTTTGCACTTACTGTAATCTCGGCTGATATGCTCCTCCTTCAAAGAGTCACATTTCAATGTTTCACTTCATTCAACCCTCTTCAAATGTCCCCTCTTCAGATAGACTTATCCAATCATTCTCTCTGAAGCAATACCCTTCTTATTTCCTATCTGGTCATCTGCTGCATTTTTTAATAACATAAACCACTACTTGACATTATATTACATTTTGTTTCTTTATTATCTGTATTCTCCTTAAAACATGATCTACACAGGCAGGGACTTTGCCTTTCATATTTTTAATTTGCTTTATTTTCAGTGCCTAGAACATTACCTATTAAATAGTATGAACTTTATAAATATTCCTGAATCAATGAATATAAATGATAAGCCTATATCAGACTGTGAAAGACAAGTAACACAAAGGAATAATTAGTTGTATTCTTTAGAACATGAAGACACATATAAACACCTTTCTAATTAAATCATCTGCATGGAAACTTACTGCAAACCAGGGCATTGCTTGGTAGTTAGGACACAAGCTATGTTAGTGAATGGACTGTAGCCAGGCACAAAGTCCTCAGATTTTATTCTTTACCATGTTCATAAGCCTGCATCTGTCCTTGTTGGGCACCTTTCCTCGGGACCTATGTTTAGTGCACTTGCGGAGGACACGGGCATCCTTTGAAATTCGCATGTGTGAAAGGGAACAGTACAATTTGTAAATAAAAGTCCTTTGGTTTGTCTGTTTCAATTATATAAAATAGAAAAAAAAAATCTGAGCTGTCCAGGGTTATTGTCCTGCCAACAACTACTTCTGGCCAGGAATTACAGCTAGGAGGAACTCTTATGTATGGGATACGATATTGACAAATCCTAAGAGCTCAGTAGGTCAAAGCTGGTATCTTCTAGCTGACGTCAAAAGTCTTAGTAATTACTCTAGCTTATCATCTTCTGCTTTTGGGCCTTAAGTATTCTCATGGGTTGATGTGTCCTCTAAAAGATCGGCTAGCCTCTGATCCCTGTGAATATGACTTTATTTGGAAATATGGTCTTTGCAGATCTAATTCAGATATAAGTTAAGAGGGGTCAGGCTGGAATAAGATGAGTCCTAGGACTAGTAGGACTAGTGTCCTTATAGAAAGAGGAAGAGAGTTACAGAGGCTGAAATACTCAGAGGGAAGAAGATGTGAGGAGATACAGGGAGACACACACACAGAGGGAAATGCCACGTGAAGATATAGACACACATAGAGGGGAAGCAGCCATTGACGACAGAGACCAAGTGAGTGTTGTGCACCTGCAAGAGAAGGAACCCTAAGGGCTGTTGGCAAACACCAGAAGCTAGGAGAGCACACATGGCTCTTCTGACATCCTGATTTCAGACTTCCAGCCTCTGGGATTGTGAAAGAATGCATTTCTGTTGTTTTAAGTCTCCCCGCCCCGGCCCCGCCAAGTTTGTGGTGCTTCATTACGCTGCAGCAGCCTTAGGAGACTAACACAGATATTCTCTAGAATACCTATTATCATCCACAAAAGCCACTTTAGGGCATTAAAATTCCATTCCAGGTTTTATAAATACATAGTTATTAGTTAACTGATGAGAAGAAGGAAAGCAAGCTTTTTTGGGTCATTGTTTTTTCTTTATTGGACTTAAAAATGTGATGCTGAAGATTAAAAAAACCCCTTTTGTTTGTGCCATGTGAAACTGTGAAATTATGATTGCATTAATTTTGTAAAATATGAAAAAATACTTCATTTGAAAGGAAAATGATCAGCAAGGAAGTTATATTTAGTGTATCAGGAGATGATGGAATGCAATATTTGTGGGAAGCTTCTTTTGATGTTAAGTTGGGCTGTTGTGTGTTACCCTTCTTCCCGTTTGCTCACTCCACGAGTGCTAGAAAACTGTAATCGGCATTTCCTTGCAAATGTGTACTTGGTTCAAAACTCCTAGAGTTCCAAGGTTCTTTTTCTTTCATAACAAATTTAAATTCTATTCTCCCTTAAAATCTGAAAATGCTGGAACTAGGTACAGAATTCTACTCCCACCTGGAATTTCTCCCTGCAGTATGCTAGAATATACCTGGTAGGCTGTGACTATAAAGGACTTAACTTCCTTCACTCACTCAGGGATGATAAGCAAATGAGGGAGTTGTAGTCTAACTTAAACTCATGCCAACCATAGGACCATCTGGCATAATGATCAGAGTCTGAGCAACTCTTTTGAAAGTGGTTTTTTTTTTTTTTTTTTTTAAATCAAGTAAAATAGTAACCAGCTTTTCATTGAGGCCCTGTTATGCCATGAAAGTTAGGTTGGTCCAAAAATTTGAGTCAAAGATGAACTCAGGTGCCATTCTCCCCATCTTGAGCGTGGTCCTCAATAAAGTTTTGGACCCACTTCAATCATGTCTATGCTTATAATGAAGGAAGTAGTCTCTTCTTACAATGGAAAAGGCCATTTGCCACTTTTCTTGGAAAAGAGCAAACACTTTAGAATGAACATTATTTCTTCCCTGGAAGGTGTGTTGAGAGATATCTGGTTCAGTGATGGGAAGAACAATCTAGAAAGATATAAATGTCAGAGCATACCATGTCTTTAAGAGAGGAGTGACCTTTTGATCCTGGGGCTTCCTTTTATTCTTTGCTTGATTCCTGGCCATAGCTCCCATCTTGCACCTCATAATCCCTAAATAAATGATAGGTCATGACAAGTTTTCAATGGAACTGCCTCTATCAAGAGGAAATGTGTCAGTCTTAATTCTACTGGTTTCATATTATGACCTTTGGTACATTAGGTGGGAATGAATCCAAAGGAAAGGAAGCCATAGAGATATAGGGCTTTATAATATAAAATTGTGCCTGTATTTGAAACAGGATATAGGCTACATTTTATCATTCCTATTACCTTTAGCTCATGTACCTTTATATATCCCTTATTTGACTCCTAACCTTTGGCACACCATACAATTTTATATCTTCCCTAATGATCTATTATTTTTCATTGCTTTTAACTCTTGAAACCTTTAAAATCACCTCATTTCAGAGATGTATACCTTTCTTCCTGTTTTGTTGAATTTCTTTTTCTACCAAATATTAAATGTATTTTCACATGCCATCTATATGAGCAGTTAACTTTCATGTGAGTATTTTGGCTTCACACCCAACCCAAAGCTAATAAATCAGTTTTGTTTGTTACATTAAACACTCATGGAAATCAGTTTGCAACAAATGTGATGGTGCATGTATTTATTTTAAAATTGTAAATATTTATTTACATGGACATAGTATGAACAAATAAAATGTACTGGATTTGTATGTTAAAATGAGGCCATGATGACCTCACAGAATAGAAGATTTCATGGCTTCTGGTTTTCAGTAGTGAGTACAGATTTCTCCTGGTCGATCCATTTGATAGAGTCTAGTCCTCCTTATGACCAGGAGCTTACACTTACAAAAGGCTAATTATTAGCACTGGGATGTTCCAATTTTTGTGAGCAGTTATTGCTATTATTTTCATTAAAAGCTAATTGGTCCATGTACAGATAGTGATTATACTAACACCTATTAAATACTTTCTCTGTCCAAGGTACTGTGATAGAGGCTGCATACACAACATCCCCTTTAAATGCCCACAACCTTTTGGAAGTAGATTCTCTTGTACCCATTACAAAGGAAAGAAAACTGAGACACAGCAAAGTTAAGGAGTTTAAGTAAGGACAGAAAGGGCTGTCTGATTCCAGACTCATAGTCTTTTTATTGGGATCAGAAAGTTTAATTGTCTATATTCACTGGCCATAAATGTAGACTTAAGAAGCTCTCAGAATTGAAGGAGAGAAAAACAAAACTAAGTGAGAATTCTCCTAGCCTGAGAGTAGGCAACTCCTTAAGTGATCGCATTAACAATCTATAAGCGGGACATGCTAGAATAAAGAAAAGACGGTGAGATTAAGATAGATCTCAGGATGGTGGATGGTCCCATGGCCTCATGCTTCTAATAATGGTCCCTAAAAAAGGACTCACCCTGGTGGAACTGTCCTTGGGTTGCCTGTAAAGATGTGTTCCAAGTATGTAAGAGGTTGGTATAGACCAAGCACCATGATAAGTGCCACTTAAGTTTGTATATGCTTTGGATATTTTGTGCATTTAAGTTGTAGAGTTGTAAACCATAAACTATCCAAATCATCTTTGTCATTCTATATTATTAAAAATACTGACCCCCCTGAGAGGATGTCATATTAGATCATTTTCCTATTCTGAAACTTGTAGGTTTCTTCACAAATTCTCGAGAATTCAGAAAACGCTAACAAAAGTAGAAAGAAAAATGGCATCACTGTTTTCTGTTGAGTCTTTGCCATCTTTCTAGAGGCTTCCACAGGTCAGCTTGAGGTACCATCTTTTTTTCCCATGTCTTGAAGAAAGTTAAGTGTATATATGATGACATTTTTCATTTTAATATAGTTGATCTATTTTCCAGACTGTAGAAAACTGGGAAATGACTTTTCATTTAAATATAAGTTGAAACCCTATGGGAAGGTAAAAGAATTCAAGAAATATGGAGAAATAGCTGTTTCCAAGCCAACAGGAGAAAAGGAGAGTCTTTTTGGTTTTCAAATTAGTTGTTAGGGAAAACGTTTTTCTTCCCATCAAACTTTCACTTTTCCTTCTTTAAAACAGATTAATCATAGCTGTGTAGGTTTGGTTTTCTGCCTGCTTATTAAAATGTGGAAAATATGAACAGTGGCTTCAAACTTTCATGAGTAAATTGTCATTTTGTGCCTTTTATTAGCCTATATTTCAACCCTCACATTGTGGGAGCTCACTCATTACTTCTGAGCCTTTCACTGTTAAGAATATACTAATGGGTTATGCAGACCATGTCTTTATGAACTGACAGTACAATTCCAGAGGACAAAACAGCTTCCAACCATAATTCAGGAGCATGGAAGTGTTTTGTCAACCAACTTGATGGGTTTTGGGGAGGCCACACATTTTAGGACCTAATAATACACAGACATCTGTCTATCCTTCCCTGCTTTAAAAAGAACAAATTGATTCTATGTCTTTATCCTTTAAAATCTCTATTTATCTTTTTAAAAATGAAAAAAAAAACCCAGCACTGTAAAATTCTACACCCTCGTTTAGTCTTCAGAAAACTCTTTAGAGCACAAAAGGCAGCCATATTTAGCAGAACTGGGTATGAATATGGCTATGTGACTTTGGACAAGTCGCTGAACTTTCCTAAGGTTCAGCATTTTTATATTTAAGATGAGGAAAAATACAGAGTAGCCTGGAAGCAGTATTTCTCAAGCTGTGATCCTCAGACCGGCAATATTAGGAGCATGTGAGAACTGGTTAGAAATGCAAATTCTGGGGCCCTATTCCAGACCCACTGAAGCAGAAAACGTGGGAGTGTATGAACTGTGTGTTCTTCTGTGTATTAACAAACCTCCATGGGATTCTGATGCCCACTGCCATAAAGATTAGTCATTATACATACATTATATATATACACACATACATATACATAGATACATACACACACACACACACACACACAGAGACTGGGAAGAGAAAGAGTAGGAGAGAGAGGGAGAGAGAACAGAATGAGAGAGACAGAGAGGGAGTAAACCTTTGATCTCCCAGTTTCTTTTTTCAAATGAGAAGACTTAAAGGCCAGAGAAGACAGCTATTAGCTAAAATCTCATAGTTAATGAATTGCAAAACCAAACTCTTCCATTAGCTGCTGCCACATGCACCCCTTTCTTTTTTCTGAGCTACATAATTCAGGAATAGGAGGTGCTACGATCTTATATATTAAGTGTTAGACAATCACTTAGCAAGTCCCTAAAGTTATGCCCAACATTGTGCAAGGTGCAGGGCAAAGGGATTTAGACGCAGTTTCAGCTCGTAAGGAGCTGACGGAAATAAAATACAAATAGTGTTGCTGTCTTTAGAAAAAAGCCACTTATTTTTATGGCTTGTTTCCTACATAATTTGACTATTCAAAGCATTTTTTCTTTGATCCCAAGGATAAAAATGGTGAGATTAGAAGACAATGCTGCGTTTTCCCAGGGGCGACTAGAGCGAACCTGGACTCTAACCTAAATTTCCATTTTGAAAGTTAAAGGAATGAAGAATATATGATGACAAATGACATGGGGATGATTATATTGTGCTGTGGTGTGATTTACAATGGCTACATCTGTCAGACTTTTTGACAAATGGCCTCAAATGTTCTCCAATTAAGTGAACCGCATAGATTTTAACAGTTGCAGGGAATAAAAGAATGTGTCCTTCCATTTTGGGGAATAAATTTACTCCCCTCCACACACAAGGATGGGTAGTCATTAACAGTGTTTCTGTGCCATAGGAAAAATAAAATACAAGCAGGCTTTAGATGAAGTGGAGGTAATGCTTCCTCCAAGGACCTCCCAGCCAGTGTTAATTTGGTTGAGTTTGTGATGGGCAATGAGGAATGACAGCTGCTCCCTGGTGCCACTCTTGGATGCTAAGGACCCAGAAAGTAAAGGAAACTCCAGCTTCTTCTCCTCAGTTCCCAAGCAATGGGAAGACATTTTAGGTGATTAGTTGGCCTCAGGGAAAGAAGTAGGAGAAACAAGACTAATAAGCTGTAAACAGGTCAGCCTTGAGGGGCAAGAGAGCTCCAGAGATACAGTTGTCTTCCCCTGAGAGATGGGACTCCAAATAGTCCCCAAGCCTCACACAATGTGGGGGAATGGCAGTCTGTTCACACTACTTGTAGGACACTTACCAATTTCTAGTTTTTGATATTTTCTGTTTTTCATCATTGTATCTCTGCCTACCATTGTCACCAGCAACCCCATTGTCTCCTCCAGGTCTTCGAATTTCCTTATGGAGAATACTTTGAGCTGGGATTCCCAAGCCTCCCCTTTACTTTCTTCCAGGATCACTATAGCTGTAAGAACCTCAGAGTAGGAATCTCTGAATTATAGAGTGATTTCTAGGATTTACAATCTGAGTCTGTTACCATTTGAAGACAAAAAAACACATATGTTTATTATTAGATTTCCCACAAAATCGTGAAAATTTTTCAAATACTTAGCAAACTCAGTTGTATATATCCAAGCAAACACTGTTCTTTTCAATATAGTCCCTTGGGCATATAAAAATTTATTCTAATAATTCATTTTGGAATTTTTTTTCCAAGGTTCTTTTCAGAATCAGTCTATCAGATTCATTACTTCATAGTCATGTTTTGGTTTTGGCCAAAAATGCTATTATTGCCTGGATTCACTAGATTTGCCTCTGAATGATGATGTGCTGATTCTAAAAGCCAAATTCACCTCCACCTCCAGTGGATGAAGACATGCTCTCCTGAAGGGAAAAGGGACATCATATTAATCAATGGGTTGGATTTTCCTTCTTAGTCAATTGAAATGGATAGACTTGAATTGATTGAGTCATTCATTCTTTCATTCATTCACTCAATAAAATTTTTTTCAGCACTTGTTTTATATAACCATTGTGATAGATTTTAAGAATACTAAGATAAACAAAATACAAAGGAATAAGTGCTTGGTCCTTTCCAGTTATATATATATATATATATATATATATATATATATATATTTTTTTTTTTTAAAGTTCATAGTCTTTGAATCTCTAACAGTATTTTGAACAAATTCAGCACTATTGACATAAATGTATAATTAATTCCATGGCACTCATTTGGATGTCTAAGTTCTGATTTGTTAGTTAAATATATAGTGATTATTATTTGAAGTCATTCCTCATTTATCATGATCACAACTGTGACAAAGACCCCCAATATGTAATAATGTATTTTTCCTTTTAACCTTCTGAGGTTTAATTGGGTTCCATCTCTCCCACCTGTAGAGCACATTTCATAAGTGCCTTTGCATCTAGGTGTACTCATATGACTACGTTTTAACTAATGGTACCTGAGTGAAGTGATATGTGTTTTTTCTAGGGCATAGCCATAAAACAGAGAGCTTTGTCCTCTATTTCCTCTTTCTCCCTTCTGGGAACTGGAATATGGATGAGATGCTGGGGAGTCAGCTTTGGCTGTGATGGCGAGGATAACATCCTAGAGCAGTTGGTGAAGTAACAAAAGGAACAGAAGTATCTGGCTGACCTTATGGAACAACACCAGCAGGAATCATCTTCCTATTTCTGGACTGTAACTGAGTGGGAAGGAGACTTTTATCTTGATTGACTCATTGTGTTTGGGGATCTAACCTAAAGCTAGTCTCTATTTCAAATGATGTCTTGGGCAGACCCATTTCATGTCAACTGTGTTTTCCCTCTTTGAACACTCAGAAGAAAAAAACAAATTAAATCCTTTCATTCATCTCTAATCTGTACTGCGTCATCAAGATACAGCCTATGCCTGCTTTTTGAAGAACTTTTCCACCAGGAACGATAAAACTATCCTTTCTTTCTCTGGTCTCTACATCTCCTTTAGGAGCTCTGAACACTCCTAACAGAACCACCCCTTACATCTGTACCACCACTGTCAGGAGAGGCATAGTGCGAAAAGTCCTTCTGATACGAATCTACAACCCTTCAACTCCACATCATCACTGATAGAACTTATTCTGGAAAGATCTTTCTCATCCTCTTGGCTACATTCTAATATTTACAGTCTTGCCACTCTCATTTTCTCTGGGTTCTTGTGATTAATCTCACTGAACCCTATAAGTGTGTTTTTATTATAACTACAAGAAACCTAAGGCTCCTGGGTCATTCACAATTCCCTAGACTTACCTTCCTTTTAAGAATCCATTTCCCACCTCTCCTATGTCCAGGTGCTCTTGAACTTCAAGGTCAATTAACAGAAAAATGTCCTATGTAATCTCAACCTCTTTTCTGAATATTCACGTAATCTTCTAGTTCTAACAGAAATCTGACCTCTGGGGAAATGGCTTCCCATCGTGCCCTCTCAAGTGGTGGCCACCCCTTTATATTACTGACATGGTGGTGGAATAGGTATCTTCCTCTCCT
Source organism: Neogale vison (assembly GCF_020171115.1). NCBI lineage: Eukaryota > Metazoa > Chordata > Mammalia > Carnivora > Mustelidae > Neogale > Neogale vison. The sequence goes on along the minus strand of NC_058093.1, from coordinate 98,510,667 downwards.
TCCTTGTTGCTCCAGAATTGATTTTCATATTATCTTACTACTACCTACTTCCCATCCTTGTTATAATCATCTATCTACAGATTTCCTTTTCATTTCTCCTAATTTACTGAAAAATTTACATGTGGTTTACTATCAGACTCTCTAATACAACTCTACTCACAAATCTTGATGATTTCAATGTCCATGCAGATGATCCTTTGAACACCTTGGTGTCCTCTCTTTTCTACAGATCTTGTCTTCCACTCACTTCCACCACACCAACTGAACCCCTCCAGAGCCCCAATTTCAAATTTTCCACTCTTCCAGTTTTGTTGTTTACCAGCTTAATTCCTCGAATACTTCAACTCAACAATCTTTTGATTGGAATCTAACATTCATTGATTCTACTAATTTTTTGTGGTTTCTTATATCCTTTATGTCTACATTTCATTCTTATTCAACTTAGTCTCCAAGGGCCATTATTATATTCACTTCCCTTCAAACACCCTCCACTTTATTGCTCCTTTCTTTGTAATACCACCTGATAAAAACCCAACTTTATTAAGGCCAACCTTCTGCCTATTTCATTAGTGCTGCTGGATAAGCAACTAGATAAATACAAAATCCTACTCATTGGTCTCATTTAATTCACAATTACTAGCTTCAGGTTGACAATCCTGCTACATTTCTCTAGTTTCCCACCTTCTAGACTACTTCTCCTCTATCTTCAACATTTCAACACCTCCTTAACAATAGTCTTGGCTGATGACCCTGCTTTCTATTTTCCTGAGAAAACAGAAGCAATCAGAAGAGAATTTTTACAAGATCCCATCCATATCTCATAGCATCTGCCCATAAATTCCCCTATCCTCTAGTCACCATGGATAAGCATCATGTTCCTATGTAAGAACAACCCATCCACTTGCTCACATCTCCTATAGTATTAATTTTTCTTCCACTTTCCTGGATTATTTCCATTAGGATGCAATGTGTGGCAATTTCTCCTAGCTTAAAAAAATTCCTCTCCAGTGCCCCATTTATCTATGCCCTGTTATTGCAAAAGTCCTTAAAGGATTTATATATACTATGTCTCCCAATTCTTCTCATCCCACTCTTCCTTGTGTCCTCCCTAATCAGACCACCAACTTATTATTCTACTGCTACTTCTCTTGCCAAGATCTTCAGTGTCCTCCAGAATACTCCAAAGGTTAATTTTCAGGTCTTATGTGATTTGACCCTATCAGTATTATTTGACATATTTAATCTCCTTTCTACCTTGAGAACACTTTCATAATCATAATCTTCATTGAAAAGTCTAGTCAGGTTTAATGTAAGTTGCCATGCAAAGTCCCAGTGGTATCAAATTTTGAATTAAGAGGTATTCACCTCTACATGGAAAATACTGGAAGGAAATGAAATAAGAAGAAGGAAAGCCCAAATCTTGTCTTTAAAATTGATGATGCCCCCATTTTAGCACAGAGGTCTGACAGATAGAAAACAAATTTTAGAATTCATGTAGTCCAACACTCCTGTTTTACAATAAGGAGGACACAGGCCCAGAGAAGAGTAGTGATTTCTCCATTATTACAGAGTGGCAGAGTTGGGACTAGCACCTAGGTCTTCTGCCTTGAAATGCTTCTTCTAGTACCCAGTTTGCACTTCTCTACCTCTGATATATATGTATGTATATATATGTGTGTGCATATTAACGAATACTTGAGAAGCATATATATGTAGATACATATATAACTATATATACAAATAACATAAATACAATATATATGTATACACACATAGAAATATAGCATATATATATACATATATATGCACACATGTAACATCTATGTATATATACTTCTTTCAGGTTGTTTTTTCCTGAATGAAATCATTGTTGGGAAGAGGTCATAAACTCCCTCTCTGCCTGCTGCTCTCCTCTGACATAGTCAGTTATCCCTACTAGGCTCCTCTGGGATCCATGTCCCATGAAGACAGGCCTGAAACTGAAGCAAAGGACTCTAGGAAGCCCTTGATTTAGCAGACCATTGGCTGCGTATAAAACTCACTGCCCTATACCAACTCTTCTATTCTGCTGATCAGAAGAGGCTGGATCTGGAGCTTAGGGAGACTTAGCTTTAGTGTTGGCTAACTCACTGGGTGACCTTGGATCTTAGTTGAACAAATGAAGGGCTGTATTAGGTACAGTCTTAATTCCTCACTTCTACCCTGCAGTGCCCCCTAGGTGCCTAAAACCTCCTCTAGTCTTTACTCTCTCTCCAGGACCTACTTCTACCTCATCTTTAAGCTTCTTGCCTGCCCAAATGTGTGCTATCTGCTTGTCTGTCTTAGTCATCTTAGTTGACCTCTCTAGGTGGGATTACTGGACTCCATTCTGGGGATTTTGCCAATACCCTTCCCATCTAATTAGACTCTTGGGTCAGGTCACCATTAGATAGATACCTCCCAACATCTGACATGACATGAAAGAATGAATAAGCAATGGGGGAAAGCTGGTCTTATGAGGCAAGAGAAGCAGCACAAAAAAGCATAAGAGAAAAAAGAAAGACAAGAAGAGAAAGATGAAATCAATAGCATTGTGATGATATCACTTTCTGATACTGATTCTGGCCTAGAAGAATAGAAGCCCATCTTAATACGTGGCTTGTAACTAATAAGAGTATGGCATTTAATACTGATTAAGAGTCCTTCTCATATTTAAGAAGGTAGCAAAGAGCATAAATTGGAGCAGATATTTTTTGTGCATGTACAACTCATAAACATGGAGTATTTTAAAACCTCTAGGATTCTAGAAGTCTTAGATCACGCTACTCTTTAATGGGCACTTTTCTTACAGTGACTTTAATATAAAATAAAGATTTAAAAAATTTGGCTCTCAGATACTCAGAATTGGATTATCACAATCTAAGATTCATAACACATTATCATTAGACAAAGCATAGCCTTTTTCATTAATGATATTTGTTATAATATAATGAATGACTGTGGAACCATTGCCCAGTCCAAGGGCTAGAATACTTTAAAATTGCTTACATCTACATACCGTTTTTTTCCCTCAACCCATCCTCTCGCCTTCCCTATGGAAGTAACTACCACAATCAATCAATCCTATTATTACTATTTCTTGCTTTTTTACTTTTATCACATACATACATATGCTAAGTAATATGCTGGTTGATTTGCTTGGTACTGAACTTTATAAACAGAGTATTATACTGTGTTCATTCCTGTGAGATTTGCTTTATTCATTTCTTATGTTATTAAGATAATTCCATAGAACTGCTTTTAGCTGTGGTTCTTTCCTTTTCACTGTTGGATAATATTTTACTGTGTGAATATGTCACAGTTTATTCTTCCATTAACCTGTCAATGAACATTCTGGAGGTTTCCAGATAATTTTACACTTACAAACTACTGTGGGAAGTCTAGTACAACTTTCCTGGTGCCCATGTGCTAGATGATCTTAAGGGCATGTTTCCAGGAGTGAAGTCAGTGGATAAAGGAGCATAAAAACAATCATCCTTAAGAGACAATGTCAAATTCTTTTTCAAGGTGATTCTGACATTTACATCTTCAAAAGTGTGAAAGAGATCCTGCAATCTAAATCCTTCAATACAATGTATTATCTGACTTTAAAATTTTTGTCAAATACATATAAAATGGTATTCAATTCAATCTTCATAAAAATTTTCCTAATTACTAATCTAGTTAAGCATCTCTTCATGTATTTATTACCTATCTTTTTTTTTCTATTCTTTAAAATGCCTTTTCATGTTGTTGGACCTTCTTTTTTTTTTTTTTTAAGATTTTATTTACTTATTTGACAGACAGAGATCACAAGTAGGCAGAGAAGCAGGCAGAGAGAGAGAGACAGAGAGAGAGTGGAGGAAGCAGGCTCCCTGCTGAGCAGAGAGCCTGATGCAGGACTCAATCCCAAGACCCTGGGATCATGACCTGAGCTGAAGGCAGAGGCTTTAACCCACTGAGCCACCCAGGTGCCCCTTGTTGGACCTTTTATCTATTAAATTTTTATCTTTTCCTTAGTAATTTACAGGGCAATGCATATCTCTTTTCTCAGTTTTTATTCTGGCTTTCATTTTTTTTTCAAAGGTATCCACTGATGAACAGAAGTTCTTAATTTTCATGTACTTCTAATGCTTTTTGTTTCTGGGTTAGGAAACCTTTCTCCTCACTCAAGCCAAAAAGAATTTTTAGGGACGCCTGGGTGGCTCAGTTGGTTAAGCAGCTGCCTTCGGCTCAGGACATGATCCCGGCGTCCTGGGATCGAGTCCCACATCGGGCTCCTTGCTCGGCGGGGAGCCTGCTTCTCCCTCTGCCTCTGCCTGCCTCTCTGTCTGCCTGTGCTTGCTCTCTCTCCCTCTCTCTCTGACAAATAAATAAATAAAATCTTAAAAAAAAAAAAAGAATTTTTAAAGTTATATTTCTAACTTATTGTCACTATTTTATAGAAATACAATAAACATATTTAAAAATTGATCTTGTGTCCACTCACCTTGAAAGACTTTCCTGTTATTTCTAGTAGTTTTTCTATAAATTCTTTAGGGTTTTCTATGGACATATCCATAACATATAAACCAAAGGAGAGAAATAGTGGTATAAAAGAGGAAAGAAAATGTTTCTTTAAAAAAAAGAAAAAAAAAGAAAGAAAGAAAAAACCCTCCCAAACCAAAAATACTTGATCACAAAAAAGGGGAGGATATTAAAAACAAAACAAAACACAGAAACATAAAAAATAAATAAGCTATGCATTCTTGTGAAATAATTAGAAGAAGAATAAGATAATATAACCAAGATGAAAGAAGAAGATGATAAAAAATAAGATCAGAAATCAATAAAATAGGAATTAAAAATCTTAGGTTTAAAAAGGTTAAAATCAGTTCTTGGATAAGACAAGAATGACAAACCACTGGTAAGCTTGATTTAAACAAGGAGAACAGTTAATTAACTAATATTATTAAAAAGGGGTATATAACCACATATATAGTAGGAACTAAATAGATAATAACTAAAATCAATCAACTGGTATATGCCAATAAACATGGAAACTTAGACTAAAGATCCACAGTTCCATACAAATTTATATTATTTATCGGAACTGACAGAAGATGAAATAGAAAGCCTGAAACGTTTTATGGTTATTAATGAAATTGAAGCAATCATTAATAATCTTAATAAAAAATGTATCTGGCCCAGATATATTTATACATAAGTGTTTTCACACTTACTAAAATATTAGATCATTCTAACTTAATATAAGTTCTTAAGAACAAACAGGAAAAGAGGGAATACTCTCCACTCATTTTATGAAACCAGTATTACTTTAGTAGTAAGGTACAGGAAAGTACAATACAAAGAAAGCATAAGAAAATAACAGCACTGAGCTATTTTAACCCATTTAATAAAATGAATTAATAATAAAATAATAGTAAGTATATAAATGGGCTAATACATATAGATTGCAGAAATCTTTAGCAAAATATCAGTGAACTGAATTTTTCAATATATACAGAATATACTGTGTTACAGATAGATTAACTTTATCTTAATCTGGTTTAGGATTAGGCTGGTTTAATCCTGGTTGATTGAATTTTTAAAATATAGAGATATCTTTTACCATAAACAATGAATTCTGGAACACCGAAAAGAAATTTAAAAAAATACATAAAAGTTTAAAAAAAGGGGAAAAAAAAGAACTATCTTTTACTTCATTAAGTGATTAAAGGTAAAAACCATATGATCATCCAAATATATGCAGATATACTTTCTGATAAGAAATCAACATGAATGCATAATTAAATTAAAAAAAAAACCTTCTTAGTTAACTAGTATTAAGAAAAAAAAGTTCCGTAACCTGATAAAGTTAATCTACTAAAAATAAGAACAACAACAAAAAGTTAAAATGAACATCATTATTCTAAAGGTGAAACTTTGGAATTAACTCTTTTAAAAACCAGCAACAAGACAAGAGTGCCTATCATTACCACTTCAACTTAACATTGATTGGAGATTCTTTCTTCTAGAAGCATACATGATTTTCAGAGAATCTCTAAAATATCAACCTTCCCTTTAAAACTAACTTTAGAAACAGGTGTTCTTAGATGAAGGTATAGTGTCCTGAAAAGTTAGAAGTCTCCTCCTTCCCCTCAAATCATTATCAAGTTTCTATTCAAAGATAATGCTCAGTATCATGGCACATTTTAACAGTCAATTTAAAGAATGGGGAAAAAAGGGAAAAGTATAATTTAACATAGTTAGTTGTAAATCCAGGAGCATTATCCAGGCTAAATATCATCTTGCTCTGGGACCACGGAATTAAACTCCTTTTGCTTTCTCTTCTTCAACAAATGCAGAGCTTAAAGAGCTATTTCAGCCCATAATTTTGTTCATCTTATGATCCAACTGGTATTATACTGAATAACATTTGTAATTTAACTGTATTATGTGTGTGAACTTTGCACTCCAAGGAGAACTAAAGAGACACTTTATGGCACTGAAATGATAATTTTTTAAAGCTTTTTTTTTTCCCCCTTCCTTTTGAGAAAGGTACCAGAAAATTTGTTCATTTATGCTTTGGGTTTTTAGTGAAGAGAATGACTTATTTCAGGGCAAGTGCCTTTTATTTATTTGACTAATATTTATTAAATGTTTCCTGTGTACCAGGCACTATTCTAGGCACTGGAGATGTAACATTGAACAAAACAAAATATTCAAACCTTGTGTTGCTTTAATGTCCAGAAACATATGAGTGCTGTTCAATAATAAAGGGATGAGTCCAGGAGGTCCTAGAATAAGGATCCCCTGTACCACTATGTGCTTTCCTTCTCTCTCTGAAAACCTTCCATTAACTCTATTTTAGGTACCAGTAAAGTATCTGGGTTGATCACCTTTCAGGTTTATCTCACTGCTTCACACCAGAGCTACACTTCACTGAGTCTTTCTTGATAAATTAATTTATAATAATAGCAATAGCCTCCATTGACAGGGCACCTTTCAGAAAGGTATATTGCATATACTGTCTCATTAAAATGCTGCAGTTAGGTATTATTTGATGGATGAGAAACTGAAGCTCACAGAAACTCCGTGATACCACACATTATAAAGAGTAATTCAAATTTTTCTGACTCTAAAGAATCCACAAACATTTTCTAGTATATCTGGTTGGTCTATTTCTTCCTTCCTTCCTCCCTTCCATCCTTGTTTGTTTGTCTCCTTCCTTCCTTCCCTCTTTTATTCATGCATTCATTCTTTTATTTACTATCTCAGAAAATGCTGAGTTATATACCATAGACAATTTTGGATTTCATGTTGTTCTCCTGAATGCAGAGTGTAGTCTTTATTCACAGTCCATCAATGCATGGATTTTTCCCACCTATGTAATACCATACAATCCAAATGGTTGACAGAGTCTTCTTCCCTCTTCCCTCACCAGTGTATGGTACAGAAAAACTCAACTAAAAATTTTTTTTAAAAAAATTAGAGTTTTTTTTCCAATAGAATAATCTCATTTGTAAAATGGTGCATATCCAGATTACCTACTAATGGGGGATCCAAGCAGAGGCTGAATAAGGATAAGATGAGGAAGGTTCATTCATTCATTCATTCATTCACTCACTCATTCATCAAATAAATAGCCACTGAATGCCAGGAATTATGAGCCTATGGCACAGAACAAACTCTCTGCCCTAATGGAACTTAATAGTCCAGTGAAAGGGAAGATAGGCAAGAGAACTTAGAAGTTCTCTTCCAACACAAAATTTGTAGGTTATTAGAAATGGGAAGAAGAAGCAGAAAGAGAGAAAGGCAAGTTGTTTGTTGTTTTTAGGGAAAGGCTGTAGGACAGATTCAAATTTAAGGGCATATTCTGGGAAGAGCAACTGCAAATCCAAGCCTGTTCATCATCCGTGTTATGTGCTGGTCCTCTGCTCACCTTTCAAACTCACTGGCACACATAGATCACAACCACTGCCAGTTGGCACCACCTTTCTATTATAAATTACTCTCATAAAACCATATGTCCTTCTGTTCTGCTAACTGCCAAGGGGGAAGGCTGGCAGTCACTGCAAGTCACTGCCCTCTTCTGACCCTCCCTTCAATCCCCAATTAGCTAACTTTTCCATAGGAGAAATTATCCTCTTTTATGCCTGCTCAAACTTGATTCTTCAGGGCTCACCCCAGAAGATACACTGACTACTTTACTCTTTTTGCTGGTAACCCCGTTGGCACTCAATCTCAAACACATAGACCATTCAGTTACCCAGCCTTTCAATAAACATTCAATTCAATAAGCTCTTGCCATGTGCTAGAGATTCAGTATAAAAAGTCACAATTCCCACTGTTAAGAAATACATAGGGGAGACGGATGAGGATAACATAAATTTGATGGTCATAGTAGACTAGAGTACCATGGAATCACAGGGAGGGATATAACCCTATAAGCTTAGATTCAGAGTTCGGACTTTGAAATGATCTCCACTTGAAATGGGAGCATAAGTCTTTATTTGATGGAGAAGTAAGACCCTATGATAACTCATGATGTAAGGTCACAGAGAAGGAGTTATGACAGGGGACAGGCAGGCATAGATAGGGATGGGGGGGTCTTATACCATCCGTTTGGGAAATTCTTTCAATGCAGATGGCCTTATTAGTGGTTTTTTAAAAATCAAGGTATAATTTTCATACAATATCCTATAAGTTTCAGGTGTACAACATACTGATTCAATATTTTTAGGCATTACTAAATGATTCACATGATAAATGTTGTTACACCCCCATGACTTATTTTATAACTGGAAGTTTGTACCTTTTAATTCCCTTCACTTATCTCACCTACCTTCCAACCCCTAGCCACTCTGGTAACTGACAGTTTATTTCCTGTATACGTGCGTCTGTTTGGTTTTGTTTGTTTTGTTTTTTAGATTCCTCATGTAAGTGAAGTCACATGGTATCTGTCTTTCTCTGACTTACTTCATGTAGCCCAATACCCTCTAGGTCCATCCATGCTGTCCCAAATGGAAAGATCTCATTCTTTTTTATGGCTGAGCCATATTCCACTGTATATCTGTACCACATCTTCTTTATCCATTCATCTATCAATGGACATTGGGTTGTTTCCGTATGTTGGTTATTATAAATAATGCTGCTATGAACATAGGGGTTCATATATGCCAAGTTTCTAACTTCTCTCTACAAGTTGACTCCAAGCTCCATGTGGGGAGGACCATATCTCATGCTTCTTCCCTATTCCCTATAGCACTTAAATTAGTGATGATTCATGGTGAGTTTCTAAGAAGTACTGAGTCTACTCATAATCATTACCAAAGGAGAGATTTCACTGCCTAATTGGTCTAAGAGCCTTCTCTTGCACATTTCATTTCCTTCTCTTGCACATGTTTAGGCCTGCAATATAAGTGCTTCAAAGATCAGTCAGTAATGGATAAAGAGGATATGGTCCATATATACAATGGAGTATTATGCCTCCATCAGAAAGGATGAATACCCAAATTTGCATCAACATGAAGGGGACTGGAGGAGATTATGCTGAATGAAGTAAATCAAGCAGAGACAGTCAAGTATCATATGGTTTCACTTCCTTGTGGAGCATAAGGAATAACACAGAGGACATTGGGAGATGGAGAGGAGAAGTGAGATAGAGGAAATCAGAGGGAGAGACGAACCATGACAGACTGTGGACTCTGAGAAACAAACTGAGGAGTTTTGGAGGGGAGAAGTGTGGGGGGTTGGGTGAGCCTGGTGGTAGATATTATGGAGGGCACGTATTGCATGGAGCACTGGGTGTGGCGCATAAACAACGAGTCTTGGAACACTGAAAAGAAATAAAATCAAATAAAATGAAAAAAAATTAGTCAGTCATATAAAGACAGTATACTCTATGTATCAGCCAGAAAGCTCTTGAAAACAGACACTCCTTTTTCTGGACATAGGTCTTACGATCCTTTCTCACTAATCTGACCTGATGGTGAAACGACTAACACAGCAAATGCCAGAATATGGGGATGAAAGATTCAGGCTGGCTAGTTAAATCATTGTAGTGGAAGAAACTGGGATCTCTCTGTTTTACCTAGTTACCAAATTGTCTCCCTCACAGATGGCCATAAAAGAAATTGATCGATTTTTACTTTGCTAAACTACTCCTTTAAAATAAAACTGACAAGGGGAGGTGAACCATGAGAGACTATGGACTCTGAAAAACAATCTGAGGGGTTTGAAGTGGTGGGGGGGTGGGAGGTTGGGGTACCAGATGGTGAGTATTATAGAGGGCATGGCTTGCATGGAGCACTGGTTGTGGTGAAAAAATAATGAATACTGTTTTTCTGAAAATAAATAAATTGGAAAATAAAATTAAATTAAACTGACTTAGAACAACTGGATAGTCAATTTGAGAAGTTAGATCTGTATGTGAGGACAAAATTCCAAATTATATTGGGTACAAGAGGAAATATGAGGATTATTTTTCCCCTGTAACTTTGGAGTGAGAAAGGGTTTGTCATAAAACAAAAGTTTTTATGAGTTTGGCCATATGAAAATAAAATCTTTCACATTGCAAAGAACATGGTAAGTGATGTCACAAGCAAATGAAAAACGAAGAACATTTAGTTTGTATTATAAACAGCGGAATACTATCCCTAAACTTTAAAAAGCTCTTCAAAATTGAGATGAGAAAAGACTAACAACTCAATAGAAAACTGGGCAAAGGTCACAAGAAGATGATTTACAGAGATAGAAATACAAATGGCATTTTAATAGGTTTAAACAAAAGTTCTCAACCTTACTCTTAATAAGATACATCAGATTCAAACCACACTGGAAGATCATTTCTCCATGTAAGATTGACAGGACACAAAAGTTTGACCTTGAATTTGTAGGTGAGGTTTTGGGGGACCAGGCACATCAATCACTGCAGGCAGATGTGAAAACAACACAGCTCCCCTGAGGATACATTCACTCTTTGACTCAACTGTCCAATTTGGAAATCTATTCCCTGGAGGAGGAGTAGTTAAATTAATTATGGCACAGCCACAGAGGATAGCTGTGGAAAAGAACATGGGAAAACTTTTATGTACTGACATAAAATGGTCTCTAGGATATATTGTTAGGTGGAAGCAAAGTAAACCAAACAGGATGCTGAACAGAGCAGGCAGGTAATGCCCTTCTGAATACAAGATATTTGCCTGCATTTATTTGTTGAGCACATAGACTGGAGGATAAATAAGAAGCCAATCAAATGGCTCCCCTCTATGGGGCAAGAGGCACAGAGACTGGGCAGGAACCTCTGTGATCAAAACAATAAGACCAAATTTTGAAAAATGATACCAGAGGGAAATTGCAAGAACTTCCCTAAACAGGACAGACTTGAGGTGAAGTGTGAAGCTTAAGGACCAAGAGACTGCAGCATTTGTGCACAGTGATAGAACATCAGGTGGGGATGGAGATTAGAAGATACCTAGCTCAACACAGGCTGAAAGAGGGGAGGGGAGATGCTTGCTCCATATCAGTAAGTAAGTTGTGGTCCAAGAAGATATCTGCTTGCTTTCGGTTGAGTATTTGAGACCTTCTGCACCTCTCAAAGATCTCATGGGCATGTGGTACAGTGAATGATGTCAGCACAGCTTTGGACTTTCTCTAAAAATATTGATCTTGTAGACTTCCTTTCTACCAAATCTTAACTGAGCTTTTTCTAGAAGAGGGGGAAATGCCAGGATGGAAAGTGTCAAGATGACATATTATATAGAGCACTGGATGGGCCAAACAAATCAAGATAAAGGAAAGATTTTTTTTTTAAGTGAAAAAGCAAAGTGAAAAAAACACTCTTTAAGATGCTTTTGGGAGCTCATCAAGAGAATCTGGGAGCCAACCACCAAACTTCTCTGCTCTCACAAGATGGAGAGCAAGCTTGGCCAATACCATGGAAAGGATACTGTCTCCTTTTCTAATTAAATTCCTTAAAAGAGTGAGCTGATTTATTCATTTATAATAAAATTCCTGGTCTAATTAAAAATGGGACTTTCTCCCACCTGATCTAGCCTCACTGTATTTCTGATTCCCATGTAATCGAATCTGAAAACAATGATGCTGAGTGATAGCTTGGGATATTGCTACTTATTGTGAAAATAAATAATAAAGAATGAGAATGCTGCTTGGCTTGTTTAGGAAAAGTTTAAATCACCCTGTTTCTCACTTCGATTGAATTTTAACAACAGATACAGATAATATGATATTTCCTTCAATGAAACTGTATAATTTTGGCTAATTTATGAGAGAGCTTTACCTTTCTGAGGCTTTAGCTTCCCATTATTCTGGCCTGTGGTTTGTAAAGTCTCTGGGCTTCCCTCCCCTCCTCTTGTATCTTCAATCTTAAATTCCAGGAATTGTTCTTTCTTTCAACTCATTTAACAAAATACTGCTCATATTTATTTAGCATTCTGCAGACTGGAAGCCTTGTGACATATAATGTCACATCTGAACTACTCTGGGAGAGGTTGGTAAGGTGGGCATCATGTAGCCTATGAAACTAAGGCTCAGAAAAGTCAACACTATTCATCCAGAATCACCAAGTCTATTTGCAGAGCCTGACCTAGAACCCAAGAGTCCTAACTCCTGGTTATGAGCATGTCCAACACTTCCAACCAAATGACCATGGCTTTTGTTTCCAGATTCCAAGAAGTTCAGAGAGCAGCCAGTAGTGTGATTCACTGAATGATGCTTGACATCTTTTCTTGGCAAAAACCCTGATTGCTACTTGGGAAAGAACCCTGTTCATTTCTGGTTTTGTTTTTCCTGAGCTCATCTGCTTGGCTGTACAGTATGCGTATGTTTCTAGGTTTTTGGCTGGTTGAGGAGGAACATTTAGGATGGGAGGATATGAGAAATGATCCCTTTCTTTATCCTTGAAGTTTGAGAACAAAACACTCTACATAGTTAGGATATCTCCATCTTGTTTCCCTTCATACCTCAAAGGTTTGCACACTGCATCTCTGCTTTGCACACTATAATAATTACTTCTAGAAAGGGTTACTCCTGAACACTAAGACCCTTCTTTTTCCTACTTACCCCATTTCTTCAACAGGGCTTCCTTTATTGACCCCAGCATTTTTAATCCTGAGATATATGCTAATCTTCTGAGTCTTAACCATTCAGAGGGAAGGGTTCTGGCAAGAGGCCCTTTCCAAAAGTCACTATGTACTTTTTAGCCAAAAATGAAACTCTAAGGTCCCCAAGGAAACACAAACACCTGTTGGCTATTTTTTTTTTCTTCATTTTCATCTAATTGCAATTTATCTAATTCACTAGAGCAGTGTGAGGATTAACTGTCCTCCAGTTACTTTCAAGTCTGTAAAAGATTTCCGCTTCCTCGGGGCACATGTTCTCTAAGAGAGACAGAAATGAAATACTAATAAGTGATTTAATGTGTAGCAGCCTCAAATAATCTGTGCTCTGTGTTACCATTTTCCACAGTTGGTGTCTCCATAACACTCTAAGGTGCTTGGAATGGGTTCAACAGCCAAGTGTGAAAGGCCCAGGAGGAAGCATGAACTTCCCTTTCAAAGCCCCTAGGAGGAAGGGCATCTTAACCACACAGTTAGGTGCTGGGCCAGTTCTGGGGTGCCTGCTGAGTAGGCATAGGATTTGGCTGCTGTCATAACTTGGCACCAATATTTGACAGCTTGTCCTTCTCAATGACCATTTCTGATGCCTAACGGGTAATCTTCCCTTGGCTTCTTCTCAGTATTGTTGACATTCTGTGCAGGATAATGCTTTGTTATTAGGGGCTACCCTGTGCATTACGGGATGTTCAGCAGCCTTCATGGGCTCCACATATCAGATAGGAGACCGCCCACCTCTAAGGATGAGCACCCCAAATATCTCCAAAGATTGCCAAATGTCTCCTAGGGCCACAACCATCCAGTTTGAGAGCCCCTGGGCCACATAATATCTTGTGAACACTCAAGGTATTACTTGGATGAGAGACAACCTCTATGAAAAAACCATCCTTAGACACATTCATGGGGCTGTCTTGGAGTCCCAGCAAGCGACTCCTGTGTGAGGCTGAGAGGACACACAGTTTCCCAAATGATGCATTCTGCAATTCGCTGCTTATATATTTAGTTTCAGATCCTTCGCCCAGCTTTCTTTTGGCCATGGCAGTCAGAGATGGCTCATTTGCACAGCATTAAGTATTATTTGCTCCCCCTACATATTCCACAACAACCAGGGATTGCATTTTTACTTTGCAATTCTACTTTACAGGCTCGGGTTTAAATGTTTTGGGTTACCACACATTCAAACTTGAGAGGGTAGCACTGGGGGTGCTGTGGTAATGATGGGGGGGGTGGAGAATGTCCATCAAAGAGTGACAAACTCCAGGGGGGTGCTTCTCTTCCCTCCAAAATGTCTCATTAGGGTCCAGAATTGGTCTCCCTCTCCTCTGTATCCTGCAGTCCAATTTAATTGAGCGACGGCCTCGCCACGGCACACTGCTCTTTCGACAGGAGGGTAAACTCATTCTGTCCATCATGACATTTGCTTTCTTAAGGGCCTCACAATATGCAGCTTCAATAATTAAATGCAGGTCACATCGCAGCCTCCTTTTTCAAGCCTGTCTGAAGACACAGTGCCCCCCCACCACACCGCCCGTGATGGTTACCTTTGGACCACGTGATTTTCAGAAGCTAATGGTTTTTTGTTTGTTTGTTTGTTGTTGTTGTTTTTGCTGTTTTGCTTTATTGTTGTGCACGAAACTTCTCCCCACTGAAAGCCCCAAACCTCAGCATAGTGCAAATCCCATCTGCACATCTGAAAGGGCTGTCGGTTTTCTCATGGTGGATAAAGGTGACAGAGAGAAACTTGAGACCCTAGCTACCATAAGGGTCTCAGAGCAGCCTGCTTGTCATGGTCAGTACTTTTCATTTGTCACCTGGGGCAGTTTATTGCTAGGAGATGAATCCCTTGTGTTTTATTGCCTGTGCCCATTTACCTTGAGTTGGGATGAGCTTGTCAAAAATCAAGCAAATCTTGAAAATGACCTAATAAGAGTGAAGTTCCAGGAAGGACTAAGGATAACTCTAATGTGGAGTGTCCATCTGAAACCAGAGATTTCTCTGGGGGAACTTGGGAGACATTATAATGAGTTCGGATTTCATCTAACCTAATGCTGATTTTGCACATTACTGCGATTTGTCATCTTTAAGTCATATGCCAGATGAACACTTTAAAATAGATACAACTTTGTGTGAGTTTTCTATAAAATAGCAAAATCTGATTGCTCTATTAATAGCCAAAGTCCTTGGCCTTAGGAAGGCCGGGTGGCAGCGTTTTTAAAATTCATCATCTCTGCATAATTAGTTGTGAATCTCTAAATATTCAAGCTGAGGAATTAACCGGGAGCTGGAGTTGTTACCCTTCAGGGTCCCTTTTAATATTGTTCCATAGTCATCATTTCCTTGTGTTTTTCTAATTACTGCAAAACCAATTGTTTTTAACTCAACGGCCTTCGCTCTTTGTAATTTGTTGAATGTAATCACCTTCAAAGGAAGAAAATGTACTTCTTGTTCAGGAAATTGGGTTTTTTTGGATGAGCATCATGAGGTGGCTGTCGGACCCTGGTCCTGAAGCTTTACTTATATGACCTGATCATTACATTTTGAGGGTCTGGGGCTCAAGGAAGGAGGGGGTGCTCATGAAAGTGAGCTCAAAATTGGGTTCTATAGACCCCAGTGGGCTTTCATTGGGAGGAGGAGATTTGTGAAAACTACAAAGAAGTATCAATTCAGCCTCCTTATGCTGAGAAGCCCGCAGTATGGCCTTGGGCAGTAGACGACACTGTGTAGGGTACCTGACAGTCTTCTCACTCAGATGGAGCTTCAGGTGTAGTCTGATCAGAAGCATCCAAGGAGCAGTGTTATGTCACTAACCTGGCCCCAACCACCCGTGTCCAGGGCTGGTGTGGACACTGAATAAGTGGTGAAAGAGCCAACATGAACTAGTTTAGAGGTCAAGTCTCTTCTTTGCTTTTCTTCTTTTGCCAATCTTGCTTAACCACTAACCAGTGAATATTTTCAAAGAACAAATATGGCAAGAACCAAAGTTCTTAATCTTGATTTGTCTCTTTCAGATCTCAAGGGTATGATGCATTTTCATCAATAAGAATGACTCTTTGTGACCATAACTCCTAAACGGGGGTAGAGATTATGAAAATCAAGCCAGGCTGCATGGAGCCACTGAAAAGAAGTAAGAAAGCAAAAGTTTCTTATTGGCCTCCACAGCCAATAAGATTCATTGCTTTCTCTAGCACAGCCCTCAGCTGTATCTAGCTGCTCTGGGTCTTTCTTCCTCTGGACAAGGTAAGGCCCAAATGGATGAAGGATGTGTGTGTGTGAGGAGCTAAATAAGGCCTTAACCAGTTGTGTGAGTTAGTTGCAATTTTATTCAATATTCGTGATGTTGCTTAACATTTATTAAACAAGTATGGTGTGCTAGGCCCTGTGTTAAGTGCAGAAAATGAACAAGGAGCGATCTTGGCATTAGTGAGAGAGTTGAACATGCAAAGAAGAAAGTATAACCTCAAATTTAATGGCAGAACTAAATTCAGGGCATTACAGAAGAACAGACAAGGAAGAGAAATTTGGGCATGGCTGATGGAGGGATATCTGAGAAGACTTCCACATAGAGGAGGTCAAGTCTGAACCGAAACTTAAAGACTAAGTAGAAGTTATATGAAGGTTAGAGAAGATGGGTGTTGATATGTAGGACATTCCAGGAAGTGAGACCACTTTGTGGTCTCACCAAGGAAGCAAGGCTAAGGAAGACCATAACAGCATCCTGTAGCCAGGACACAAGGGAGCAGCCTGCTGTCACATGAAGTTTAAAACAGGAAATGGAAAAATATAAAGTCAGAAAGGCAAGGCCAAGATGGGTTCTGTGGACCTTGTAGAGGAGGAGACTGGATTTTGTCTGTGGGTAATGGAGAGTTCTAGAAGAGTTTCCAGAAAGGTACAATATGAGAGGCATGAAGGCAGTGGGGATGATACATTTATGGGAGAAGGGACTGGCAGTGGGCAAGGAACAAAGGGAGGCAGTAGGCTATGTAGGTTCACGAAGGCACTGCTGGAGCACGGGTGCAGGGGTTAAAAAGAGGAAATATTCAAGAAGTATAAGGGGAGGGAAGCCAGCAGGATCTCAGGACAGCCAGAATATAGGAGGTGAGAGAAGAAAGAGTCAAGGCAAATTAGCCTCATAGACTATATTCCTAAAAGAATGGAGAGACTGCCAGTAGAGACAGAGAGCCTGGGAGGCAGAGATTTCTAGAGGGAAAAAGAAGGGTGTCAGTTTGGCCTTTTGCCTTTGAGATACCTGGTGGGGCTGGTGATGGCAGGGGGTTGGGGGACAGCCTGGTAGATGAGTCAGAAGCTAGGGAGATAAGCATTGGCTAGGGATTATTATTTGACTTTTTACTAATCAGTCCGGCACGTTCCGCGAGGGGTGAGACCCCCCTGGCCTCCCCTCCTCCCGAGACTGGAGCTCCATTGTTTCAACTCCCTGGGTCTTGACTCGTCCGACATCCTGCTGGTGGTTTGCTTTCTTTCCCCTTCCCTTTCCACTGGGTCCCTTGCTCACGCCTTGTCCAAGGCCCTGCCCACAGGAAAGAGGTGGGAATGTTTGTTATGCCCAGCGTGGCAAATGAGAGTGGGCAGCTCTGTGGAAACAAAGCCACAAAATAACTTCTGTCTGAAACCTCACCCGCTGGGCCACCTACCCAGCTCCTAAATCCTGCCCCTGCCGCTCGCTGCTAACAACCTAGACTTTTCGAACATATTTCAAAATTAAACTAAAGAAACTAACCTTGAAAGAAAAGACATGTATTTACTTTAGCGTTTGATGAGCCTGTAGGCAGGGTTTTAGAAAGTAGGTTTCTATGGCCACATTCAGTGTGATTCAAAGAAGCAAGTGGGCAGGAGAAACCAGGGAATGTGGGGTCACAGGACACTGTGTCTGAAAGGAAAGCCTCCTCCCACCCCCGCTCCCTGGACCTGCTGTGATTAGCAGGTCAAGTGGCTAATGACTGAGCAGTGGCCTGGGGGCTGGGGGCTGGTGGGGAGGGCATGTGGTGACAGGCAGAGATCCCTGACTGAGCTTTTCCTACAAGCCACAGAGAGACGGATTGCCACTGTCAACTGCCCCTCTCTACCTGCGGGAAATTTCAAGGGGTCAGGGAGAGAGGGCGTGTTTGAGAAAGGACAACTATCTTGGAGAACATCCACATAAGGCTTCCAGCTCAACCAGCGATTCCATTCTGTAGGTTGGGGACCTCTATTATAAAATCATGTTATAGGGTATGGGGGCAGGAGGGGGTGGGCTGGGGGGAAGACCACTTTCACAGGTTCACGTGGTGAAAGCCAGGCAAAATGGTGACTGGCAGGGAAGGACATCTCAACTACACAACCAGGACACATACTCCTTGTACTGTTTTTCTCTGAATCATTTTTATTTCTTTTCGGATCCAATTTGTCAGCATTTAAAAAGTTCCTGGTGGTGAGTCAACCCTACCTGCCCCTTCCTAGGGCTTGTTGGAAGCCAGTAGGTGCCCACAGCCATGCTGGCTGTCTGCACATGTTCTTTCTTCCTGGCCGCTCTGTCATCAGCCGGGGCTGAGCTGCCGCCGGCTCAGTCAGCGTGTGTGGATGACAGAGCTCTGGCAACAAATTCACTATTAAAAGCAGAGGGCAGGTGCCTGGCTGGAGGAAAAGCATCTTTTTGCTGGTGGGATGCTTCTGGAGTTAGTCTACCTAGCCTTGGCTTCTTATCCAAAGAAGCACCGTTCACCCTGAGGCTAGGGCAACAGAATGGAAGAAGCCCCTCCTCTCAAATAAGGATTTGCTCTGGTTCAAGGGAATAGGATGAACAAAAGGAGTATATTGAGAAAATGACCCAGGCTAAGATTCACTGCCATTTGCCAAAAGGGCAGAAAGAAAAGTTAAAGGAACAAGTTCACTCTTCACCAGGTTCCCTAGGTGTCCCCTAATGTTTATTCCTGATTGTTTTGCAGGACTCACTTTAACAAAGCAATGTTAAAATGTGAACTCTAGGGGTGCCTGGGTGGCTCAAATGGTTAAGCATCTGCTTTCTGCTTGGGTCATGGTCCCAAAGCCCTGGGATTGAGTCCTGCATTGGGCTCCCTGTTTGGCCAGGAGCCTGCTTCTCTCTCCCCTTCTACTGCTCCCCCTGCTTGTGCTCTCTCACTCTCTCTGTCGGATAAATAAATAAAATATTAAAAAAAAAAGTGAACCCCAAGGTAAGTTTTTCATATTCCAGCACTTGTTCATTGGCACAATTTGTCTTACTTCCTTTTTCAAGATGTTTTCAAATTGCCATTGGACCATTCCTCCTCCCCTCTCCCACTTCCTTCCTTCCACCCCTCACTGGAAACCCACTGCCAGAGGTAGAGACAGACAACTGAAGATGAAGATTTTATCCCTCTTTTGAGTCATGAGCCACATACGGAATCATGGAATTCCCCCTTCACTCCCGACATCTTTCTTCACCTACCTCCTAAGACACCACGCTCCCCTGGCTTTCCTCCTGTGTAATCTCCCTCTTTTCTCCCTGACCTGTAAACTTGGGAGGATGGGATTCTCCCTCTATCAACACTCCCTCCACTCCTGACTTCACCTGGACCCTGTATATGCAGACACTCAAAGTTACATTTCCAGACCAGACCTGATCAGCTGAGCTCCAGACGCCCATAGCACATGCCTACTCAACATCTCCACCTGCTCCACAGGCAGCTAGCACGGAGCATGTGCAAGATTCCCCCGCCCCCATCCCCAACCCTACCCAGCTCCAACCTCAGCCTTCCCCATTTCAGTCAGCAGAGAGTTGTCCCTTCCAGGACCCGAACATTGAAGCCATCCTAGACCCTGCTATTTCCTCTACCCCCACCCTCTAATCTATCAATAATTGTGTTGTCTTTTTTTTTTTTTTTTAAGATTTTATTTATTTATTTGACAGAGATCACAAGTAGGCAAAGAGGCAGGCAGAGAGAGAGAGAGAAAGGAGGAAGCAGGCTCCCTGCTGAGCAGAGAGCCCGATGCGGGACTCGATCCCAGGACCCTGAGATCATGACCTGAGCCGAAGGCAGCGGCTTAACCCACTGAGCCACCCAGGCGCCCCTGTGTTGTCTTTTTAATTAGATCTGGAATCTGCCCATTCTCACTCTGTGTTGTATGTGCCGCATGTGGTGAGAAACTCTTAAGAAAGCAGCGAAAATTAAATCTAAAAATTCTGCTTCTTGCCATACTAGCCATAGTTCAAGTGCTTATGGGCCATGTGTATCTTGTGGCTCCAGTACCGGCCAGTGGCGCTCACTCCTTTCACCAAGGCCACCCTGCCCCAGCCACTAAACATCTCTTGCACGAGTGACTAATACTAATTATAGCCCCTGAGGTGATGTTGCTCCTTCAGCCTTCACCAGCTGGTAGCCAGAAAAATCCTTTGGGAACATCTTAGGTTATGCTGCTTCTTTGCTCAAAGTCATCCGAAAGCTCCCATGCATGTCTAGCAAAGTCTTTGGAATGGCAAGTAAGCCCTTATGAGCTCTAGCTCCTTTTACTTGTCTGACCTCATCAGCCCTTCCCCTTCCAAACTGCTCTCGGGACAGCCACACTGGCCTCCTGCTGCCCCTGCCTCCAGGCTTCCACATTAGCTCTTCCCTCTGCTGAGTATGCTCTTCCCCCAGATGGCCTCCCGGTTCATTCCCTCTCCTCCTTTCTTCCTTCCAATCTCGAACACCACCTTCTCAGTGAGACTTGTTCAGATCGCTTTTTAAAATGTGAACCCTGCCCCTCTCACCAGCAGTCCTGCCCTCCCCTAGGTACCCTACCCCTCTTCACTTTGTTTTCTCCACAGCACTCATCTCTTTTCAACAAATGATAGACATTTACTAGTTAATCATATCTGTTGTCTACTCTCCAGCAGGAAATTTTGTCTAGTTACTCACTGCTGGAAAACTGGCCCAGAGGAGGCCTGCCATAAATATTTGTTCAATAAATAAATGGAGTTTTAGAGCTGGAAGGAGCCCTGGAAATCATTCTTGGCTGAAGCAGCTGAAGGTTAATGAGGTGAAATTAGTCACTGTGGACCCACGATAAGTTCAAGGGAAGAACTGGACCAACAGTCCCTAGGTGTCTTCACTGGGCGGTCCCTGATTAAGACCTCCTTTTCCACCTTCTTTGCCACAACCAGACAGAGAGCCAATGTGGACACCAACCTAACTGCAAAGCCAGGGGTATTTTATCACTTTTTTCTTGGTAAGCCTTTGTATCATTTTACCATTGGTCCTTCTTCTCTGGTAACTTGTAGAAAGCAAGGAGCCAGGTGGAGGCTCAGGTTAATGGCTGTTCTTACCCCCATATGTCCCAATGCCAAGACTCTTGGAAAACTGTAAACACACATGGTTGCTAGGGTTTCCCTACAGCAATTTATCAGTCTTGTTTAAAAAACAAACAAACAACAAAATCATGTTTTCATCATATAATTGCTAAATTAGTATTTGAAAAAAAGCTGATGAGCATGAACAAAATGATTCTCCACTGCATCACTGAAATATTTCTGACAATCCAGTGTAGATAAGAAGGAAAGTGGACCCCAGATCCCACTCTGAATTAGGGGTTCATCTGTCCTCCTACAGCTGTAAGGAAAAGCCATCTGAATATACACATTTTTAAATGCCTTGGGATGACAGTTCTTCTGCTGCCAATTCTGATTCAAAAAGAAAATACAGTGAGCGAGTTTGAGCTTCATAAACAGACCTGATCATAACAGTCCGGCTCACAGGTGCAGAGCTACACAGCATGATATTAGCAAAAAGCCTGGAAGACTCCATCCATGGCTCACTGGACGATTTAACTTGCCAGAGGATGTAATTAAGAACAAAGTTATCTTTCTAGTCGTTCCTTCATTACTCAGATAACTCAATTGGAGACTTTTTGGGAGATGCCAGATTTGGAAATAAAATCCTTACAGACGGCACTGAAATGTCATGAAGATTATACCAGAAAACAAATTGATGCACATAGACAATCTTCTGAACATACCAGAAAATTAGATCTCAGGAGAGATGTGGGGCTCAGATGTAAAATCAAGGGTAGGGGCGGAGGCAGAGTACAGCGAAAGACGCAATCAGCGGCTTCCGGGAGACAGAGGAGCCCCGGAAGACCCGGTGCTCCCGCAAGTTACCTTGGGTGGCGCTCTTCATTGCTTTCACTAACTTGTCCCTTCCAGCTCCAAAACCATTATCTCCATAGTCCAGGTCACTGTCACTAGCACTGCCAGCACTGGCAGAGTACGCACACATTCTGGGTACCTTGTCCTAAATAAGTAATACGAGACCGTTAAGATTATTCACGCAAGTCGAATGTGGCAGAAGATCCTGTGAGGATGGGACCCGGTTCAGATGGGCTGTGACGGAGTCGCCGTGTGCGCAGAATTCCATTCCACTGCCCCACCCCCAAGAACAGCTCTGCCTTTCCTGTCTGTCCACTGACTGGAGCTGCAGGCGCAGGGCTGCGGTAACGAAGCCCTTGACTACTCCGCCATAGTCCCAGGCCCAGGAAAGTCGTCATAGCTACCCGCTCTGCATTTTGTACACTTACTTCTTTAGAGGGGTCTTATTTTTCTCAAGTGCCTATTATGAGCTGCTGTTCCAAGCTTAATGGCTTATTTGCTTAACTGATCTCATCACTGGCTTTCAAGAATCAGAGGGTATGGGGAAAAAAAATCAGCCTTGAGAACAAAAGAATGAATGCTTGCCTAATTTATGATTTCCTTCTATCCCTTGAAAGGACAGGAGCCTTTAGGAAAGTATGCTACTCCTAACCCTATATACTCCTCACATCCACTGGAGGTTGACCGGTTGAAGGACCCAGTCTCCGCTCTTGCTCACGGTACACACAGCCTGACCCTTGAGTTGTCACTGGTGTGGCTGATAAGGCTCTGTCAGCAATTGCCGAGGTGGTCGATGCTGTATAAAGAGTATCTCCCTTTGTGCACAGAATCAGAATGGCAGTTTGGTATACAGAATTACAAAAGAATGTCTTTTAGGTCTGCAGGCTGCCCTGTTAGAACCGGTTATTCCCCACCCATCCCAGACAGTTCCAGTCTTTTAAAGTTTCTAAAGTCTGTTTGGGAGGGTGTCATTCGGTTGGAAATCATAAAAACACACTTTAGGATGTAAATCCCCTCATCTGGAGTTGTAAGTATAAGCAACTACTCATTCCTTTGTTCCTTTTTTCATTGACTCATTCATTCACCCATTCAACAGATGTTTATGGAGTGCCTATTCTCTGCTAGGAGGAGGGAGAGGCTCTGGAGGTACGGGGCTCAATATGTGGGATATTGATAGTCCAGCAAGGATGATATTCATGGAGGATGACAAGCCTCTAGGCTGGGGTGCTAGGGGAGCCCCACATCTTAGAGCTCTAGTACGGCTCCAGTAACACTTTCT
The DNA here is from genome assembly GCF_020171115.1 of Neogale vison. NCBI lineage: Eukaryota > Metazoa > Chordata > Mammalia > Carnivora > Mustelidae > Neogale > Neogale vison. The sequence continues at coordinate 98,487,137 of NC_058093.1, read as the reverse complement.
GCAATAGGATGAGCTGAATCTCTTCATCCCTCCATTCAACAAACCCTAATGGAACCAGGCCCTGTGCTGGGTGCTAGAATTATAAGCTAACTCTTGCTTCCAACTTTCTCCCCCTGGCAGTCCACAAAGCAGGTTTCTAAGTTCCAATTCACAGCGGTGACTCTCTCAAATCAGAACGAACTTTCCAGTGGGCAGAACTGGGCAGGGTGATGAGGGAGAGAACCCCAGAGAGGTGTCTGTGCTGCTGGGCAGGTATGCTGGGTGAGGAGTGTCTGCCATCACATGTAGCAGGAAGGCTCTCACCTGGCCTGCTGTTGTTTTTGTTATTATTATTATGTTTACTTTCTTGGATTTGCCTGAACCCCTTTGCCATTGTCACTACCTGTTGTTTTTGAACGATTTCCCCCACTGAACTCTGGGTGTCTTTAGGGTTTTCTCAACTCTCCGGTTCCCAAAGCGAGCACAGAGTTCTTAGAACAGGGCTTCTCAAAGTATTTTCCATGGCCCAGCAGCATCGGCACCACCTGGGAATTTGTTAGAAATATTTGGACTTCAACTCATCAGTACCAAGTCAGACATGGCCTGAATGGATGTGGAGCCTCCGTGTGGTTCTGATGCCCACTCATGTTTGGGAACCACTGCTTTAACACTTTTTGTCTAAACTAAAGCATGATAGACTACACTGTTTTACTCTTTGCCTCCTAGGCTCCTGCCTTGAAGAGTTTGCCATTCTGAGTGTCAGACATGGAATTCTAGTCTGAGGGGGAGGGCCAAGTTCTAGTCCCGACTCGACCCTGAATATGGTCTAACATCTCTCTGGAGTTGTTTTCTCTGCTGTAAATTGAGGCTATGGGCCCCGAGAATTTCTTTGCCTACTTGTCCATGAGTCCATACTGAGGTACAAATGCTGAAAGAAGGTTTGGCCCCATTGGTTGTGGGGGACCCAAGATGTGGGCTGATCTGGGTAGTTTTCATCATAGTTGAAAGAAACTCTACTAGGAAGAGCAAGGGGGGCTCCTAATGCCAGGACTGGCAGACAAAAACAGCAGGAGTGAGAAGAGTTAAGGAAGAGTTAAGGAAGGGCGGGGAAGCTCTGGTAATTGATCCATATGTTGTTCTTCCCACCCTTCTCACCGCCGGGTACCAACAAAGAGCCTGAAGGGGCCCACCTAGGACAAGTTGAGAAATAGTGAACAGGGTGAATATGGCCCAGGTAACCAGCTGGAAGGGGTAAAGAGGAGGAAGCTCAGAAGGGAATACCACGTAGCCCTGAGGGACGATAGAAATAACCCTGAACTGTGAGCAACTTCCTAGGTCCAATCACACGTCAGGAGGCCTATGTGTGCCATCTCAGGGTGGAGGAAGATCTCCCAGCAAAAATGGTAGAAGCTGAAGAGACACAGGTCTCACGGACACTGGCAAGTCATTTGACTACTCTGGGGTATAATTATACCTCCTTTTTACCTGTCTCACAGGAAAGAGGTGAAGGTTCAAGTAAGGATAAGGTCATGAAAAAGTGTCATTATATCATTCTCAGTGATGCTCTCATGGCTTGGGAAAGGGAGTGCCCACTGTGTAACATCTAATCTGGGCAGAGCTTCCATGCCTCAAGAACCTAGGGGCAGATCTGTGGAAGCATTTCAAGTCCTCCCAATAGCCCATGGTGTTCCTTAACAATGCAAGGAAGAAGGTGAGCCTTGGGCCTTAGTTTTTATTCACTGACCCAATGACAAATTTGATCAAAAATTGAATCTGTCATTGAAGGGTTTAAGGAAGTCATTTTTCACCATCAGGGCAACACTCCCTTACCTGGGTCTCAGCCGTGGGGCCTTCACCCCCCCAGTCTGGAAGCTGCTCGCTTGTAATGGTGTTTTCGGTATATTCAAATGACGAGCAGGTTTGAGGCCTTGGCTCTGCTTCATTCTGCTTTTGGGAATTGACTTTTCCTAAATGAGAAAATATACATGAAATCACAATCTGCTTCCTTCAACTCTTTACAAGAGACATTCAGCATTAATAAAAAAGGTCCAAATACAGTCAGAGCTGGGTACCTCAACATTCTGTAAGTCTGTGTTAACCAAAACATCCACACTGCATAGCTAGGGATATCTATCGAGGATGTCCATCTTGGAGAGCTGAAGGCAAACTTTTCCACACAACGCTGACAGACTTTTCATGTTACGAAGGGGTCAGCGGGCAAACCCTTTGAGAAACACCCATTCCTCCTCAAATAGTGTTGATCATCAAATAATAAACAGGTTTCCTTTTGGGAGTACTTCTCAGAGCCTCCATTCCACTACTGAAACATTGTCACGACGTCCAAAGAAACGACTTAAACTAGAAGCCCTGAATAATATGCCCTAGGTTGAAGATACTACTATAAATTTAGAGATAAAAGTCTTTTCCAGATCTTTTTTTTTTTTTTTAAGGATTCCTATTTAGACTATAAGGGTATTCTGAGAATGTTAGGTTGTCTGATTTCAAAAGCAGACCTTTTGGGGGAACCTGGGTGGCTCAGTGGGCTAAGCCTCTGCCTTCAGCTCAGGTCATGATCCCAGGGCCCTGGGATCGAGCCCCGCGTCGGGCTCTCTGCTCAGCTCAGAGCCTGCTTCCCTTCCTCTCTCTGCCTGCCTCTCTGCCTACTTGTGATCTCTCTCTGTTAAATAAATAAAATCTTTAAAAAAAAAAAAAAGGCAGACCTTTCTCCCATGCTTCTTTTGAGCTTAACTTCTGATAATAAAGGGAAAGAAGAAGAAGAAGAAGACGACAGCGACGACGAAGCAGCAGCAGCAGCAGCCCTTCTCAAACATACTTGGGCAGGGAACCCTTATTTTCCTAGAATACCCATGACGGTCATTCCCAGTGCGCTCGGAATGTGCCCTGGGCAACTCTGTTCTGAAAGACCTCGCGCGGCAAGACTCTCAAGCTTTTACGTGCCTACACTTCAGCTGAGCTTTTGTTAAGTTGCGGTGTCTGAATGAGGAGGTCTAGAGCAACGGTCTGAGGTTCCGCATTTCTGGAAAGCTCCGGGGGGCGATCCCGATGCTGCTAGCCTATGCATCCCACGTTGAGTAGCGAGGGTGTCATTAGCAGGGAATGATTAAAGCAAGTTCCCCCATTACCCTGAATAGTAGATTAACCTGCAGAGTGAATTCTCTCCTCAGGCCCGAAAGGAGAACCGCTGTTATTATGCTCCATCCTCAGTGATTACCAACAGGACGTGCTGTGCCACAGCCTCTCCACAGCATTTTGCTCCTGAGGAGGAGTGAAGTCACTGAATTTTCGTCAGCACTGTGAGACTTGCACAGTTCCTTCTATTTTCCATTATGGGGGAAAGCGAAAAACCAAGGGAAAGGCACGCATGAGACAGGAAGGGACTCCTCTCAGCGGGAATAACCTCACTTTCCTTTTGTTCCAGCCAGTCCTCCATTCCCCGATTTTTCAAGTGAGTCGCCCAGAGCCACAGAGAAAAGAGCAGCCTTGGAAAGGCGGGCCCGCGTTTGGACCACAGTGACGCTCTCATTTGGTAGAAAGGCAGCTGCGGGGTGGGGACTCCAGTAATAGCCTGTGGCTCTGTTAACCTCACTCTCTGCATATACTTTTTTTCTTCTTCTTCTTCTCTTCTTCTTCTTCTTCTTCTTTTTTTACAACTCTTCATGACAATTTAATTAAGACACAAACCTCCAAAAACCATCACGGTGTGTATTAGCAGCAAGATCAGAACAATCTCCTTCCAATCCCCTTCTTATGAAGCAATTCAAGGCTTGTGGTTTCTATTCAATTTGTTATAATGACAGTGTTTAATCATGAAGTCTACTCGGCAGCCCGCCGCTGAATTGAGGTCACACATGTGACTATTCAAGCATGGAGCACATAATCTATAACTAAGATTTCGCCCCTGAATCTCTAGAGGCTGTGTCATTAATTAACAATGCGTTTATTTAAAAAATAATATGCACTGCAGCCCTCCGAAATGTAGCCTTGGCTCGGAATGAGCTGAAGTTGGTGATGAAACATTCATGGTAGTTGGTATTGTAGGAAGAACTCAGCCATGAGAATAGCTCAATCACATTTATTCGAAGATATTTAATTAAAAGTCTTCTTTTCTAATTTCTCAAAAGCCGACAGGATAATTTCTACTTGTGGCTCCTTGCTAGTTATCAAATCATAAAAGAGAGTCTTTAGAGTTCTACTTCAGATGCTTATGCATGTCAGAAATGCAACATCAGCCATGCAAGTTAAAAATTATTTAGTATCATCCTGCACTGCAATAAATATTTTTAATCCTGAGGGAACAATGAAAAAACTCTGACCCTTAGCCTGGTCCTATCTTGAATCATGGAAGCTTGTTCCAATTGACCGTGACGAAGGGGGGGGGGATGCCTCTCAGCGGGAGGCTCATTCTACTCTATTGCATTTAATGCACAAACTACCCCTGATATATCAAACGAAGTTTTTTTATAGATCAACATATAAATATATTTGAGCAGGACAGGAATATGTCAGAAGACATACATTTCTGGTTAGAGGGCAAACAACAATTCCGCTAAATTTATGTCTCGGGCCTAAACTTGTCTATATTCAGAGTTAGGTTTTAAAAGAGAAACTCCTATGTGTATGTTGTGTGGGCCTTCCCCCCCCCCATCAGTTTATATTTCCATATACCTATGCTTAGGTGCTTGTTTCCTTTCCATGTGTGTATATCCCGTGCTGTAATACTAAGAGCCTATAATGTTTAACACGTGTCTTTTTACTTTTTGTTTGAGGACCTACAGAGATTTTCACACACCCACATTCCCATTGGGTAGAAGTCACTGACTGACCTCCTGGTGGAAAACTTTCCTGCTGCCTGTTTTCCATTTTTTGTCAGCAAGTGCATTATTTCGGTGTGGAAACAGTCTGATTTGGAAGGTCGAAGGCGGTTTACCTGAGGAAGCTGGTTTGGGGAGGTGACTCTCAAGAGGCCGTATGGCCCTGGCGGTCATGATGGGGTCGGATGTGGAATGAACAATGGCATTATCTGCAGAGGCCTGGCTGTCTGCAGAGGAAGGCACTTCTCGTTCAAGGGTTTGAGCTCTGATGGAAGAAGCGGCACAGAGTGCTGGCTGGAGAGACAGGATGGGCTCGGTGTCCTCTGGGAAGTCTGGGTGGCACAGGTACCGCCCTGTGGAGCGATTTCCCGAGTCTGGGAGTGGGAAGGTTCCAATCCCACTGTCCAGCGTCCTCATCAGGCAGTTGGATTCTAGACAGAATAACATAGTGAGGATTAGAGAAGGCTCACGTACAAGGATAAAAGGATCGTGAGCATTAGTCTCTGATCTGGAGGAAGGGGGATATCTAAAAGGAAGAAATTCTTCTAATGGTGTAGTAAGTTTGAAGTGAGTGGCATCACACTGACGTTTAGTTGAACACGGAAATATTCCCTTCACATAATATGAGGGAAGACAGCCAGCCATTACTGGCATTTAGACTCACATGTACTTACACCCTGGATGGCTGACTAGAGTTATCACAGAAAAAAAAAAATCATTAGAGACCAAAAATGATTTTTGGTCACCTTTATTTCAATTGGAAATCCTATGACTTCAACAAATTAGGTGAAATTTATTAACCAAAATACGATGAGTAATGAGCACACATAACACATTGAAGTGATGTCCTCACAGAGGTAATTATGCATCTCTTACATGAATTATCATCCACCTGACAGCTAACTCAGTGTCTGTCCTCTCAATTTAACTGTGAGGGCAAGTAGTGCACATGCTCTAAAGGTCATTGCGAAAGGTACCTTACCCATGATATTACCACTGTATCACGTGGGCTTCATCTGACTCAACTGCCATTTGAAGTCAATTTCTTGAGAAGACTACAGAGTCACTGCCTCTCTTACCCCCTTACTTCACCCAGTAACACAACTCATCAGTACCTGTTGGATTTCTTGTCACTTCCAGAGATCCCTGAAACTATTATTCCCTAAAATGAATCAAGTTGATTTCACTGCATGTGTGTAACATTTTCTGATGTGTCTCATCGTTAAGAAACTTTATATACAGGCAGAAATACAATATTGGCAAAAATGATTGCGTATTTGATTTCTGAAATGGTTGATCCAAGCCGATGAGACAACTTCCTACTTCTGCTCATCACTCCCAAAGTCTCCTATTTATATGATAATTCTAGAATAAAACATTCTTAATAATCTTACAGTTCTAAGACTTAAGAAACACTTAGTACCCTATTGGTCATGGTGGCAGATATAACAGAATATGGCATACTCTTTGCATTGAGATGCTCAACAGCTAACATTTTAGTGGTGCTTTTATGGAACATCTTCCAAAGTGGGAACTGCCAATAACTACTGTACGGACCCCGACACAGGATTCTTAAGCTCTGGAGCTCTCAGATTCCTTGAGGCAGCTGTGAGGATACAAATCTCTTCACCATCCAATCTCTAGAATTTAGAATGCTACAGAACATCCTGTGAAAGATAGCTGAAAGGGTTAAATAATGAAGAGTGACATATTCAAAATGTTTAACTTATTTATCAGATATTAGCTGGTACCTGGTAGGTGGATAGTTTATCCACAAGTGCCTTCTTAACACAATCCCATTTGGTACACAATCCCATTGGGCAATTAGCACCAGAATTCCAGAACCTGTCCATTCCCTACCCTCTTCCGCAAAACCTCTTTGCTGCAAGTGAATAGTACAGCTCTGGGAATTTCCTAACACTAAGGTAAAAAAAAAAAAAAAAATTGGGGTGGGGGGTAGGGCTGTGGATAGACCTGTTACAGGTTTCAGGTTTGGTGCTGGTTTTAGAGGCACTTGGAAGACAAAGTCCCTATCAAAGAAGAAGCTTCTATTTTCAAAGAGGTGTTTATTGGGAAGATGAAGATACCCTCTCTCATTGAGCAGCCTCATACACCATGGGACCTCAGACACTGGTCAGGGACTGCCGGAGCACAGATTCATATGGCGACAGCCAGGGGCGGGCTTTTCTTTTTCACAATCAGTAGGGCTAAGCCTCAGCCCCATTCATTTCAAGGCCTCCACCTGGCCAGCTTTACTCTCAACCAGCTTCAAAGATTGTTCATTGTCTTCTCTATTCATTTCCTCCTCAGTGAAGGGGGCCTGATTGTTACAGAAGGGCCTTTTTGAGAAAGGAGCAGCTGTTTGCCTGGGGAGGCATTGCCAGATGAGTTCGAAAGGAAAGACCCTGCTATTCAGAACTCAAGGTCTTTTCTTCCTTTTTGCCTAGAAATAAAAAACCCTCAGAGTTAGCATGTCCCTGTGTTGTACTTGGAGCAACTCAAAGAGGCTGAACTTCTTCGGTCTCACACAAGCAAGTGGGTCTTCCTCAGAACCGACCCAGGGCTGGGCAACAGGAAGTGGACTCACAGGCTGTAACAGCTGAGCTGTGTTAGTCCCCGCGTGCCCCGGGCTGCCTCCCATGACAACTTACTCCCAGCCCCTTCAGGATTGCATAGCCCCGACCTAAAGCGTGTTCGGCAGGATGAGACACGGGAGATCTTTCCCTTTTGTGGACACAAATCATTAAGTTTGCCTGCTTACTGCAGCCATTAGGACCTCACTCCTATTTGGCATCACGTCATCACTTTTGCGACCTTATAAGGTAAGAACTATCATTACCATCCACAAGTGAGGAATCCTAGCCCCAAAGGGTTAAGTAACTTGCCCAAAGTCACGTGCTATAGAGAAAGAGCTTGAATTTGAATCCAGTCAGGTGTAACTACAAAGATCAGGCTTTCAACCATCAAGCTATCTTGATCCTTCTTCCCCAAAGTACAGATAAATCCAGAAGGGGGCTCCACTCAGTTACAAGGCCACCTTGTGAGCACAAAGCTCATAGGATCCCCCCAGTCCCCCCCCCTCCCCCGCTCCTAGGCAAGGTGCTCAGCTTCTCTGGTATCAGAGCAGACTCCTGAAATCTAGCTGGCTCCCATGTTCCCCATCCCAAGGTGTGAGTCTACTCTTAACTTTCCCTGCATTTACATGGCCGTTGCCCCATGCAGGGTGCCTGTACATCCTGATGGGCATGTTTTCTGAGGACCATGATTGCTCAGTAATGCTTCCCTCTGCCTTCTTCAGTTGTATCCATAGATGTCATGCCAAGGTTTCTCTGGCATTAATCGCAGCTCTCTGGACTAGGCAACAGGCATTGCCTCCAAGGACAGTTTTTCCGGCTTTGCCTAAAAACGCATCCCCCCTCCCCCACCCACCAAATATTTGATGGCTCAGAGAGCACTGAATCCAATTCCCTCCAATGAAGACTCAAAAAAGCAGAAGGAGATCCTTGGCTGCCTTTTCAGTGATTTTTACGGGGAGAAAGCCCCAGCCCCCAAAGCCCTGTAAGTGCTGGCTTAGTCTATGAAGCAGCGCAGAGAATAGGGCAAGGAAGAGGTCTGGGGTAGGAAAAATGATAAAGACAGGCTAGGTATGGTATACCCTTCTGAAAATACCAACATTTTCCGGTTTCTGTCCCCTTAAATTATTTTCCTTCCCTCCTTTCCTTTTCTAATATTATCATAGCAGAATCTGTAAAACAGGACTTCTGGTATTCTCAGATTCTCTGAGAACTGTGTGTTTGACACTAAACTCACAAACCACCTGCTATTAAAGTCATTTTTTATTTCTAAAAATTACAGGTGCCAAATGTAGTGAATTTGAAGAACTCATTTGTAAGTACCTATGAAATGAGATGTAGACAGTCCGGGACTCGGGCCCCATATGCCAAGTTTCACCCTCAGGCAAATTTCTCCAGAATGCAAAAACCTTTGGAAATGGAGTTTATATTGAAAATGCTGACACCTTCTTTATATAGTTTCTTTAAGGTGCTGTAAGTTTCTCACAGTTCGTAAAAATATTGTAACCTGAAAAAAATGTTAGGTACTGTACTTTTGAAGCCAGCTTTTTGTCCCCCTTTAGAGAATTATAAGAATCCACAAAGTAATTAAATGGCTGTGATGGGAACAGAGTTCAAAGCAGCAAGCTGACCTTGCATCTCGAATGAGCTGACAGTCTTGATCTTGACAAGTATAAGTTCACGTTTGTGGGTGTGAGAACAGCTGCCAACAGGGCCTTTCTAATGAGTTCAAGGGTTGGGTCTCTGGATGGACCAGCAGGTTTCATTCTTCCAAGGTCATCGATCACATCTCTGACCCTGGTCAGTCCTCCTACCTACTTCTCATTGTCCCATTTGCCTTCTCTCTCTCTCTCACTCTCTCAAGGTTAAGTTCTCTCACTTATTGGCACTGACAAGCCCTAGACGGTTCATGGGATGACTCAGAGTGGTGCTTCCCAGACCTCTTAAAGTCATAGCACACATAGAAAATATATAGCTCACTGAGGAAAATACTGGCTACTTGAGAGCTGATGGCTCCACATCTCAGCACCATCAGCAACAGAATGGCAGGGAATCTCTTACTTGTTGGGATAGACTCAGGATCTTTTACTCAAACCTCAAATGCATCACTTTGCAGATCTCCAGCAGGCAAGGAGATGGACATCTTTATCGTCTCGTAGCAGCTGATACAGAAATTTCTATGCCCTCCTTTTTTGGGAAAAATCTCAAAGTGCTTGGATTAGGAATATTGTCTGGCATTGAAGCTTGAAGTTACTGGGCCTAAGAGGGAGACGAGCAGCCCAGGTGTGGGGTGAGTAGCCAAAAAGGGTGAGGTTCTGCATGGGATGGTGGAGGAAGGAGTTCTGGAGAAACATTTCCAATGGGGATATGTCTACTCTTAACTTAGGGTGCAGAGTATAAAATCCTCACTCAATTCACCAACGAGAACTAGCACCTTATGTTCCCTGCACCAGGTATCTTGGCAGGTGCTTTTAGTTTCCTCATCTGAAAATTAGATCATATAGCTTTCATCATGGGGGTGCTTGAGGACTAAAAACACAGCACCTAATAAACATAGTATGATGCCTGGAATAGGCACATGGCTATCATTCAGAAAACAGCACAATTCTCTAAACAAATGTTATTAGACTGTAGGCATCCTGGGGGCAGAATGGATTTTATTTATCTCCTCAACATTCTCATATAAGTCCATTCCTGATTCTATATTGTCTTTTTTCAACATTACAGTGATTATGTGCTGAGAGAGCTAGTAATAACTCTGGGCTGATTGAGTAACTGATTTACTCTCCATCACCAGGGCTCAGCACGGTGCCTGACACATAGTTCTCACCATATGTATTGAAAAGCACAGGTGGAGAAAAAACAGCTCTAGTCTTTAGAAAATGCTTCCTGAAATTAAAGTGAATATGAGGGGCGCCTGAGTGGCTCAGAGGGTTAAAGCCTCTGCGCTCAGGTCATGATCCCAGGGTCCTGGGATCAAGCCCCGCATCAGGCTCTCTCCTTGGTGGGGAGTCTGCTTCCTCCTCTCTCTCTGCCTGCCTCTCTGCCTACTTGTGATCTCTCTCTCTGTCAAATAAGTAAATAAAATCTTTAAAAAATTAAAGTGAATATGATGCTTCCCTTTTGAAACCCCAATCTGCTGCCTTTTGTTTTGACTCTGGCAACAAAAATAGCTGACTTCCTTCTTCTGTAGAGCTATTTTTCACAGACGGTCAGACTTCATTAATTCAGATAGCCAGAGGGATAAGATCATTCAGAATTATTGAATATTTTAAAGGCCAATTTCTTAATACTTCCAAGCCCTTAGAGCAAAGGTCTGTGACCAAGACAAGGACAGCTCCTAGAATGGGGTTTTGGTGTCTTTCTCATTCTCCCTGCCCAGCCGCTTCCTGCAAAGCATCACTGGCCAGAAGGTCTCAAGTCTAGAAGTACAAGTAGAAGAAGAAGAAGCAGAAGCAGAAGCAGCAGCAGCTGCCGCCAAAGTGGCACCATCATCCTGGCCCTCATCCTCAGGGATTCTCGATGTGGTGATGTCGTGCTGAGTGCTGGCATCCCCACTGAATGCCAGTGCCCATAGGAGTAGAAGAACTAAGCTCTTACAGAGTCCAGTTCCCAGGGACGATCTGTAGTGAGTAGACGAGATTATTTGGTAACATCTTACATGGGTTTACACAAAACATGAGTTTCTCTCTTTTAAAACAATTTGTTCTCTCAAGTGGATTGTTCCAAACTTGTTTTATATTATTTCTTCACACAGTACTGTTATCTTTAATAATAGCTAAAAAGGGAAAAGCTGATTTCCAGCACTGTTTCAGTTAATACACATTTCCATGCTGGTGGAATCTGAATTAGCAATGATTTTTGAGTGTTTCGAAAATGCTGCTTATTTTCCCCTCAGCCTTCTCTTCTGTGTGTCTCCAACTTTTCCTCACAGATCCTATCGCGCAAATCCGTGATCCCTTGAATTTGTAAACTCAAGACTCCTGGTAGGGTTAATGTATTTGTCCAAAGAGATTATTGGATAGGAGAGGCTTGAGAAAACCTGACTTGAGTTCCAAGTTACTCTGAGTACTCAGAAGAAGGAAGTGAAAAAACAGCCATCGGAGCCAGAAAGACAAGGCTTGAAGACCCGTGCAGCTACCTGCTGGCTGCGTGACAACAGGGTTCGAAAAATAGTCTCAGCGTGCACAATGCAGCTCATCTGTAGTGAGCCTGGCACAGTGCCCGTGACAAAGCAGGAGCTCCACGAGTTTTCACAAGGGGTTGTCAGGGAAAGGTGAAGGCCCCGGACATACAATGGCGTGGAAACCAACATAATCCAAATGTCTAACGGCACGGTTAGTATTCTACTGCAGCACCTGGGTCTGTCTTACCGAACAACGACCTTGTGGTTATTTCCTAAGCAATTATCTTTCAGCAACCATTTCTTTGGAGGTGAGCTGATTGTCAACATCAATAAGCAACTGCGAATACTTAGAGTTGGGGGCAAGTTGCCTCATGCATAGAAAAGATGGAGTCCATTCTCAAGAATTCTATTTTGGAGCTGGCACCCTGAGAATCTTTTTTAAAAAGCCTAAATGAATGATGTGGACTGGTGTTCCTTTGCTCACAGACTTATTACATTCTCAGGGTACACGTGCATATTAGGAAGCCACGATTTTCAGTTAGCAAAGGTAGAGCTCATCTATCCTAAAAAGTTGTACTCGTTCCTGTGCCATGATCTGCTCGCTCTTACAGGTTCAAACAAACTACTTTAGTCATCACAGATTATTATTTTTTTCCTCTTCAACACTAATAAATCCTAGGAAAAGAGAAAATTTTAAACTCCAAACTTTTTTTTTTTTTTAAATTTTGAGCATTTTCATCACATCTACAAGTCTCAGCCAAAAAAATGCAAGGAGGACCCAATACAACTCACCGGCCAGAAAGGGTGTTTGAATGGGTGCTTAGTGGCCGTGCCATATTACTAAGTGGTATGCTTTCTTCTAATGCAAGTGGTCATGTAAATAAGTCTTTGTATGACTTCTCTCCAGGTTCCTAAACATCTTTTAGCGATGTGTGGTATTGGCACCAGGAGCTTAAACCACAGATGGGAGAACAGATCTCTTTATTTGCACATCCTTCTCTTCATCTGTACGGCTGAAACAAGCTAAAAAAAACAAGCCTGTTGCCAAAGCCACATCAATTACATGTAGGTTATACATTCTAAGTTTATCCCATGGCTTTCTCAAAGTAGTCAAAAATGACTATATTGGCTATTTATTCACAACTACTGGGTACCTTTGGCTGTGGCATTAAGATGACCTTCTGGAAGAGTAAATTCAATTTGATGGCTTTGGAATGCATGAGAATACCCAGCCTTTGAATTCCAAGTGGATTTAAGCTTTCTGAGACTTGAAAAGTGTAGCGAAGAATGTAAATTTGTTTTCCAGTCCCCTGTGCTCTCTTTGATATAAAGGAAGATAAGGATATTGGGGGTCTGGTGCACTGCCACACACAGAATGAATATGTGAAAATCATAGGGAATTAACATGACAAAAAATTAAAGGGAAAAACCAGACCATGAATTTCCTTTGTAAAGATGAAGGACACATTACTTAAACCAATATAAAAGACGTGCCACCTTACGCAGGGTTGGTATCTGGTGAACAAACACTCTCCATCTAACACTACGTCACATAAAATACTGTGCTGCGATGTGATTTAAGGATATAAACTGGAAAAGGTGAGAAATGCGCGTCAAATGCCCACGTAGACCACGAATTCATAGAAATACTTCGTGAATTTATTTACATATCCAGCTGGTAAAATCCCTGAGGGGGGAAAGTTTGCTGTAAGATGTGTTTCTTCCTGTCAATGCTGAAACATTCTGAAACAACTTCTAAGGCTGAGGATGGCTCTTGGTCTAGAATTTTGGGATACATTATGCAACTTTCTGAACACCTCACGATTCTACAAATGTTAATAATGATCTATATTCTCTTATCCCTCAGGACTAAAAAATCTTGAGATCCTCATATAACCCCTTCATGTCATGCTGCTTGTGTAAAACAGTGCCCAGACTCGCAGGCAGTGTTTACTGTGATACAGAAGAGTAGACCCATGAGGCCAGTATGGTTTAACAGCCAGCACTTGTCTGAATTGGTCAGCTGATCTAGGAAGAGAGTTGGATCCCAGACTCCTAAAAGCTATTTTGGGAGTTGTCACTTTGGATCAAAGTCCTTGATGATGAGCATATACAAGAATCCCTCCCAACCCCCGCCAAAGCAATGACTACCCCTTGACTACTTTCCTATCCATATGTCATCTTGTCCTCTTTACTTTGATATTTTTCCAACTTAAACAACAAGACAAAATACAACATTGTATTCTCATTAACGAAACTTCCTAGAGTACCATAAAAATGCTGAATCACAATGGTTCCAGCCTGATCTTTGATCACCATTTTTCTATGTGAAGAAATGTCAACTTCTCTCTCTGTCTTGTTTCCTCTTATCCTTGCTCATTCTCCATCCATGACAAAATTACTCTATTCTCAACTTTTTCCTCCCAATCTAATTATCATTTGGCTACCTGTTTGCACCTTCTTTTCAAATACCTTGGGCTGGTGTTTATGAAAGGCATGTTAAAGATCTAAACAAATGATGTTTACTGATTCTCCTCTGTTCACAGACTTACAACATTCTCAGATTACATTCCCAAATTAGCAAGTCATTATTTCCCCTTAGAGAAAGTACAGCATGTCTGTCCCCAAAGGTTATCCTAGTATCTATTCAATGATCTATCTTCTCTCATGCATCCACTCCATCTCTATCTGTCCTGCCAAAAGGAAGTGATAAGTTAAACAATTATCTGGTGAATCTGATAGACATCAATAGCTATTACGAGTAATTTTGTCTCTCTAAATCTTTTCTACTCCATATCAGGCTTTCTGGATCGTATGGACTACTGCCTCTTCTCTCCATTTCACCTGCCTGGATAACATCAGCTTTGATAAAGCAACTGAGGGAAGGGGGGAAAGAAAATAAATTGGAGGTAAGGTGCTGCAGGAAGAGATTCAAAACACCCTGATTTGGCAAGAAGTGTATAAAAACAGAGAAGCATGGGGAGATTCAGATGTGTCAATTTAGCCACGATAAAAATTTATTAGGGGTGTTTATAACACATGATACATATTATTACCCTAACTTTTTTATATTAAATTTTTACATGCTCTAAAATTACAAATTATTTTATTTTGTTCATGTTACTGCAGTAATAGATATTTAATGAAAGCCTACAGAAAGATAAAAATTTAAAGTTCATAGTGTTTTCTCCATTTCTCTCTATATTTAATCATTCTCAATGATTTTTTAAATTACATGCAGAAAGGAAGAAAGCCCAAGTCTTCATATTCCTAAACTTTTTTTTATTTTAATAGTCACTCTAACATGCCTTACTTGCTTGGTTCAGAATTTTAATTATTATAAGGTAATCTATTTTAAGTGAATATTTAAGGATCATTTATTTTTCTTTTATGTGACTGCAGTTGAAATGTGGGTGAAGAGGAGGCTGAAGTTGATGTGAGCCTATCTTTCCAATTCAGCTGCTGCTCTTCACTCACCAATATTCCATGGTTGTCTTTACAAGAAGATAATAAAGAAGTAATGAAATCCAACAGACCAGTGGATATGGATATAGGTAAAAATACAGAGAGATTTTTGCTTCTGTCCATTAAGGATTAACAGCAACAGGACTATACTTATGCTGTTAAACACTGTTTTCAGATATTAGACAGTAGGCAGCATAGGACTTGACCTCAGAATCATGGGAAACAAATGAGGTGAGCCCTAAAAGTTCCCCAGCCACCCTTCTGATGACAGTTCCTAGACTGCAACACAGAGAAGGAACACAGAGCCTGCAGATCCCATTGAATTGAAAAGATAAATATATGCATGTGTGTTTGTGGGGTGGGATAAGACGAGTATCAAGGTTGCTAGAATTTGCAGGGCTGTATATTGGAAAGAAAAGATAATAGCAGAGGTATACTTACAGTTTTCGGCTATATACTAATCTGAATATGCAGGGGGTAAAATTAGTGGTGTCTGAGAAATAATTACTATGAAGGACTAAGTTAAGTAATTTCTTGAGTTCGCATAGGCTAAAAATAGTTTGTTTCCACCATTCAGGGAGGCTAGGCTTTCTAAAATGTGAACTATAGGGTAGAGTTCTAAGAAAGGTCAAACCTCAGTAAGGAGGCTAAGTTATACCTAGAATAAAGGCTTCCCTGGACTTGTCAGAACAAAACTTAAGAGTAAGCTTTGACAAATAAAACTAATCTGTATATACCTTAAAAGCACCCCAGAACAAAGTTTAAAAATTTTTATAGGAATACTGAAATCCAGTACTCAACAACATAAAATTTATAATCTCTGTTCAAAAAGAACTAGGCAGACAAAAATCAGGAAAATATGATCCATCTTCAGGAGAAAAATCAGTCAATAGAAACAGAAGAAGAAATGAGAGATAATAAAACTATAACAAAGAACCTTAAAATACTGTAGATAGGGAGTTCAGTCTGAGCCTTTGGCTCAGGTCATAATCTCAGGGTCCTGGGACTGAGTTGCTCCCTGCTCCCTGCTCAGCAGGAAGTCTGCCTCTCTCTCTCCATCTGCTTCTCCCCCAGTTCATGTTCTTTCTTGATCTCGCTGTCTCAAATAAACAAAATTTTTAAGAAAATACTGTAGATATTATAAATAAGTACAAAGATATAAAATAAAATTGGAACTTCATTAAGAGATATGAGAATAATAAAAATACCCAAATGAAAATTATAGACAGGAAAAAAACCTATTTAAATAGAAAAAATACACTACATAGGAGTAAGAACAGATTAGCAGTGATATCAGATAACAGGAAAGCAGAGATGTCAGATATAGCAGGAAAAAATAGTGAATTTGAACACATAAGGACATAAATGATCCAAAATAAAGTATACAGAGAAAAAAGACTTAAAGGAATAAACAGAGCATTAGTGACCTTGGAGTCAATATGAAATAGTATGTGTATCTGGAGCTCCCAGAATTAAAAAAAGAGAAGAAAAATTACATGACAGAATAACCAAAAATGTACCATATTTGATAAAAACTATAACCCCAATTCTAAGAGAATCATTGAATTCCAACCAGGACCAACATGGAGAAGACTCACCAAGGCACATCATAATTAAGTTGCTGAACATCAATGATAAAAACAAATCTTAAAAGCAACTGAGAATAAAGATACTTTATAGAAGAACAATGATAAAACTGACAGCAGACTTTGTCAGGCACTACGTAATCCAGAAGATAGTAGATAAATATCTTTAAAGTGTTGAGTGGAAACAAACAAATACCTATGAACCTTATGAAATTAATTTCAATTAATCAACTTCTCAATTATTTTAAAAATCAAAGAAAAAAGAAATTCTTTTAAAACCAGCAAGAGCAGAGAGGTGCAGAGGTGGCTCAGTTGGTTAAGTGGCCAACTACTGATTCCAGCTTAGGTCATGCTTTCAGGGGCCTGAGACCAAGCTTGGCAACAGGCTCCTCATACAGTGGGGAGTCTACTTGAGGATTCTGTTTCTCACTCTCTGTCCCACCTCTGCTCATGCTTTTTCTCTCTCAAATAAATAAATCTTAAAAAAAAAAAAAAAAGAGCTGAGAGAATGTATTCCCAGAGGAGGTTTTAGTGTAAGAAATTTTAAGTGTATTTTCACAGGCAGATAAAAAATGAATATCAGGTAGACATTTGGATGTAAAGAGTATCAGAAGTAGTAAATATAGGTTGTAATATATAATATATTTCTATTTTTTAATCTTTTTAAGAGATAAATAACCAAAGCAAATGCAAGAGCATACTGCAAGCTTTCTAACATATATAGACATAAAATATAACAATAGCATAAAGGATGGGACAGGTTATATGAAAGTAATCTGTGATACATTATTTAAGATAGATAATGCTAAAGAGGCAATTAGACTATACTTAAACATTAGATCAATCACCAAGGAGTACAGCTGATACTCTGTAAGTGGAGATAAAGGGGAATCATAAAAAATAATTCAAAAGGCAGGGAAGAAAAAGCAAAAATATGAAGTACAGAGGAGACAAGTAGAAAGTTACATATTAAGATGGTAGATTTTAAACCCAACTATTTAGATAATTACACTAAAGGTAAATGGCTTAAACATGCCACTTAGTAGTCTGAGTTTGTCAGATTTGATTTAAAAAAAAAGCAATTAATTGCTGTCTATGAAAAACCTACTTTATATATATTCACGGATCAGAAGATTCAATATTATTCAATTTTCTCCAAGCTGACTTATAGATTCCAGGCAATCCTAATCAAAACACTACCAGTCTTTCTTACAGACATTAACAAACTGATTCTACAAGTATTTGGGAAGTACAAACATTTTTAAAAAAGTGAAACAATGTCAGGACTGATACTACCTAAATTGTAGTTGGCTATATAATAATTAAGAGAATGTGATATTGGATGAGGATTTGCATATAGTTTAGTGGAATAGAACAGACATTCCAGAAATAGACTCACACATATATTGTCACTTGTCAAAAATGACAAGGTAATTTAATGGGGCAAAGATAATGTTTAGACAAAAGGTACTAGAAACACTGAATATTCCTAATGAGAATAATAGACCTCACCCCTTTATTCACACTATATACAATAACTAATGCACCGACTTAAACATAAGAACTAAAATTGTAAAAAGTCTACAAGAAAACAGAGATTATCTCTGTGACCTTTGATTAAGCAACAGTTTCTTAAATAGAGCTCAAAAACAAAAACCACACACAAAAAATGATACCTCAGATGATTAAAATAAAAAAAACCTTCCTCTTCAATGGCACTAAAAGAAAATTAGAAGGCAAACAACAAGCTGTAAGAAAACAACAAATGTATATCTAATAATAATAATAATAATAAATATAGGGGTGCCTGGGTGGCTCAGTCATTAAGCATCTGCCCTTGGCTCAGGTCATGATCCCTGAGTCCTGGGACTGAACCCCACATTGGGCTCCCTGCTTGGCGGGAAACCTGTTTCTCCTTCTCCCTCTGCTCCTCCCTGCTTGTGTTCCCTCTCTTGCTGTGTCTCTCTTTGTCAGATAAATAAGTAACATCTTAAAAAATGATAATAATAAGTATAAATGACAATATAACAATATATTATTTATTATGTATTATATAATTAATATAATAGTTTGATATATAATATATAATACAATAAAAATAATAAAAAATAACTCTTATAACTCAATAATAACAAAACAAAAAGTTCAGTTTAAAGTTGAACAAAATTTTGAATGCTTGTGTCACCAAAGAAGATATGTGGATGTCATATAAACACAGGAAAGGATGTTCAACATCATCAGTCATTAGTGGGCTGCAAATTAAAATCACAGTGAGATATCACTACACTCCCATAAATATGGCTAAAACTGAAAAGACCCACAATAATAAATGCTGACGAACTCTCTTACATTGGTCATAGGATCACAGAATGGTAAAACTACTTTGGAAAACAGTTTGGTAGTTTCTTGTGAAGTTAAACATACACTCATCATGTGATCCAGGAATAACACCCTTGCCCAAGAGAAAAGAGTACATATGTCCACCTAAAGACTCCACACTAATATTAAGACCAGCTTTGTGCATAATAGCTCAAACTAGAAATGACCAACATGTTCACTGGCTAGTGAACAGAGAAACAGATGATGGTATATTTATACAATGAAATACCAATTGGTAACAACAAAAACAAAACAAAAAAAAAACAGAAACAAAAACAGAACTCATATAATGTGGATGTTTCTCAAAAGAATTTACATTAATTAAAAGAGACAGACTCCAAATACTATATGATTTGACTCCATTTACATTAAAATTCTAGCAAAGGCAAACCTATAGTGATAGAAACAAATCAGTGATTGCCTGGGACTAGTGGTACGAGTGATTTCACATAAAGGAGTGTAAGAGAATATTCTGGGGTGATGAAAATGTTCTGCATATTTTTTTAAAAATGCATTTATTTATTTATGTAAGTAAGTAATCACTATAGTCAATATGGGGCTTGAACTCATGACCCTGAGATCAACAGTCGCATGGTTTTCTGATTGAGCCAGCCAGGAATCCAGAAGATGTTTTATGTCTTGATTGTGGCTGATAACTAGATAACTATATACATTAGTGGCTAGATAACTATATACATAAATCAAAACTCATGGAATAGTATACTTAGAAAGAGTATATTATGTTGTATGTAAATTATACTACAATATACTAGGTTCTAAGTATTATATGCCCAGGAGGCCAATAAAGATTTACTGAAATCCAAAAGCGCAATCCTGAAGGAACATGGCTGAACAGAGGAAACGGGCTTTCCCCAGGTATAACCTTGGATTTTCCTTAGAGGATCTGAACGTAATGCTGGGAAGGAAGAGTCTTTAGGAGTTCCCAGGAAGCACAACTGGGGCTATTCTTTAATCCCAGATCAGGCAGCACACAAGGGGCTTTGTTTTCTCCTTCATCCTTTCAACTATCCCAGCTAGTAGCAACTATTATCCCCATTTAACAGAGGAGGAAAGCAAAGCTCTGAGGAGACAGAGTTACTTGATAGTGCCGGTCTGACTCCAAAGCTCAGGCTCATTAACCTGCCTCCCAGTCGGGATGGAGATCCCCAGTATCAGCGAGCCTGACAGGGACTCTACAGGCCAGTACTCTTCTAGCTTGGGGAGTGTTGCACAGACCCCTGGATTCTCTGGCTATGTGCCCAATTCTCTTCTGCAAAGAGGGTCTTAAACAGGAACCAGAGCCACCAAATGGACATGCCCTGTGGAAATGCATTTGACCTTCATCATACTTCATCTTTCTATAGCATAACAACATTTGCTGTATGCTTACCACAGGGTAAATGCTCTACTTGCAACAGACCATGATAAAATATGCAGTGGATATATTTTACATACAAGGAAATGGAGATTTAAGAAGGTAAATAAAGTTGCTCTTGGTTATATAGCTACAAGTAGGAGAGCCAAGATTTGGAGAAAAGCCCATACAAATTATAAAGCTTGCAGGGCTGATGGTTACATAGTCTCATATTGTCTTCTGTCCTCAGTTTGCCAACACTCTGAATCAATAAGGAAGTCACACATTATACAGTAAGGATGCATTAGCTCATGGTCCAGAATAGAGCAAGCTTCAGGACTGCCTTGATCTAGGCCTTCTGTATCCCCTCCCCTGCAGCTTGGCAGAGCCATGCTCTGCATATCCCATGTGTCAGCTTTGGCTTCTTGTCTGTAGGAGCTATCTCTGTTAGCTCCATATTCACCAGCTGTATGCTCCCAAGATTAGAGGGAAAGAGAAGTTGGCTCTTCATGTGATTTCTCTTTGTATCTGCAACCACTCTGTCCACTGAAAATTAGCCAAATGAGATCACAAGCTTATTCCTGGACCAATCCATGCCACTTGAGGATGGCTATTCATTGACTGGCCTAGAGCCTAGCTTCCTGGGCCAATTGCTTGCAGGGAAAATTACCATAAGTGTCCTAATAACATCGTACCCTTGATGTGGAAATGAATATTGGGAAGCCAACCATAATGTCTGCTATATTTTTTCTTAGTCACTATTTCAACTGAATCTCACAGCAACACTATACCTCAATGGTAATCTCCCCTTTACAGATGAGAACACAAATAGGCAGCCTGTGTCTTTCAGGAAACACGGACACATAAGGCAGCCAGGATTCAAAGTCATGTCTTCTCACTCCAAGTCAACAGCTTTCTGCTGCTTGGACAACTACTGTGACCATACCCCTCTTTCCTCTTCAGACAAAATTTCAAGATGTTGCTGAGAAGATATTTATCTTCAAGCTTGGAGCTTCTGGTATCTATCATCTTTTTTTTTTTTTCTCCCTAATTCAATAACCACCCCATTATGGAATCCAGTAAGCCATTTATAACCAAGTAGGGAGGTACTGTTTTTGTTTTTTTCCCAGGACTTCCTTTCCAATGAGGCTTTATAGGTTATCATTTAAAATAAATACATAGTCTGATAAACCTTAAAACCTATTTAGTGTAATATAAACTTTCTTCTCTTTTCCCTCTTCAACCTCATTTCTAAATAACATCATGTTCAAAAAGACTGTCATTTTCAAATTCTTTTTCCACACCTACCATCAACACACTATCAAACCATACCCCCAGGCCTCTGGCTCTCACCAGCTGTACTCATTCTCTGTTAACATATCCAAAGAGAAGGTTCTGGCTTTGGGGCTTTTAATGCAAGAGTGTCATAAACATGGTCTTTTTTTTTTTTTTTTTTCCTCAAAAAGATGAGAGAAATAAGATGAAAAAAACAAAACAATGGCAAAAAACCCCCTCACATATCTGCGTAGCTATGCAGGACATTGTTTCAACTAGAGTTCCAACCAAAATGGAGAAAGAGAACTGGCTGGTGGATGACTGTGGCATTAGTACCTAGCAGAGCTGCAGATGCTGGTAAAAGGAATCTCTTGTACCTCGGGCCCATCTTACATCTAAGATGTGCTGCCATGAATGTGATCCTTCAGTTTTCCTGACAATCATGTGCTGAGTTGGGGAAGGCAGTAGCCAGTATATCCAATTTACAGACAGTGAAACCCAGGCAACAATCTGCTTAATTAGTAAGGGACAAAACTATAATGAAACTTAGGTATACTGCTTCTGGGTTCAGTGCTGCTTACACTACATTATTTGGATTCCAGAAAAGTTAGGAAAATGGTATGAAAGATATGAAAGCTCAAGATTTAGGTTGGCACCTCTGATTCTGGATTTTAAGTCTGAATCTTACATATTTTTTGCCTTTCTTTGGTGTTCAGGAAAGGTAAACAAGACTTGACAGAAAATCTGATGAGAAGATGCAATCATTTTGACCCAAGGCCAATATATAAAAATTCAAAAGATGTAATCAAGAATATATGTTGGCACCATCTAGGGCAACTGTCATAATGCGGCCTTCCAACAGACATATGTTACCACTGTACGTTGAGTCATAGTGAATGTCCTATTGATTGTTTAGACCACGTGTCTCTCTCCTCACAAGACCAGAGGAAAGAGACGAAAGAGGCATCAAGGAAGACTCGTTTTTCTAAATTTGAAGAATTGGGAGTAAGGGGGGAAGGCCTTTAAAATAAGGAGCCAAGTTAGAGCACAGGGAAAACATCCTAATGGGGAAGAGACCATGGTGAGGAAGAGGAGATGAGGAAGCTGGGGGAGTCATGATGTTGGAGGTAATACTGGTACATCTGGAGCTAAGCTTGGAGATTTTGTTTGTAAACAGTTTCTGGAGGAGCAGAAAGAAAAGCTACAACAGCGTTATTGAAGGTGGGGGTACGGAGGAAGACAAAGACAGCTGAAAGAACTTCAGGAGATAAAGGCTGGAAAGGTCTCTGGCAAGCTCAAGCAAGTGACAGAACACTTAGTGATACCCAGGCCCTTCCTCTCCCTAGTAGACTAAGAAAGGGTCAGGGGTAGAGCAGAATGAGGAGAATAAGGCAGCAGTTGAGTAGATCTTTCTGTGGGATCTCGAGGACTGTGGCAGAGTAGAATGTGGTAGAGTGTCAAAGGTTTTTGACAGCTAAATCCGCTTAAGTGTGCAGAGGAAAGAGAGGCTTTACTCTGAATGACACAGCTCACCCCATTTGTTTCTGGAGAATCCCTCGCAGCTTCTATTCTATATGCCTGCACAATGTCACCCTACACATGAGTTTATCATCCTTGTAAAGACAGACTCATTAGTGAGGTATGGCTTATTGTGAAGGAAGGCATGTGTCCCACAGCCTGTGTCTGATCCCACTCCTTGACCTCCATCACCCCAGGACAGTTCACTCAGCCTGGCAGAGTTCACAAGCTTGATGCAAAATCTGACTGCATTCAAGGATCCCCGAGCAATTAAGGAAGGAGAAGCGGTACGTATGTGTGACTCCCAAGATGTCGCTGTCTCATCCAGAGGTCGGTGAACAACAGGAATTTCTCACTCCATGCACAGGGATTGCTCTTCTATCTGGCAGTTTCATTACGACACTCTAGACAAGTTCCGGCTGTAAGTGAAGACCTAGTACAAATTTAGCAAAGCACCCCATCCAGTGTGGAACCCTGACATGTTGGTTCCAGGGGACAAAGGCCACTTAACCCTGTTCCCTGGCAGCCCGGTCTTCTTGCAGAGCAGAACAACGTGCGAATTGCACAGCGGACTAATTGTCATCCACGACTCTGGTGAGTCAGCACAATTATTTACATGGAAAGCAACTCCCACTGGTTCCAGGAGGAGCATCTCATGAACACCTGAAATCATCATTTTTGTCCTTAGAGGAGCTTTGCTCTAAAGCATGAAATCTCTCTAACAGGGCTCTATTGCTGTGTAATGAATAGATAGAGCATGAACGTGCATGCAGATTTCCAGGGGCCTTTGGGCCCTTTGCTTGTGCACAGGCCTCTTGAATCTTTGCTCCTATTAGGGTGAGGGGACCTCCTTTCCTGAGGGCTCATACCTCCATGGGGAAGTTTGCATCTTATAGACCTCTGAATGAGTTTTGATTCCAGATTCAGTTGAAGTAAAAATGTCTAGCTTTATTTGTTCCTGTGAAAGTAGACTGCTAGCCCTTCAGTAACTGGGGGACATTAGGCCACCTGCTCTACTGTTTTACATAAATGGTCATGATGTAGGTTCTCTGATATTTGACTCCTGGCATCTGCAGTCTCCCCAGCTCCTACCCTATTTATACGCTAAGTTCACCTGTTCATTTTTCCTTGGCTTGGGGTGAAGGGAACTGAAATCTGTAGTCATCTGCACAGATGACAGCCGTTCAACTTCCTCTAAGTAGCTGATACTCTAATCATCCTGTTAAAATCTAATTACATGTAATTGTATTAGGTTTCTATAGAGAAACAGAACAGTAGTGTGCATCAAGTGTGTGTGTGTGTGATGTAAGGAACTGGCTCATACAGTTGTGGATGCGGGCTAGTCCCAAGATCTGCAGGGAGAGTAGGCAAGCTGGAGACCCAGGAGAGCTAATGGTTTAGTTCCCCTCTAAGTCCTAAGGCCCAAGAACCAGGACAGCTGTCAGTGTGGTTCCAGTGCAGAGATCAGCAGGCTTGAGACCCAGGAAGAGTTATTATTTCAGTCATTTCTAGTCTGAAGACAGGGAAAAACTGACATCCTAGCTCCAAGGCAGTCAGGCTAGAAGGAGAATTCTCTCTTACTTTCAGTGGGGCCAGTTTTTTTTTTTTTTTTTTTTCCTGTTTGGACCTTTGACTGGCGGATGAAGCCCACTGCATTTAGAAGGCCAATCTGTGTTACTCAACCTGCCAATTTACACGTTAATCTTATCCAAAAACATCCTCACAGAAACATCGAGAATATGTTTGATCAAATCTCTCGGCACCCCGTGGCCCAGTGAAGTTGACATACAAAATTAACCATCATAGTTATTCAGGAGCTGTTGTTTGTGGTACACCATAACAATTAAAAAGTCAAAATGTGTGTTTGGGGGGGAGAGGGGGCATTTTCTAATCGTGCAAATAAACAATTTGTGTAAATAAAACAATTGTGCAAATAAAAATTTCTAAGGTGCAAATAAACACCTGCAAAATGGCCTATTTAAGATGAACTTAATGGAAGCTATCCTGCTAATACCCCCATACCCCACCCTGAAGCTTTGAGAGACATCACTGCTACTTAGGAAAGAAATCATTGTTTTAAAACTGCTTTCCCAATATTTTACTGATGTAGACTTCTCAAACCTTACGGAAACAGACAGAGAATAATTCTAAGACCTCTTCTCAGGTGACGTAAATGAGGCACATGGGGGAAGAAATAGCTTGTTTAGCATCATAATATTTGGAAAATGAATGTGTCTGGATTTTAAGAATGCAGGATTGCAAATCCCACCCCTTTTTAAAGGGGTATAGTGGAACTTTCATATGTAGAAGGTGATGGCTATCTTGGTGATTAAAGAGATGGCTAAAAAGCAGGTCGAAAGAGGGGCACGGATTGCATGGAGCACTGGGTGTTATACACAAACAATGAATGTTTGTTCTGTATGGTGACTAACATCACCTAATAAAAAATAATAATTAAAAAATAAAAAAATTAAAAAAAACTAAAAAGCAGGTAGAAAGCAAAAGGTTTAGGGGATATTACTTTTAAAGGGGAATCTTCAATAGCTACTCCT
The DNA here is from genome assembly GCF_020171115.1 of Neogale vison. Lineage (NCBI taxonomy): Eukaryota > Metazoa > Chordata > Mammalia > Carnivora > Mustelidae > Neogale > Neogale vison. The sequence goes on along the minus strand of NC_058093.1, from coordinate 98,461,498 downwards.
TCAACAAGGTAGCTCATTTTTCAAGACCCCTGGTTCTGGCTGGGGGGTATCAGGAGATTCCCTGGTATCTGCCCAGCATGTTGGCAGTTGCTGGCCCATCCGCCTTCTGGAGACTTATTTTTGAGTGTGCCCCCGCTGACTTCCAATCTGCCAGTAGCTGCATCTCCTTGCCTCAAGGTAACAGCCCCAGAATCAGCCCTTGACTCATCAGTGATGGGAGGTGGTGATGAATATCCAGCTCCCTCACTCCTCAAGTGGGGAAACTCTGAGACTTGGGTGCTACATCCTAGAGCTTTTCTGAGGTTAAACTTCTGTGGCCCACAGTGGTAACCAGGTAACCAGCATGTGTGTGTGACCTGTGTAGTGTGACTTGGGCCCTGCGGTCACCATCTTGAAATGCTTAATAACTTTTGGACAAGGGCCCCTGCATTTTATTTTGCACTGGGCTATGGGAATTCTGTGGCCAGTCCTGGTGGTAGCTGGCACGAGGACCCACTTTTCATAGGCTGGTTTACCACTTCTATTGGACTTCTCCTATTAGCTGTTCCTAAACTTCCTGATAACCGACTGGTCCTTAAACCCTTCCCACAGGACCTCCCTCTGGGAGACCCCCAAACTAAATGGTTGCAACTATCATTGGAATGTTGAAAAACACTATAAGGAATTAACAAAATCCATCTTACTAGTTTTTAAAAATAAAACAATTCACATGTGCTTAAAACTTACTAAAAATAGTGTAGTGATTATAGAAGCAGTCATTACTACCCCATATTGTAATACCTGGGGAGCTTTTATAAAGAAATAATTATCCCCCACCCACCCCCCCGGCAAAGCTTCCGGACTCCTCTGCCTCACAGACCAAGTGCCCAGGTGAACCCAGCATGCAAATATCTCTCTGAAGAAGTAGGCCAATAACTAGCAACAGAGCTGGCATTTAAACAGTGGCTCTGCATGCCATCTGTTTTTTTAAAAATTATTTGTCTTTGCCAGCATGTCAAGAAGAGTAAGTTCACATAATTTAGGAAATACTAAGGCATATAAATTCTTGATTATTTACAATGACAGGATTATCTATAGCCATCAAGTTTCTTTTGGTAATGTCCAACCTAATTTCTTAAGAAAGGGTCAGGGGGCGCCTGGGTGGCTCAGTAGGTTAAGCCACTGCCTTCCACTCGGGTCATGGTCTCAGGGTCCTGGGATCGAGTCCCGCATCGGGTTCTCTGCTCAGCGGGGGGCCTGCTTCCTCCTCTCTCTCTCTGCCTGCCTCTCTGCCTACTTGTGATCTCTCTCTGTCAAATAAATAAATAAAATCTTAAAAAAAAAAAAAGAAAGGGTCAGGGAAATGGACCTATGAGGAACATATGGGAGGATTCAATCTTCAACTGAAAGTTTTAAGAAAGAGATGTGAATAAGGGTTCTGGTTCTGAATAAGTCGGCGGAGCTCACCAAATCCAGAGCCGTACAGTATCTATGTCTGTCCAGCACCATGTCTGGAATGGAGCCAGTGCCTCATCAATCATTAGTAACTGACAAGACTTGGTTTATGGCTCTGCCTTGAGGTTTGATTACCAGAAAATGAAACTGCCTCACCCCTCCCAGTGAAGAAGCTCTAGGTTTGCCCGTTGGCCCTTTCTGACACACCTGAATTTATCAAATGTAAAAACCAGTGGATGAGAAAGCAGGGGGAGGAAGACGGCTCAGGTGGGACACTGTATGGGGACTGGTGGTTGTGGGTTACGCCTGTGGGCAGCGTGTGGGGGCTGCAATACTGGAGAACTGCCTGAAGAAATGGAAAGCCATCTTAGGCCTTTCTCTCCATGTGGAGCTGTGCATCCGGGTACTTCTAGGACCAAATCCAATCATCCTTAAGTCATGTTAGTTTTCAGTATGAATCCTGTCACCACCTTGCAATGAATTATAAATAGAAAACCTCGCTCTGATTCACTTTCCTCAGTGTTCAGAAAGAGGATATTGAGATTATTTGTTTTGCAACAATGGGCTGATATCTTGACTACTTCTCTCACCTTTCTCTTGGTTCACAAACTTTAGTGCAGTGTGACGGTTCAATGCAGCTGTGCCCAGAAAGGCTAGGGGTTTTAGGCTGCTTACTGGATAAATAATCAGAACAAAGGGAGATAGAGGTTATATCAACCCATTTTGAAAATGTTTTAAAATTCAAGACTTTGTCCTGATCAGTTACTGAACATGATGCATTTTTCTGATCAAGTTGTAGAAAAACATTTTTTAGTGAAAATTCTTTTGTCCCTCTGACATACAATCAGTTTAGACCAAAAAATCTCAGTAAGAATTTATGGATGAAAAAAAGAGGTAAAGTTTTGATTACTAACTGGAACACACTGATTTTGTACCAATGGAGGAAGACAACAGTGCCTGGGGGAGATGAGGGGGTGAGGTGGGAAGGGAACTAATTATTATTATTATTATTATTATTTTCAGAAGCTTTGCCTCTTTCCTGAATGAAAACTCCCCATGCTACTCTTCCAAGCTGCTGTGAGGACCCTGAATTCAAACTGACTGCTGGGACTATGATCACACCCGACAGCATCAATCACAAGACAGCGAAGGTGGCCCAACTCCTCTATTTTCCATACAGGACACTTATGAATGTCATCTACACTCATGACATTGATGATGATGCTATCGCCATAGACAAGTAATGCTGTTTGGAGCTGAATGCAGTGTCTCAGAAACAAAGGACTAACCTGAATTATTTTTGACTAAATTGGGAATCAGAGGGTTAGAAGCTCCGTGGTGGGCAGCTATAGTGGCGGCCAATTAACCCATACATCTGACTAATGTTTGTCCTGTCTAGAGTACCTTAATGATTGTAAAGTCTTTATGTGTGTCCAGGAGTACCCTGTCCATGACAATGACACTATCAAAGACACAAAAACCCCAATTACTTATCAATGACACTATCTCAGCCCTGGATGGAGGCATTCAGATCAGCTTCAATTTACCTGAGAACCTCTGAATTGTTGAAGTCAACAGTTTAGTCTCATACTGCTGTATGGAGTCTTACTGGTAATAATTTGGCTGTAAAGATGTTTTGGACAAGAGCCAAGGTGAAGAAAAGATTTATCATAGTAAGTCTGCCAAAGCTTACCTTTGGTAAGGCTTGATTGCAAGGCTGGCCCTTCATTAGCACCCGCCCAGGATTTCAAGAGGGTTCCCACCACTCTAACTGATAAGAGTGGCTCACTGTGCCTAAATTGTTCATATAAACAATGTGGTTTTTGCTGAACACATGATTTCCTTCGGGGAATATGGGATTTTAATATGTGCTAGGCAAGATGGTACCTGTGTGACCAGCCCCCCAATAAAACCCTGGGCTCTCTGAGTCTCTACTGAGCTTCTCAGGTAGATAACATTTCACATGGGTTGTCATAATTTGTTGCTGGGGGAATTTAGCATGTTCTGTGTGACTCCACTGGAAGAGGACACTTGGAAGGCGGTGCCTCATTACCTCCCAATGCTGCCCCATGTGACATTTCTCTTTGCTGGTTTTGCTTTGTAGCCTTCACTGTAGTAAATCATAGCCATGAGTACAACTTAAAAAAAAAAAAAAAGATGATATCCAAAGCTACCTATATGTTAACCATACCCATCTTAATAATAACTACATTAACACTGAAGACCAACAAGTGAGTTCTTGCTAGTCCCTGGTGTAGCTGTCAAGCACCATCTGCAAAAACACTAATTTCATGCTCATGACAACACCTCACGGTATGTCTTTCTGTTACCCCTACTTGGCAGATGAGGGAACGGAGGCTTAGAGAGATTCAGGAGCTCGCTCAAGATCACAGCATCTGTTAGGTGGCAAAGTGGAGCCATGGAATCTGGAGCACAGGTCTATATGACTGCAAACCCCTAGCTGGGAGATTGCGGAGGGGATCCATGGAAGCACACTAAAATAACACAAAACTTTAGATAAATGCATAGTGGTGATGCTATTGTTACAGATGATGATGCTAAAGACTGGCCCAGAAATCACTGGATTCATTTTGCCAATCTCGAGTTTACTTGGATCCCATAACTGACTCCATCTTTTTAGATTCACGAGATGTGGGATCTCAACATGGACAGACATCTTGAAATTCAGGGATACATCCACTCCCTCAAAGAGTATTAGAAGTTAGGCCAGCAACAACAACAAAACCCCCCAAAACATTAGAGAACATCTAAAATAAGTCCTTCATCTGATGATTGAGGAAACAGAGAGATACAGCATTTTGTACTAAGTCATAACATCCCAAACTGGGCTTTGGACTCTGATTCCATTCATTCCTCAGGACTGCCTCCTCCTTGCCACCTTTCTTCTTTTAAAATCGGAGTCAATTGTTATCCAGTGTCTGAGAAGTGCTTTTATATTTTTAAGTTAGGAGTTACATAGGAAAGAGATCTGCCATGAAGCTGAATTATACACAAATACTTTTCACATCAGGGAAACTTTCCGATGACTGGGTCGGTGGTGAGGAGAGGTAACACCCTTGGAAATGTAATCCACTCCTGCAGAAGCAGGACAGCCGATGCCCACTCCAAATGCGTTCTTATACACATAGGATTCCTTCCAAATGGGTTCCGAAGGCAGAACACAGGGCTGAGTTTCAAATGGGCAGAAAGTCACCTTAAAGCATATTTCCCCTCCATTTGGGAGTTGACACAATCGAGTTACAGACAGAGACTGTTTATCAAGGAAGCAGGAAAGTCTCTCTTCAAATTCCTCCCGCTTTTATAATCAAACAATAACATCTCCAGGGTATAGGTTTTAGCTACAGAAGAAACATATTGGAAATTGATTCAGTGCTGCTGGCTTGGCTGTGACAATGTTTCATAACCTGGTAACCTCTCAGTTTGTTCTTCTCCCTTCCCGAAAAGCTTTTAGCTGTGCCAGGGTGGCAAACCGAAGATAAAGCAAACATCATCCTTTTATCTGATCCTGTGCAAAGTGAGTGGAGAGGTACTGGACCACTGATAAGATGATTGCTAAATGACTCTTCTCAACTTCTGTCAATGGGCTGATGAAAGAAATTAACACTGACGTTGATAAGTTACTTTCTCAGGCTCTACCATTTTCACAAATGAAGGCTTCTCTCTCAGTTAAGCCCTACTTGCACATGTATGACTCATTAAAAAGAGCTCCAAAAGGCTCCACGTTGTAACGGATTCACTGAGATGCTTTCCTTTCTCTACATCTGGTTCTCTTCTCTAGGATGTCTCTTGAGTATGGATTTGTTCAAGTCAAGAACACCCTGTTCCCAAGATTACGCTTCTTCCTTAGTTGCATATTTCAACACACAGGTCAATTTTCGTCTCTACAGTGCACCACAGCCCTCACCTGATCTATCATTCCAGCACTCTATACCTCCTTAGCGCTAAGGTATTTGTCCAATGTGCCAGACTTAATGAATGTATCACTGGATTCCCAGCAGAGTGAGTGTGCGGATAACCTTAATTGAGGTGGTTTTTCATTAGGTATATAAGATTGAAGACTTACAGGAGGGACAGTGCCTTCCAAGCTTCTGAAAATCTATAAGCTCCTTCCTGGCAACTTTTTCTTTTTCCTCTCCTCCCCTCTTCCCTCCCTCCCTCCCTTCCTTCTTCCTCCCTCTCTTCTTTTCCTTCTTTTTCTCCCTCTCCCTTTTCCTTCCTTCCTTCCTTCCTTCCTTCCTTCCTTCCTTCCTTCCTTCTTCCCTCCCTCTCTTCCTCCTTCTTCCTCTCAAATCACTGTTACTTCTCAGTCACTAGTTTTTCATTCCCTTCACAGGAATAGTTTAGAAACGCTGGCTTTAACAACACTTAAGGCACAGACAGTTGAGCCAATTCATAACGTGTGGTCAACTCAGAATTATCTGTGGTAATATAGAGGAGAAAAAAGATAAAACTTTCAGAGTTGCCCACAGTCTCTGTTTCTAATTTGCTCCTCTGACACATGGTGTGCTTCAGAATTGATGATGGGTAACTATAGGGGTGGTCAGGGCTGTTTCCCTTCTTCCCCTCTCCTTCTCCTCTTGGCCAGTCTCTCATCTGGAGATGCCAGTGGGCCAGCCAGATGGTAGGTGGGTATGGAGTGGGTGAGGGATATATGGCATAGATCAGAAGGATAAACAGGATGGCTCATTCAGCCCTCAGATAGATACACTTGCCAAAGTATATTTGTGTTTTGCTTTGGATAGTACTTTTATTTTTATCTTTTAAAAAAATTGTAAAACATATTATAAATACAGGAGTATGTACAACAAGTAAATTTATTTAAATAAACACTCATGACCCACCTTAAGAACATATATAGTGTTTTTAAGCCACTCTTGTGCTCCTCTTTGGTCATATCCTTCTCCCCCTACTACCTCACCATAGGACAACCACACTATTGTTGAATTTCAAGTTACTCATCAACTTTTTATGTTATTTTTGTTTTCATAGAAAAAAATATGACATGTTGATTATATATATGTCTAGACACATCTCCAGAATTGTACTGGTTTATGATGTAAACTTTTATTACTGTGGATATTAGTCAAAAAAGTTTAAAAGACATGGCCCTTCAAAAACTCTTGGCAAGCACATCAGGGACTATATGCCACAGTGACCATAGCAACATTGTCACAATAGCAAAAAATGGAAACCAACCCAAATGTTCTTCAAAAGTGGAAAGGATAAATTTTGATACATTTATGCTGTGGAATACTATATAGCAGTGAAAATTAATCAATGCAGCAGCATGAACCATTATAGGTTCATCGCAGAAATCATGTTAATTAAAAATGCCAAATGCCAAATGCAACAGAATACATAAAATATGATTCTATTTGTATAATGTAAAAATTAAACAACAGTGTGATAAAGTATACAAATAAAAATGAATACTAAAAGGCAATATATATGTGTGTATATATGCAACACACACAAATACGCACACATATACATGCCACAATTTCTTTATCTGCTCATCTGTTGATAGGCACTTAAATTATTTCTGTATCTTAGCTATTGGAAAGAATGCAGCAATGAATGTGATGTACAGATATCTCTTTGAGATAGTGGTTTTATTTCCAAATAGAGGTATCCTATAATCTAGCAATCCCACCTCTGGGTATATGTCAAAAGGGAATAAAATTACTATCTTAATGTGTAGATTTCCTTTTATTTATATTGCCTGTAATTAATTTGGCTTCCTGAAACTAAAGATTGGTAACTTTCTTTAATTCTGCAAATTCTTAGTCACTAATTCTTTTAATATTATGTTTACCCTGTTCATTCCATTCCTTTTCTCAGGAGATACAATTAGTTACATGTGGATTTTATCACCTCTTACTTAATTATTTTACCCTCTCTTTCATTTATCCGCCCCCTCGATTCTCTGTGACAGATTTTCTGTAATTGTTAAACTCTGTCTTTTAGCTGAATAATGCTCTCATCAGTGGTAATCAATACTAACAGCTTTTAATCTTTTGCAGTTCTATTGTATTCTTTTTTGATACCAGACTCTTCATTTGTTTGTTCCTTTGTTAACGTTCATTTCCTCTTGTGTTTACTTTAAATACATCAAATATTTTTATTGTATATTCTCTACTGGATAATTCCCAATTCTGCAGTCTTTGTGGACTTATTCTATAGCTTGTCTTCTTTTTTTCCTGCCGCTTGCTAATGAAGTCATTGTTTCCCCTTTTTAGTGATTTTCTCTTATAAGTTCATCTTCCTTGGAACTTTATCTGTGTGAGATTCAGAGTGGTTGCATCAAGAGAAGACTGGGCCGGGTCTTGCTGTATTCCTGCAAGCACCATCAACATGAGTCTGCATTTTTAAAAACTTTTCATTATGATAAAAATTTCAAATATTCTTAAACAGTGGGATTGCCCAGCTCAAAAGATATTAATATTCTGCCATTCATGTTTCAACAATTCCCTCTTCCATTTTCTTCTCTGTAGTACGAAAAAGCACAATTCAGAACACTTAAAAAAAAAAATTCAAGCTTGGGGGTTTAAGGGACACAGAGACTGAATTAGTGCCTTGAACCAAAGGAGTATGAGCCAAGGATTTAGAATTTTCAGAGGAGACTTTTTTCTTTTTCTTTTCTCCCCTTACCCTTCAGCTCGAGTTAAGACTGTGTTGAGACTGAGTTAGGATATTATGCTTGAAGTCTTCCTCTGGGTTTGTTGCCACTGCTCTTGGGAATCCAGCTTGATGCTGGTGGGGAAGGGATGTGTTCTGAGTTAAATCTCACGCTGCTGAGGCCCTATTATGCTTTCATTGTGTCAAAAGTTTAGCTCCTTAACACCAGGCTCCAGGGAGGGTGACACTGTCCTGGGTCATCCAGGAGAGACTTTCCATGCCAACACCAAGAAAGTCCAGGCAAACGAGGACAGCCAGTCACCCTAGTCCTAGGTCATCAGAGACTAGTCCATACCCCATGGGCAAAGGCTGGGTATAGCACTCTGTGCCCCTGTCACCTCTCCTCCACCCAACTGAGGATTCAAGCTCTCTTGCTGTCCATGCCTCTGACACATTCCTTGTAGGCAGATCAACCACGCATTTAAGAAAAATACGTATATTTTTATATTATATTTTATACTTTTAGATGTGAAGTTCTGGGAAAGGACTTTGAAATTCTAATTTGAAGTATTGCCAGATAAAGGAACGTCTCTGAAGATTTGCTTTTTACAATTGAGCCCACATTTTAAAATGTATCATATGTCACATAAAAAATCTATACTTTCTGGCTTCTGGTGAAAAATGGAAAGACTTGGTCACATAGGGCCAGTCTTCTACAGTGACAACTGGAATTGACAAGGAGCTACTCCCTTGAGGTGGTTCGTATTCTCTCCATTCCCCAAACCCCCTATCACTCATGTAATATATGCTTGCGTATGTCAGGTCTGGGCCTGTCTCATTCTTTGACCCAGGGGATTATTTGAGTTTGCAACCCCTGACCAAGCAATCTGCTAAAAGGATTCTTGAATTGTGGTGGCTGCAAGGTGACCGAAAAGGTACCTGGCCATCATTTCGCATTCTCAGAGGTTTATTTATTCACAGCTATGGACTAGGCTGGGTTTGGATGCTGGCTCCACTCCACAGCAGCCATGGTGCTGAGAAAAGTATGCAACTTTTCAGAACATCCATTTCTCTACTGCAAAGGATGACCTTAGTAAGTAAATTGGGGAGTGGAGGTGCTTTGAGGATAGAACAAGACAACATACATAAAACATTTTGGCTAGGGCCCAGCATTAAGAAACCTTTTAATAGGTAGTAGATATTAAGGTAATATATGCCATCATCTTATTTCTTTCAGAATTTTTCTGTCACATTGGGCAGCTTTCTGGGGCTGAGGCACTCTGTTCTTTGACTTTGTTTTGACCCCTACCTATTCCTCACCATGCCGTAAGTTACACACACATCCTTAGGTTTACTTTACATGAATTAACTACCTTCTGAGAAATCGAGGGAACTGTACAAAAAGAAGTCACTGAACAGCTATTTCAGATTCTCTAACTTTGTGTTATAGAGCAACAGGCCTTCAAAAAAATGTGGGGAAAAAAGGCAAAAAATTATTTAATGTGTTTACCACTGCCTATTCAGTGGGCCCTGTCCCCTACTAGTACCTGGGTTAATTCATGCCAGCCCCTAAGGCTTCATGTCTGCCTCTGCCCTTAGCAGCTGAGCTTCCCTATTTGAGGAATACCACCCTTGCCTTTCCTAAATGTCAAGCCATTCCTTCTTTTGCTTTCCAGTTCCCTGGAAGGAGAATGTACCAACTTGATGACTCATCCTTTAGGATCTTGCTGGTACCAAGCTGCGAAACACTCTGTTGCTATCAGTCAGTGATACTGAATGTCTACCCTTTCCAGAGACCAGGTGAAGCATGACAAGCAACTTAAGAACCCCTACCTAAAGAAAATAAGAAGTAGGATATATATACATAATTAATAAGTAGAAAATTCAGATACACCCTAACAGAATACCAGGAGAGATCTTTTGGGGCAGAGAGTCCTTTGGAAATCCTTATGTTTTCCTGGATACCCACCCTTTCACATAAATACATGATTCTATTCATCACAGCACCACATAGGAGGAAACAATATGGCACATTTGATTATACTGCACTTGATTGGTCCGAGGATAAGTGAGGGAAAATAAAAATGTATCTCGATTTGAAAAGTTGGAACATGAGCATCATAGCGATTAGACAGCTACTTTTTATCATGTTAGTCTCCACAGTCTGTGTATTGTTCTGTAGGCTAAAGTTCAAACATCTAAGCCTGGCTTTCATGGTCTCCACAAAACCAACTCTATCAGTACCTTATCCTCAAAAATTACTCTCTACTCCAGCCAAGCTGGTCTTCCACTGACTCTTCTCTGTTGAAGTATGCCACATTCCTATCTCCAGGCCTTTGCTTATGCTCTTGACTTCAGTTGAAGGACATCTCCCAACCCCCTTGCTGATAAAATCCTAACACTTGGGACAGTCATTCCCAAACTTTACTGCCCACTAGAATCACCTGGGGATCTTTAAAAAAGATGCCTCTATCCCTAGAGCTTGTGATTTTTACGTGGTGTGACCTAAGCATCAGCATATTTAAGGACCTCCCAGGGAATTCTGATGTGTAGCAAAGTTTGGGAACCACTGGTATAAGTGGAAAATTCTCTTTAACTTCCATATCTTATTCTCTCATACTTGTCTTTTCCTTACAAATGAAAACCAATATTTCTGGCTCTACCAAAGCTGGACTCCACCCTATCCCATACACTCAGATGTATGCAGAATGTGTCTCAAACTTATTTGTGATCACATTGTATCAGAATCTTCTGTTTGCTTTTCTGTCTCCCTACTAGACTGCAGTTCACAGAGTACACGTACTATGTCTTATTCATCCCCTATCTCCAGCATTTAGCACAGGTTGGGGCTCGTTGAAGATATGCAATAGAGGCTTGTTGACCCAAGTAGAACTCACCTCCCTGGTGCAAACTACAGGAGCAAATACTTTATAGGAAGAAAAAAAAAAAGCCATACTTCCATCTTTCCAAGTCTACAACTCTCTATCTTGAGGGAAAACAAAACAAAACAAAGAAACAAAAACAGAGAAAGGGAGTCATAGACAAGGCTTTAGTATGCTCACAGACAGAAGTCTCCACCAAAGACTTATCTAGAGACTATCACTGGTAGTTAGAGGAAAGTACACATAAGGAGGAAGTCAACACTTGACAAGAACAGAGAACCAGACACAAAGGAACGAACAAACAAACAAATGAGGAGGATGACATGGATGACGTGTGATGTCCCAAGCACAAGGTTTAGCACAGAATGGATAGTCAGCGGATGAAAATGAATATTACTACTTCTGTCCTTGGTCAGAAGAAACCACAAGGTCCTATTTCCATGGATCTATTTTGTGACAGGTGGAATTTACATTTCAGGCTGCCAGATGCAAAACTTCCCCTTTGAAGTTTGTCACTTGGGTTAAAAAATGGGAGAACTCCATGTAGTCAGGTGAAGTTTCCTTTCCCAGGCTGTTACTTTATAGTACCTCTTAGATGTCATTTTCTATGTTTTGAAATGCAGAAATAGCATCATCCCAGGAAGTATTAATATGAAATCCAAATGATGTAAACTACTGCATCCTATTCTTTATCCATAGGCCTTATTATCTAAGTAGTTTTCCATTCAGTTCCAGTCTATTAGTCAACAGAACATAATTTTGTTTTCATCAATAGCTCACTCTTCCTTCAATTAAGCCTAAGCATGTCGGTATGCTATTCAAAATACAACATTTTTTTTCCCAATTTATTTATTTTCAGAAAAACATTATTCATTATTTTTTCACCACACCCAGTGCTCCATGCAAGCCGTGCCCTCTATAATACCCACCACCTGGTACCCCAACCTCCCACCCCCCCGCCACTTCAAACCCCTCAGACTGTTTTTCAGAGTCCATAGTCTCTCATGGTTCACCTCCCCTTCCAATGTACCCAAATTCCCTACTCCTCTCTAACGCCCCTTGTCCTCCATGCTATTGGTTAGGCTCCACAAATAAGTGAAACCATATGATAATTGACTCTCTCTGCTTGACTTATTTCACTCAGCATAATCTCTTCCAGTCCCGTCCATGTTGCTACAAAAGTTGGATATTCAAAATACAACATTTGACTTAAATAGCCTTCTAGCAAAGAAGCTATAAAAGTATGATCAAGCTTCTAAGACATGTTTTAATTTTATTTTTAGTATGAATGTCATTCCGTATACATTAAATTTCTAATCTTTTTCAAATTTTTTCAGTGTCAGATATTGATAATATTCTTGAAGTAAGACAGATAATTATCAAGAACTTTAATTGACTGGCAGCTACAGTAGCAGAAGCTCTGGTATTTCATTGTAGACAAAGGAAAATTGATTGTCATTCTAGAGAAAGGAAAATTCTAGATGTATTATATTGAACAGAAGATTTATTTGAACCTCTACATACTTTGTGGGTGACCAAGTATACATTACTCATAAATATGGTGATGGCAAACTAATCCAAGTTTGGTACATTTTCTCAAAAAGTAATTCAAGGTAAAATATGCTAATAGAAAGTGGTCATTCAGGTCATGCAAGACAAAAGCTAGGCATCAATCATTAGAATTAATTATATCTTTCCAAAAATGATCCTAATTTATTTTTTGTCGTTTTTTTTTTCTTGTTTCTTAAATGGTGGTGAACGTTTGTGTGTGTTTGTTGTACCAAGGAGGTAGACTTGGTAAAGGGTGGGCTGCTGGCTAACATTGGTACATGTTCTCTAAAAGCCATTCTCCCTTTCTTCCAGAGAACCTCGTGGAGGTTTTCTTTTGCTTTTGTATTTTTTTTCTGGACATATGGCCTCCTGCCTGGCATGTACTAAGTACTAACCAATGGCAGAAGGGATAGGTCAACTGCTGGTAAGTGTTTACAAAAGGCTGAACTATACCTTTCCTTATCACTTCTTCCTGCTGGTTAGGAAATGGATGGTTTTTCAATAGCCATCTTGAACAAATGAAGTAACCTTGGGAATGAAAAACAAATGAACCAGAAGGACAAGATAGGAAGAGACTATCAGCCTGGATCACCTTGCTCTGCACTGTCCTGTGTGGCAGTAAGAAATTTCTGTTCTTACTTAAACCACGATACTCTGGGGTTTCATTCACTTGGATCTGAACTTGACACTAGTGGTACTAGTAACTATGGAAATCCTGTCTTGGATTTAAAATAACTGTCGTCTGGGTAATTCAAACTGTAGATTCTATGTATGGATAACAATTGTTGACCATATGGTATTAGGTCATTAATATTAATACAAAAAAGGAGGTTTCAGAGCTTTTTCCATGCAGATGAAATAAACATTCAGGTCCTGGTTCTTAGTCTCCATGTAACTGAGGTTCTTGAATCAAGAGTCTGTGAGACCTTCTTTTTCCATCCTAAGAACCACAGTTGGAGACATTTTGACATCAGGCTAGGACTTCTCTCCTCTGTTGGGTGAAGAAGCTGCTGCCTTCATTGACCTTCACTGGAATCTGATCTACAGATTCTGTGACAATAGTAACTATGCAGCATGTGACTCTTTTATTCTTTCTGTCTCCATCAAACTCCAGACTGGGCACAATGCTACGTAGATTCAATGCTTTGTGGTTGGATGTGAAATGGTTAGGAGAACAAGGTCTATGAATTACATTGATGTGAAATGGAGATTGTACCTGGTTCTGTGAATCTCCTCTATTTGACTCAACACAGTGCTGTCCCACTTCTTCGCTTTCAGGCAGGCTATCTCTCAAAAGCACTTTTATATGACAAAATGACTTTCCTCCCTGGCACTGCTTCTTGTGTTATTCAGTGTCCGAAGTCAGGTTGATTCTGTCCTTTCTTCCTCACCCTATAATTTGCTCAAACCATTGATGTGAGTGCCTGAAACTTGAATAAAAAAGTTTCAAGAGCTCCTCTTAACTAGAGGTAAAACTTTTCTTGAGTCTTTGTTATAATGCAAATATGTGACCTGAAAAATCACCTGCTTAATCTACTGGGTTCCACCAATGTGGACCTGACTCAGTTTACCAGATTAGCTAGCTAGAGTCTAGAGAGAACAGGGAATAAGAAAATGAAATGGGACAATGGGAATAAACTGGCGTATGATCTAATAATTAAGTCACAGGGGGATCCTTATTGAGCACCTATTATCTTCCTGCATAATGTATTAGTTGCTGGCTGGACCCCAGAAAGATCCCTTGGAGGTAATTCCCGAAGTGGGTAGGAGAGTTCCAAGGCAACTCCGCAGAGCTCCCCCAAAGAAAGCCAGATCCGGGGCTAGACCATGCCCTTTGTCATCCTCTCCCTTGGTGAGAAGAGCCAGAAGGATTCTCTTGGAAGAGACTAAGAAGGCACCCAGCCAACAGGGGAGAGTAAACAGATTTCATGACCCTATGGGGCACTGGGGTATCTGCCCATTGGGCTATTGGACAGCTTGCTGTTTGTGCCTCTTTAAAATTTGTAGGAAATAACATGCATCCTCCACTTTCCTAGCATCGACCATGAGTCCTTGTTTTCTTGGATATCATTCAGTTCTGCTTGGCTTCTTCCTCAAACTCCTCAAAAGACATTTTCTCCTCTTTATGGGAATTTCTGGACCCTCTGCCTCTGCTTAGACAATTATTTTTGATGCTTTCACTGGTTGGTGTTTTTAATAAGAAAGTGTTATTTGAATTAATTCTCACTGATCATTTAATCCTATTAGATAATTAATATAATATGTAGGGTGAACCTATTACAGTTAAATAGCAGGAAAGAACAATTAGAAATATGGGGTTTGTGATCATTTGTGTTAAGATTTCTATTAGGCTAGGCTAGTCATTTTCTTGCTGCTTATTAACATGGAAGTCTGACATTTATTAGGGTGATTTTAAAGAAAAAATTTAGTTGTATTATTTTACTTAATTCATGAATCTTGAATTTCAATATAGAGCAGGCTTAGTTAGCAATATCTTGTCTTGTAATCAACTCATAACACTTTGATTAAACCAACGTGATTATCTTTAACCACAGAAATGGAAACATTCAGGTCACAAATTTTCTGATTATTCTTTTTTGTGACAGACATTAGCTGATATTTGGTTAGAAGCATAATATATTTAGATTTGCTCAGTTACTATGAGTGGAAAAAACACTCTATGGTTATATAATATTGTGAGGCTATGTGACAACACTTTGTTTAGACAAAATGAAGAATATTGGTTTATCAGGGTGCTAAAAATATATTCTCAGCCGTTCTTCTGGAATAAAAAGAAATAACCACTTGATCTATTGAGCCTTATTCAGTCTTGAAATGGATGAAGTTTGGGGCTCCTGGGTGGCTCAGTGGGTTAAGCCTCTGCCTTCATCTCAGGTCATGATCTCAGGGTCCTGCAATCGAGCCCTGTGTCAGGCTCTCTGCTCAGCAGGGGAGCCTGCTTCCCTCTCTGCTTCTGCCTGCTTCTCTCTGCTTACTTGTGATCTCTGTCTCTGTGTCAAATAAATAAATAAATAAATAAATCTAAAAAAAAAAAAGAAAAAGAAAGAAATGGATGAAGTTTTAGAAGGTTGGCTGTGGTGATCTTATTGACTGGTTAACCTAGGGAATATTCTCAGCCACGTTCTCCCTGCTGTCTCATGCAATCAATAGAAGCAACATACGAACTTCCCCAGCCTCCTTTGCAGCTAGGATTGGTTTCATGATCTTGTTCTCATCAATGCCATGAAAGATGGAGTCTACGGGGTGGATTCTGAAGAAGCTCTTATTTTTCCTTATACTTCGTGCCTTGAATGTAAATGGAATGCCTAGAGTGTCAGGAATCAATTTGCAACCAAAGACAACAGAGATGAGTACATAAAGCCAGGGCTCTTGATGACATCGTTAAGCTACTAGCCTTCTTTCATATTTACCTTCCTCCAGATTTTTAATTGTGTAAGATGGTTAAATGACTTCATTACTTATGTAAAACGGCTGGTCAGTTTTGTCGTTGTTGTTTCACGTGTAGCCAAGAGCAGCTTATCACATAGTTCTCCCCTAGTTTGAGGAGATAAATCTACATTGTGTGCAGACCAAGTCAGCCCGCTGTCAGAAATATGGTTCAAATCTACTTCCCTGAGAGTAATTGAAAGCAGCACTTTCCAAGGGAACTTTGTGTGATGATGGAAATGTTCATATAGACTACCATGAATATGTGGCCACTGAGTACTTGAAATGTGGCTAGTGCAAATGGAGGACTGAATTTTTAATTATATATAGTTTTAATTAATTGAAACTGAACCTGAAATAGCTACCTGTGTCTACTAGCTATCATATCAAACAATGCAAATCTAAAAAAAAACTTGAAGTTTATTAAAGGATAGATTACTGTAGTTCTTTTAAAAAACACGCAGCCTCTATCTTTATATATGTTATTTCATAGGCCCAGGAACACCTCATTATGGAAAAATGATGATTCAGCGGGGCTTTACATAGTGTCATGTTTGAAGGTTTTTAAACCGTATTTAACTTGAATATCAGCTAATGACACACAACTGATACCAATTTAAGCATTTTATACTGACGACTATAATAAAGGATGTATTTTTGGAATAATAATCTTGTTCAGACTGTACTCATTCAGCTGTGTGTTAAGATTTTTGTATCCTCAATTACAAATGCAAAGAATAATAATGGTGTGCCAGTCTCATTAAGGTGCGGGGGGTACAATAACTCTTTGAGATAGACTGTAAATTAGAGTTTGCAGAAGACTTCTGCATATTCAAGAAATCCAGGCCCAGAGTGCACCAGCAGGGCTCCAAGAGTGGTGAGGGGCTCAGAGCTGGCAGCTGAAGGGACAGAAGCAGTGGACACTCACCATAGCAGAAACCAGAAATCTGGGGGAAAAGGGGGCTGTCATGACCTCGAATGTGGAATTCACTATTAACTGCTATACCGAATGTGATTGGTAGAAATTACTCCAGCACGCCTTGGTGTCTTGTGCAATACTAAATAATCTTGTGCAATACTAAATAATTGCATGCTTCCTCGCACAGCAATTCCTAGAGCCTGAGGAAAAACAAATTCTGCAACCATCCACGGTGGCCCAGAACAGCTGAAGGTATCATCACTTCCGTCACCTGACAAGGATCACAGTCACAGACAACTACTCTGTCACCAGCTGCCTCTTGGCTGCTGAAAACAGGTCAGCAAAGGGTCAGCAAGTGTGTTGGGAAGCTGAGTCCCTTCAATCTAGGCCGATGCACGATTTCAAGACCGAGTTGACAAATCAAACTTATTCCAGAAACAGGACTATTCACACTCAGGGTTCTCCCAGAAATGATGAAGAAAGTTAAGTCGTGAAGTTCTGTGTGTAAAACACACTCTATTAAAAAAAAAAGTTCGATTTAAGAAAGCTACCGTCCCTCTTTTCTAACCAATGGTAGTTAGGTAAATGCTTCCTGAGATAATTATAGACACTGGATGGACTCGAAGTCGACTGCTGTCCCCAGAGAAGTTATGTGTCCTCAGTGTTATTCTCCTTTCGTGTCCACAAGGACTTGCTTCTCATCGGTTTACAGTGTGTTGCTTTGAAAACACCGATGTTTTCTTGACGGGTCTGGTTTTGAACTACTTACTTTACAGTAGCTTCCAATATTCGAGAAGATAAAAATAACCATGTGTGAGAAGTGAAGACCCAGTCCTTAGGGCGCATAGGGGGTGCAGTAGGTACAGTGTCTGACTCTTGGTTTTGGCTCAGGCCATGACCGCAGGGCCGTGAGCTGGAGCCCCACGCAGGGTTCCACACTGGGAGTGGTGTCTGCCTTAGAGTCTCTCTTTCTCCCTCCCCCTGTGCTCTCTCTCTCTCTCTCTCAAATAAATAAATACTATATTTTAAAAAAAAGAAGAAGTTAAGACCCAGTCCTCAGAGAGGCTAGGCGTGAGACACGCTCTATAGGAACCCACTGTGTCTGAAAGAAGGTCACATTCAGAAAGTATCACCCACAAAGATGTACCAAGATGTAAATGTTTACCTATGATGTGGCTCTGAAATGTGGAATCTGCAACTGTATCTTCATCCTCCTGCAGGCTCACACTTGCTTCTTTTATCTGCAGCAACAAGAAAATAATGTAAGTACTTATTTGTTATATGAAAGAAACTGTTCACAATCAGAATGATGGTTCATTCTGTAACAAATGTGGATATGTGTGAGTGGGTGTGTATACACACACAACACACATGTATACACACACATATGTGTAAACACGTATACCTGCACATACATATATGTGAATGTGTATGTGTGTGCATCTATGTATATACACACACACATACATATACAAGCATAGATATTTTCTTCATTCTACTTTCCCCTACTCTATCACTTGGCTATATCACAAATTTTAATTACGAGAGCAAGAGTATATTTTCAGAAACATAACCCTAGACCTGGAAATGAGGATTTACAGGGCACCTAATTCTCCATAAGATGTTAAAGATACAGCTTTGGCTTTTAAGACTTAATAAAGTCAATAACACAGAGCTGTTAGGGAAAATTAAAGTCAAAGGAATTATAATTCCTCCAGAGACAGTGACTTCTACCACAAGTTATTTTAATAAGAAGAAAGAAATATACTTAGATCTCCTGACCCTTTCCTGGAATGTAACTCTCTAAGAAAATGATTTCTTTTGTTCTTTCTATGATGAAACATAAGGTGACTGTGATGTATACTTAGTGAACTAGAGCAGTGACACATTTATATCGATTTTTTAGGTCAAAAACATTCCCCTTCTATTTCAGCTGAAATATCCAGATGCTGAATGGGTTAGCACTCGGCAGAACTCTAGAGAGACCTGAATAAGTCAGTGTTTTATGAATGAGAATTCTGATCTCCAGCAAATTTCCTTCCACATTCTGTAAGTGGAAGTGCTGGGATTAAGACTCATGTCCCTTGCTTCTCAATCTAGTGGCTGTGGTCGCAACAATGCAACCAATACGAACCACTATTTAAAAGGCAAACTCTGAAATACTACGGATTACTCAGTATTACACAATTACAAATTTCGCGCCTGTGATCTCCAACTCCCCAGAGCGGGCTACATGCTACTGTTAGCCTCCTCCTCCTCCTGAAGAAACAGATAAGTAATTGCCAAGGTAGTGGAACCAGGATTCAAACTCAGCAAAACTGACAGCAGATTTGTGTTCATCTGTGGGCACTTTGTTTTTCTCAAATTTTCCTTTGACTATGCCAGTGGACTTGGCCTCAATTTCAAGACAGCTTGTGGTTGTTGGCAGAATGACCCTAAAACACTCTCTTAAAATACATCCCCATCGGTCACCTGGGAAGCCAGTGACAATGACGTGAACTGCGCACTGAATGCAGTGGGGTTCTGCTTAGGCACATACATTAGAGGCCATCAGCGGATTTGCTCAGGAGCTTGAGCTGAATGCCAAGAAACTCTTATTTCATACTCACAATATAGAAATTCATATGTTTGCATACTGACATTGAGCTAGATTTAGCTTTTGACTTTTTACCTATTTTTCATATCTAATGGAATAAGACCAATTATTTATATTTTATAACTTCAATTCCAATATCAGAATATACTTGGTGCTTGTTCTGGATGTGCTGAGAGCCAGAAGGTGGCAGACTGAAGAGAGTATGGAGAAGGCTTCCTGAACCCCTCAAGGAGAGACCAAGGATTGAATATCCAGAGGTCACATTCATCACTTCTTCCCCCCATCAGCTCTCTGCTCTGCGGGTACTTCCCTGTTTTTTAGCATGTCCAGAGGAAGAAAGCTGGGGAATGGGGCAAGGGTTGGGGGAGACTTCATCAAGTCTGTGGACACTTTGGTAGTGGACATTTATGGACAGCAGAGTAGAAAAGCACTGTGAGCATGAGCAAGGCTAACATGCTACTTAATTGCCTTCCAAAGTTTGTGTAGCTCAGTGACCTGTTTGTGACAAGGCTATCAAAAGACCCACCGACAAAGGGATCTCAAACTACCTACATTTCCATTAACAACCCAAAATGAAACTTCCATCCTCATTGAGAGAGACATCAAGGAAATCTCTATATTCTCAGCCCATACCAACAGTTACGAAAACATGTCTCATGTTTTCTCTTACCTGTTATGTAAAACAGTATTTCCTTTAGATTCTACACTGATCTATTTTTTTTTTAAAGATTTTATTTACTTATTTGACAGAGATCACAAGTAGGCAGAGAGGCAGGCAGAGAGAGAAAGAGAGAGGAGGAAGCAGGCCCCCCATAAAGCAGGGAGCCCAATGTGTGACTCGATCCCAGGACCCTGAGATCATGACCTGAGCCAAAGGCAGAGAAGCCTAACCCACTGAGCCACCCAGGTGCCCAACACTGATCTATTTTATACTTGAAGGTATCCCCTGCTCACCTGCTGGTTTATTGGGGAATCATCCTCTCTATCAGTCTGTGAGACTCTAAAGAATCCAATAATTAAAATCAGATTCTCACCTTGCAGATAAAGGATAGGAGGTTCATACAGTGTTAGTGATCTCTTCAAGATCACAGAGGATTTCGGTTTTAGAGTGGGCATTTCTGGCCCCTATTCATTGCCAAAATTAAATTTTTCAGAGTTTGCCATATTGTTACAGTCCTCCTTCCCAGACCTTCCAAAGAACTACTATTTGCTGTTAGTGTCTGGCAGTTAGATATGTAGGCAGTAGTCCATGTATACATAAATTTTATTCTTATTTAAGAGTAGCAAAATTTTTCAGAGACTCTGTGTGTGTGTGTGTGTGTGTGTGTGTGTGTTTAAATTCTCTGCTTCCCTTCCCTTCTGGTTCCCTAATCCATTTGTGGAACTTAACTACCACCCTTCTCTGAGTATCATATTGAGGAAAGGGAAAAAAAAAAAAAAAGTTGTCCTATAGTCCTACCTGTCAGCTGCTTGTCAGAACTTTCCTAGGGCTCTATTTGCTTAACAGCAAATGCTAAATATGGCCTCGGGGGACTTATCAGAGGAAAGGTCCCTAGTTCTTTCATGTTTCTTGGGCTGATGACCCATGAGGAGCAGATGACCCGTCACAGGAAAATCCGAAGAAGATAGATGAAAAATCAGCCAAGGAATGACAAATGGGGGAGTGCCTTAGAATGGCATACTCGTTGGCTCTAATTATCTATACAAATAGATTTCAATGCAAGGCGGTTCTTAAAGAAATCCGTTTGCCTATGGAAATGAGGGGCATAATTTATTTTGACAGTTGATTCTCCTTACTATTTATATTTTTCATAGGCTGAACTTAAAATTAATTTTCACTCTTAATCATGCAATGGCTGGGTATTGGTGAGAGGTTGTGGGAACTTTCCTGGGACTAAGGGGCTGGCAACGCAAGATTAAGAATTCGCCAAAGATAGAGACAACTGGGACGATCTTCATGAGACAAAGTACTTCAAAGATGAGAGTTTTCACAAAATCAAGAAGTTTGGCTCAGAAAAGAATGGTGGTTACAGATACAGAATTTTCTCAGCCATTGTTCTAACAGGAACTGATACAAATTAATGTCCAGCAATATTCTATTTGGTAAGAAATTACAGGTAACTCAGGCAATAATTCTTGGCTATTTTTGGTTTAACTTTGTTGTCAGTTCTTTGGATGCCTTGTAATGGTGCATTTTCAACTCTTGTCCATCTTTTGGGCTCTGCCCTTGTAGTCAAAAACTGTACCAAATACTGATCTCTAACAAGAAACCATTAAATGTCACTGTGCCCATTATATTCTACTAACCCCTATTATTAGAAAGCACAGGGAGGAAGGAGCTTACAAAGGAACCTGGAGGAAAATGGAGAAAATAATTCACCATATATATATATATATATATATATATATATATATATATGTGCATATATATATGCACACATACAATGTACATATAACATATATATAATGTATGTATGTACATTATATATTATGTATGTATGTACATTTTATATATATATATACACACACACACACACATATTACATTATATATTACTTTTAGAATTAAACCCAACATTTGGGGATAACTTTCATTTGAAATTCTGCTTACATTTCTTCCTTGACTCATTCTAACTGAACTGCTTGGGAACTGCTTCCCAAGAAGACATTTTGCAGTCAAAGTTTATTGCAAATGAAAAGAACATAATGAACCTAAGTGAGACAGGAAGTAATTTTTGGAAGGAAAACTCCAGAAGGCATTACCTTTAGAAAAGTTAGTCATTTAGAAAAATTTGCAGGAGGAGGGCGAAATATGCAT
This sequence comes from Neogale vison, assembly GCF_020171115.1. Lineage (NCBI taxonomy): Eukaryota > Metazoa > Chordata > Mammalia > Carnivora > Mustelidae > Neogale > Neogale vison. Next base: position 98,439,213 of record NC_058093.1, on the reverse strand, counting down.
GCTTCTTATTAGCATCAAAATAGCACTTAGAACAGAACTGTTCAATTAAGGATGCTGAAATTATAACATTTTGCAGAACTTAATAAGATGATAACAATTTTCATAATTATTGTACTATTTTATCCTATTTCATCACCATAGTACCATTTTAATGGAATAGTATTTGATGCTTTTGTATTAGCATACGTGATTTTCTTTTTCAGACTATGGGACACTGGGAGAAAAAAATACTCAAAATTTAAATTAAAATATTGAAAAGGCCATCTCTTCCCAGCGCATGATGAAAGTATACAATCTTGTTAATTTTGTTAACAATTTTTATTTTTTCCAGTGATAGTTAAACAGGAGCCTGGAGCTACCTTCCCTTGAGACTTCTCATTCCACAAAATTATCTGAATCCACAGGAAGGAAGGACTTATGACATGCTGCAATAGAACGCATTTCTTTCTTGCTTATTTACTTAATACCAATGCAATCTTTCCTGGGGATGCCTTTCTCCCTCTTATAATGATTTTATATAATTCAAGTAAAAGTACAAAGTAACATGGCCCTTGTCTAAATTACACAAAAATTAGAGCTAAGTGGTCTGTAAATGATGGCCTAAATGGGGACAGAAGACTCTAATTAAGGCTCTGAAAGGAGAAAAAAAATTAAATTCTGCAAAGAATTAATGGGACTTTTACGCATTTTTTAAAATGTATGTAGGAATCCTGAAAATGGATATGGATACAGAATTAGTAGCAGACTAAATGGAGGTCAGTTACATACATAGCTGTATGTATGGAAATAATCTTTGTATTATAATCACCACAGATTGAAATAATCAAAATCCCTGAGGAGCTGTATGTATGGAAATAATCTTTGTATCATAATCACCACAGATTGAAATAATCAAAATCCCTGAGGACCCTTATAATGAAGTAAAGTCTTGGTTTGTAAAGGGAAGAGATGGTGATATAAGATTTTGAACAGTGACTTTATTAAAAAAAAAAACCAAAAACATACGACATGTATTATGTGCAGTTCTTGTTTCTATCCCAAGTGACTACAATGAGAAGAATCTTTTGCAACATAGTTTAAATTAATCAGACAGCAAATTTACCTTGAGCCCTACCAGCGGAAAATTCCCTCAAACTCTGAATTTTAAGAGGTTCATGGGTATTCCCATCAATGTGCTATGGTATTAGAATATGTCCTATTTTGCATCTAATTTACTTCCTGTGTAAGCTGATAACATATAATAAATAGATTTGCACCGCTAGTCTTGTACTAGTCCCAAAGGAGACTATGGCAATGTCCTCTCTTAAATTAGTAATTTCCATCCACTCCACATTGATCATTACAGAGATGAAACAAAAAACATTGCATTTTACATTAAAAAAAAAAGAAAGAAAGAAAGAAAGACTGGCTGGTCAGCTATCCAGGTTAATAATATTCCTCTATATGGAAAAGATTCCCAGCATGACTAATTTCCTCTTGTAGCTAACTAGAAAAAATTAGCATATCCCAATTGATTATGTATTTTGGGGTGGTTAGGGAATCTTTGTACTTTAGACAAAACAGTAAGAGTGTTTCTTGTAGATATTCTGAAAGGACCAAAGGACACTTATTACTACACTGTGAAAGACTGAAGACGAGAGACGAAAAGCACAGAAATTATTTTAGCATTAGGAAGTAACAAGAAAGTAAAAATGAAACTGTAAAAGCCAAATAGAGGGTCTTTTTGTTTTTTGGTTTTTTTTTTTGGTACTTCTGTGCAGTGAAGATATACCCTAAGCTGTCAGAAACATATTAAATGGGGCATAGTTAAATTGAGTGCCTCCGATAAGGGCTCTGCCAGGCTATCAACGTTTTAGATCAGTGGGATTGAATTTCTGGCATATTGCACATTGCCAAGCGTTCATTCTCTCTCTTTCCTTTCCGTGACACTACAAGGGCAGTCTTAGATATGCTTATAATTTGTGATTTTTATAATGCAGGGGACATCTATGTTTTCAAAGAAGGGAGGATACCATGGAAGCCCAGAAGAGAAAAGGGGGGGAAAAGAAAAAAAAATTTTTTTGCGAAGAACATAGTTCCCACAGGATTTCTGAGTTTCATATAAAAGACTACAGCTCCTCAGAGTCCAGAGCTCTTTGAAAGAAACGTGTACATTTGTTGTCAACTGAAACACGTCTATGAAATTCTTAATAAGTAGTAATGCCAATCGTTATTCCTAAAATCACCCCTAAACCACTCCAGAAAAAACAAAAAGCAAAAAACAACCAAAAACGTATAATTACTAGGTTTCCCTAAGAAAATGGTGGCAGGTAGCATACTTTACAATTTCTTTGATTGCAGTACAAAAATGTATGGATACGGTAATTCTGTAAAAAGAATATTTTTGTTTATGTAAGTGCTTCAAAACTTACATAAAGAAACAAGGTACATCACCAAAGCAATTATGCAATAACAGAAGGAATGTAAGGAGATTTTAAAACAAAACTATTATTTGAAACTAGCAAGTGATAGGGAAATGGAAAATGCCCTTTCACCCATTTTCTTTTTTTTTAAAGGAAATTACCTCCTGAGTTCTGGACCTCACAATTTTGAGACTGTATAATAGGGAGTCAAGCTGCAAAGTAGATTTCTTGGCCTTAACACCTGTCTAGGTGAGAGGAATTGGTACATAGACAGAACTTCCAAAAAAATGAATAGTGTTTAAACTGAATCATCAAAATGGCCAATATTCTCTCCAGTTGTTTAGCACTTTTGGTTTTCATAACCATGCTCCTTCCTTTTTGTATCACTGGGAATGAAGGAAGAGATCATCAAACAAATCCCCTGCACAGGAGTAGAATTTGAAGATGACAGCTGACATCACAGTGTCATTTGCCAGCACTGTCTGGTTCCACCGTCCTCCTGAAAGGGAGCTAACACAGCAGCCTTGCCGGAAAGAGCGGCCCGTTGGCAATCTCGCTGCCACCTCTCTGCGGGAAGCCGTCACCAGCTTTCTCTCCTTTTTCCAGAACTTTCCTACCCTTCCCAATCTCTTGCTCATTCATTTCCAACAGCAAAGGTAGAAAGAACCCAGGCAGGTTCACTTCGGAACCAGGATGGGTGGAGCACTTACCAGGGAGCCTTTCAGTATTTCCACATCGGCCTTGGTTTTGATGTTTTTCTTGTGGTTTCCTTGAGTGCTTGCAGAGCTGCTGGTGAGACAGGAGCCCTGGGAGATGCCCTTTAACACACTCCTGCAGGAAACATTATTTGATCCACTTTCTGTCTGTTGAGCTGCTTTCTTATCAACTCTGCAGGTAGAAAGTGATTCCTCTGATAAATTACATTGCTCTTCTTCAATCACTACTTTTCCCAATCCTTTAATGTTTAAAGTAACCTCTTTGTATCTCTTTGTCTTTAAACCTTTGAGTGATAAATGTTTGTCAGTGGCCTTGATCAAATCTTCATCTGACATTCCAGTAGTGTGTCAGTTTAGATTTGACAAAAATTTATTTTTATTTTTATTTTTATTTTTTTTAACTGCTTGTGAGGTGGGGGGAGGAGGGAGCAAAATAAAAGCCACCGAAGAGTGATTGCTAAACACAAGTCTGGCTTAAGATCAGCGGGAAATGTAATTACCTCTGCAACGTTTCTAAGTATACGTTTGCTTGGTACAATCAATGAGGTCGGCATACCTTAAAATGTATGTATAATTTTCTTCCATTTCATGCCATGTGGGTACATTCACGGTTCCAGTATAGGTTGAATTTCTATCAACCTTGATAAAACTTCCCATTCTTTAATTTCAAAGACCATTGGTTTGGTTAACAAAGTAACATGGACTAAATTATCATTTTATTGCTAACTTTTATTTCATTGTTTAAATTCTGGCTAATGTAGAAAAGACTGCTATTCTGCATTTCTGCTTGTATGAAAACATGCTTGCCTAGGGTTTACTGGGTGGGAAGTCAACAACTCTCCTAGTTTCGGTGGGGGGAGCCCCCTGACATTTCACACCCTCCCTTCGCCAACACGTTACCTGTTCAAAAGTTCCGTCATAAACGTATCTTTATTAGAACATGTAACAGGACTGGGTCTATTTCTTGGTTCAAACTTCATTTGGTCATAAATGCCTTGCGGTGTTTTCAGATCATTTTTGCTTCGTAAACTACTGTCTGGACTCTCCGCCACCTTGGTATTCCTGGTAAATTCATTTTCTATTTTACGCTGCAGCTCAGGCTTCTTTTTCTCTTTTTTCTTCTCTGATTTTAGTTGTTTGTTTCCAAACCCCAAACCTTTTGTATCTTTTTTTTCCACTTTGGTTTTGGAGACATCCATTTTCCTGCTACTGAGAGCTGGAAGTCTACTCCGAAAACCAAACCAGCTGGCAAAAGAAGGCCCGGGCTTTGGCTTTGCTTCCACAGAGGGGGACTTTGTTTGCACTTGGCCCTTTTCCACATTTTCCTGAATGCACAACATGACCTTTTCTTCAATTGTAGGTGAGAGGGGGGCTTCGGGGCTCACAGCGCCAGTCCTGGTTGTAGAAGTATCTGGACACCTTCCAGAAATCTCTAGCTTGGATGTCCTGCTCGGTTCAAAATTGGTCGGATGCTGTGTCCTCCCAGGATTCTGCAGGGCTTGTCGGCAGTCTGTTGGGGTGGGTGGATATCTGTAGTGGTCGCTGCTTGTTTCCTCTGGGACAGCCTCACTGGGGCCCCCTCCCTCGGGGTAACCCTCCTCTTCTTCCATTCCACATGGGGTGGGGAGCTCTTCGGATTTGGGAGGGACTCTCAAAGGCAACTTGCTTGGGCTCCCATGCTGGCTGCTGGAGCTGCCTGTACTCCTGGGGGAGCCTTGCCTGGAGGAGGGATGTCCCAGAGGCCTCCCAGCACCGGGAAGACCATCATACATGGGGGAAGAAGGGGTCTTAGGCAAGCCTTCCGTGGAAGAACTCTGCCGGGTGAGGGAATTGCCTCTCTCAGCAGTGTTGGTGATAATCTGAGTTCGAACTTTGCCGGGCCCTTCCATGGGGGGTGTAGGGGGCTTGTCTCCTGAGTAAGTGCTGAAACTCTGACTGCGGGCTTTGGCCCCATTCATGCCTAGGGCTGGTTTTAGGTGTGGCTTACTGGAGGAGAGGGATCTTT